>NW_026928247.1:0-325625 GCF_032062105.1 Saccostrea cuccullata | reverse complement strand
GATTGAGTTTTGGGGTACTCAAAAATAATAGTTAGATATCAATTTCTAGGGTACAAAAAATATGCTTGTCATCGCATGATATTCATATGAAACCTGGGTTCTTTTTTCGCATGAATTTCATGCGATTTTCTTTTCGCATGATATTCGTGCGAATTTCATGTAAAAATCACATGATATTTTTATGCGAATATCATGCGACTTGTTTTTCGTCTCCTTTTCATGCGAAGAATTCGCATGATATTCGTGCGAATTTCATATGAAAATCATGCGAGCCACTTTTCCCTGTGTATGTCTCTTTTTCTGTAACAATAAAACAAACAATTTAAATCATATATTTACATTAATTCTAATAAAAATGTTTTAAACATATTACATAAAAGACATTTACACTTGGATTTATACTGGGAGTTTATCTCAAGTGAGAATTTAAAAGATAATCTTTAGAATTATTTTGCAACAAAATGTAAATAAAACAAGAATGTCTGCTATTGCAAGCAATTACGCATGTCACGTCAACATTGACAAGACTTGTCTTTTCCATCACTTAAACAATACCCATTAGCTAAGCTTGGACAACTCGTATCAATCCTTAGAGTACTTTGTTCAAAAAAATTAAGTTAAAGAATGTTCCCTTTTCCCCTATTTCCATTGCAACTATTAACAATTTGAAATTGTTAAATGCAAATCACACATTTACAGATACGAATCATTAAATCCAGAAAGTTTCTTGATGATATTCAAAGGATCATAGAGAACACTGTCGGACAAAATTCTTCGCTTTTTGTAGTTTCCATCCCAGGTAGCACAACAACGTTATTAAAACGTTATCAAAACGTTTTCAAAATGTTATAAAAACATTTTCTAAAACGTTATTACAACGTTATTTTGTATGGTTTTTTAAACGTTATCATAACGTTTTTCAAAATCATTGTCCTGCAATGTTTGGAAAACATTTTTGAAAACGTTTTCAAAACATTTTTAAAATCGTTTTCAGAACATTTCTAACATGTTTTAAAGGATTAAAAAAATTTACAACAAAAAAAGTTTTGTACTTCCTATGGTTTTAATTGGTTTAAACTCTTTCACAAATATAATCCATGAAGTCTTTTTTACATCCACACAGTCAATAACAGTCTTCTTAACAGGGAAGTTTTGTCACAATTGAAATAAGAAAAAAAAATCACAATATCCTTCTTCCTTAAGAAATCATCTGTTTGGCACTTGGACTTCTTTGTTTTCTTCTGAAAAACAAAGATATAGAGAATAATTTTAGAAGATTTAAAAACTATACATAGTCATAAATCCGATAAATACAAGAAAAGTGTGTATGTTTTTGGCAACAGCTCTATAAAATATATACTAAATAAACATGATAAATCTATCTCCGTTATGCATTCGTGTCAGGAAATTTCAAACATATCTTTAAAATTAATACCCCGGTAAATCCCTCAAAGATGGTATGTAGCAAACTTCATTCTGTCCAATTCCTCTCATAACATGTAATATTTAGTCTTTGCAAACAGCCGCTGTAAAATGAAAAATGATATTCATTTTGAGAATTGTAAATTGAAAAATATATACATGACACTTATATAAATACAAATCATTTTACATTTCCAAAGAAGTATTAAACCAACTTGTTAAGCCCCCCCCCCCCCCCCACACACACACAAACACCCAAACTCAACCTACTCGATCTATTTAAATCATGTTTTGAAGCTTTCAATTTGAAAATCTATCTCTAAGCCTGGGGTGATTATACTAAAGTACACATTAATAAAGAAAATTCACACTAGACACAAGACATAATAAACATGATACATATGTAAAATAAATGCACAATCATGATAAACTTCAATGATCAGTTTACTTCAAAAACAACCAATTAACCGCCCTCAAATATCAAGGATATATACAATCATTTACCATTGTTTACAAGGAATTATTCAGGCTTATACAAACACATGCAGCTATAATACTATTTCTTTATACATGTATACACGATGAATACAACTTTAAATTCAACATACGGTACGGTGATGTAAAATATTCCCTAAATCCTGTTCTTTGTCTCTCAAGAATGCTGCCCAGTTTTTCAAAATCTTGATAAGTTGACCTATATAGATCACGTGGAAATAGTTTGCAGCAAGGAGCGGTTTCATCAGCGCTGACCACGGCATCCCGCTGTGTCAATCAATTAACTTTTGATAAACGCGTTATCCAGGAGGAAACAACACAAGTGAATAAATGCACTGCATTATTTGTTGAACTATATCACATCTTAGAAAAAATACTTTAAAATGGCTTTTTATACATTTTTCACAATCATTATGTTTCTTTTTTTTTTTAGGAAATCAATGTGGCATATAACATGTATAAAACAATTAAAAAAGAACTGAATTAAAAACATTTTTGTTTAATTTTTTTTCCTTAATATGCTTTAAAAGATTTCACCTAGTATTAATAACAAACAAACAAAAAAGTAAATACTAAATGTATATTTTTTAAGAATTGAAATATATATAGATATTTGTTGTTTCTATAACGTTTTAACAACGTTTTCCAAACATTTTAAGACAATGTTATATTCATGTTTTCTGGTATCATTTGTAATCGGAATTTATAATAAATTTCATTCAATTTAAAAAAAAATATTCTTAAAATTTGAGTCAACGTACACAACACACTGTGTATAAATATTCTTAATATCATATATTATGAGTTTTTAGAATAGTTTTTCTCAAACAATGGAATATGAAAACATTTTTTATAATGCTTTTTAAGCAATAAAAAAATTTCTTATTATAATCATAAAAATGTTATGCAAAAATGTTTTCTAAAAACTTCCTTCCAACCAGTATTAAACGTTATGAAAAACATTTTTAAAATGTTTTTGAGAAACGTTTTCTAAAAACGTCATTATAACCTAGATAAAACGTTATAAAAACATTTTTCAAACGTTATGTCAAAAACGTTTTGGAATAACATCCTTACAACCGGAATAAAATGTTATAAAAACGTTTTGTGCTACCTGGGATGGCAACGGTAGACATTTTAAAACTGAACGTCATCACTTCAAAACTACAACCAGTGATCGTCTTTTGAGGAAAGTTTCAGGAAGATTGTACCAGCCATCTCCGAGAAACAACAGCCCGTAGAGCAAAATCAAGCGTACAATCGCAATATGTCGCCCCGACTTCCTTCGGGGCGACATAATTCATAGTCTAAAAAAAGAAAGTATACAAAATGTGTAAAAAAAATAGTTTTGGTGATAAAAAAAAGCTTTGAGAAACATTTTTTTCAACTAATCAGGTTTTATGACACGTTTTTATAAGCTGATGTCTCGATGAAGTATTGAAAATAAATTCAAGTTTTATTATTTCCATTTTTTTTATTTCTGGATATTGGCCAACAAAAAAAAAAAAAACTGAAAAGCCATAAAAAAAAAATAGTCTTCGGTCGGTACCAGAGAACTTTCCAAGATAGCCTTAATTCAGTTAAACAATCGAGAAGGGGGATGAATAGTATTTTGAAAAGAAATAAACTTTAAAATGTATGATACGTAAACACAAGACATACAAAGTCAATTGAAACCTTTGACATCAACATGATTGATCAAAAACGTGTTTGATTTGAAAATTCAAGCTTAAACATTTTTTTTTTAATATTTGATCATATTATGATAAGATTCATCGATTGTACATATATATTATTTAATGTCCCTCTCGAGAATTTTTCACTCATATGGAGACGCCACCATTTGCCGGTGGCGAGCTGAAAATTTTGTCCTATACTCGGCACTCAGGGTCATTGAGCAGGGGGGATCTTTTTAAGTAGTAAAATTGCAATTATTATACACATATTGATTGATTGATTGTATATTGTTTTACGTCCCGCTCGATGATGTTTCACTCATATGGAGACGCCACCATTTGCCGGTGGAGAGCTGCAAATTTTGTCCTTACTCGGCTCTAAGGGCTATTGAGCAGGGGGGGGGGGTATTTCCTTCGTGCCAGCAACTACTGCAAGACGGGACCTTGGTTTATACGGTCTCATCCGAAGGACCGGTCTCCACTTCCCACAATGGGATTCGAACCTGCGACGTAAGGAGTAAGGATTGACTCCTTACTTTGTTACTCTAGAGCAAACGCTCTAACCACTGCGTCAAGCGGGCGACTATTATGATAAGTAAAGGCATTACAATTTATGTAAGTTTGAAATGACGCTTTACCCGATTTGAATTACCTGCACCAGAGGATTCTGTTTGAATTGTAATTTTTGATTGAAATGTGGTGTTCGCTAAAGTTGGTGTTCTAGTGGTTTTTTTGTTTTTCAAAGTAGAAGGAGTATTTTTTGTGTTAATTGGTTCAGCTGTTGATACTGATGTCGGTGAATTGTTCCTCACATTATTGGAAATCTCGACTGAAGGAGTGTTTTTGGTCGTTGGACGAACCTAATGATAAATTTAAGATAGTTTTAATCACAGTTTTGAATTAAGCATTCATATGTATTTGTTTTTATACAAGTCTAAAATTGATTTTAACATTCAAATACATAAATATTTTTCTTCTTATCCAAACTAATGTCAATTGCCCTAAAAATAGTCTTCTGTAACAAGCAAAATTATTTGATGAATATCAAATAGTACAAATTAATTTAGGTTGGCTTAGGTGTTATTACAAAATATGTTTGGTACAAGTTAACCACCATTCATTTTGGTCTCAAATATCGAACGAGCTATCCATCCCCTGTTAACCGGAACTTTCTAGAATCTTCTGGAACATCCAAGCATCGTGGCCAGATCAATAAAGACGGAAAGAAAAAGGATAATCCGTCCTCAACAAACGTACCTACAGCATCATGCCCCCAGTAAGAGATAAAAGAACAGTTGCCAATAAACGGCACAGAGATGATATCGGGTCAGCAACCAGAGGTAAAGGCAGGAAGAAACGTCCCCGCCCGGAGGCGCAAACACAGCGTCCCTCGGAGGACCCTCTCCCTCTCCCACCTCCTGCAGAGCCGATCCTGTCGGGCCATGAGACGCATACAAGTACTGGTACCGGACAAGAATCAGAGTTACCCGGTGAGTCCCAGGTCACATTACACGATAATTTCCAACATGTGCAAAATAACCCAGTATGTCAGTTCAGTTTTGTTGATACTTTAGGGGCCCATATTCCTAATAAACTAAAAAATAAGATTTGGGAAGGTCAGTTTATCGACTTATTGCTCCTAAAATCAGCTGCAGAATTAGAGTATTTTAATTGCAAGGCAACCTGCAGATTTGGAGTGGCACCTTATATGTTGCTAACCCTAAGAAAAACACTTTCTTACCTATAGAGAAATGGACCTCAGCATTTTTGATTTTTACTAGAATTATGTTAGAAAATTTTAGTTCTAAAGCACAGGATTTGTTAAAATACCGGTATATCGGAGACATTCGGCTGGCAGCAAGTAGGTCCAGTACTTGGTATAAGTATGATGAGCAGTTCCGTCTACGCAAAGCTCTTTCACCTAATACTCCATGGGGGGAAGTTAATTCTGAATACTGGCTTATGTATGTATCAGCTGGAAATACACACACAAGCTATAGTCAGCAAGTTACAAGCGTGCAAATTACTCCCTCAAATAAAGTACCATTAGTCAAACAAACTTGGGATTGCTGTTTTGTTTACAATGATGGTAAACCCTGTCCTTTTTCCCCAGGTGCAGGTATAACCACATGTGTAGCCAGTGCGAAGGAAAACACACTCAAGTTAAGTGCTCAAAACAATCGCTCAGTTTACTCACTAGAACAGACAGCTGTAAAAACTAGCTCATTGGCAAAACATTTGGAAGGCTATAAACATGCCAAATTTTTACTTCAGGGTTTTACTTTTGGTTTTAGGCTACAATATCAGGGCCAACGGGGGGCAAGAGAATGCAGAAATCTCAGTAGTTAATATGAAAATTTGTCAATAGCTAAAAATAAAATCATTAAAGAGGTAGCGCTACAACATGTAGCAGGGCCATTTTCAAACCCTCCTTTTGTTTGTTTACAAGTTTCTCCATTAGGTTTAGTCCCCAAGAAGGACGGTGATATGCGTTTAATTCATCACCTCTTATATCCAGAAGGAAGTTCTATCAATGATTTTATTGACCCTATTGCCTGCTCTGTTAACTATGCAAGCATTGATGAGGCAGCAGATATTATACCTTATCCCCATATCACCAGCTGATTTTAACCTCTTGGGGTTTAAATTTCAAGGTCAATATTTCGACAAAATGCTACCCTTTGGGTCTTCCATAAGTTGTTCATTGTGGGAGAAATTTGCATCATTCTTACATTGGCTTACAAAACAACATTCGGGCAATGCTCATATCATTCACTACCTTGATGATTTTCTTTTTTGTGGCCCCAAGTCTTCCGCGGTTTGCGCAAATACATTGCAACATTTTAGAACCCTCTGCTCAGATTTAGGCATACCAATAGCTGATGACAAGACTGTAGAGCCAACCAATGACTTAGTTTTCCTAGGCATTAGATTTAACACTTGCAACATGACCATGTCACTACCTACAGATAAGATAGAAAAATTGCAAGAAAACATCAATACAGTGTTGCAGGCCAAAAAGGTCACACTTAAACAAATGCAGTCACTATTGGGACTTCTAAACTTTGCTTGCAGAGTGCTAGCGCCAGGTCGAGCATTCTGCAGACGCCTCGTTAATTCTACCATTGGCATCAAAAAACAAACCACCACAAAATCAGAATAGCACAAAATATCAAACTTGACCTACTCGTATGGACAACTTTTTTGAAAGACTACAATGGAGTATCAGTTACAGTCCCTGAAACGTTCTACTTTCCCACCTGAACGCTGAACGAACGGTGAACGCACGGTGAGCGAACGGTGAACGAACGCAGAGCGAACGGTGAGTGAACGATGAGCGAACGGTGAACGCAACTTGGTGAACGATGATTGAACGGTGAACGGTGAGTGAACGCAGAACGCGAACGGAGCCCAAACGCGAGCGCAAAGTGAACGGTGAACGAACCGTGAACGCAAGATGAACGATTTATTCGGAATGCTCTTTTCCTTGCATTGAAATTATTCTTTTTTTCTATAATTCAAATGTCATAAATAAATATAAATAAACAATAGATAAACAAAAGAGAAATAAAAAGATAAATAAATAACTAAATAAATAAATAATAAAAATTAAATAATGAACATACGTATGTTTAAATCGATATAATATAAAATATAATAAAAAATAGATGCTTGTATAAGTATTTTTTTTTTGCCTAATTTCATTGAAAATGAGGCAAATAACACATTTCTAGAATATAAAGAAATATTTGTAAACAATCCGTGAGGTTAAACATCTGCCCTTCTGAAACCATCCTTATTCAAAGAATCGCTGTCTAGTCAGGAGACTATGCCAGGGCATCAACAATAGTGGAAAACATGGGATGATTTTCAAAATGGGCGAAGTCCTTCAAATGCTAGTTTAAGGATTTCTTTTTCTTATACTTGTCTTCTTATAACATGGTCGTTCAATGAATTCTCCCTTATATCACAGCTATCTAGCATATTATATTTTAACACAATAAGCAGTAAATATTGTGCATTCAATAGTATGACTGTACATTATTTGCTGCTTTTTATTTAACTTATAATGTAAGCTAGGCAATATATATACAGTACCAAACAGATCCAACCTTACAGAAAGTAGTCCCAGGGACTACTGGTTGAGGCTGCTCGAGCAGTCCCAAAGCGACTCCAGCATGCATTGTCATAGCAGTCCAAAGTGCAGTCCCAACAGTCTCAGGAAGCGGGGAACTAAATAAATAAACGAGTGTAGCTCACACAGAACAGAGATTATCAATAATCAATTTCACTGTTATAAAGGCGACTCAGAATTTGATCGTACACTTCTTTTCTGAGCTAGTAGAAAGTTATTTAATACATATACATATAAAAATAGATATTTTTTTATACAAGGGTCGTTCATGAACGATGTCAATATCCATTTTTTAATCACAAGAAATTTAAACTAAGCACAATATAAAATGTATTTGTTTTGTTGATTTGTTTTATTCAAAGTTTTATTCCATTCGAATAAACAAAAATGAATTTACTTTATTTGAAGAGCAGATTATACAAACATTTTTTTTCTTTGGGGGAGATGTCATGTCTCAAGTTTAGAAAAGTGGATAATTCTGTTTAAAAAATTCTCCTAAGAACTGGAAAAGGAAATAAATATGGAAAATATTAGTAATATTCAATAAGAAGACACATATAGACAAAACACATGTACACTCAGTAAAGGTTTACATGAGAAAACAAATTTTAGAATATCTTACCTTGGTGCTAAAAGTGTAATATAAACTTTAGTAAATTATACCAAGCCGGGTATATTTTCCGAGAAAAAACGAGATGGCAAAATATCAGTGATATCACATGGGCTTATTTTTACCATTTTGCCTTTCCTAAGAAAATTCAGCTGGCTTGATATATTTTTTTAAAGTTTATATTACACTTAAATTGAATCCTTAAATTCAACATGTTTTGTACCACGGAACACACTGAACGGCAATGTATCGTCAAGGCATAGCGTCCAGAACTTCTAAAGAAAAAATAAATACTGGCCCTACACATTTCGTACAGTAAATTCCAATGCCAACTCATTAAATATATTTTTTTTAATGCTTGACATTCATTTTCTTAAGAATTCTTCTTGAATAATTTCCTTTATTTAAGTTTTAATTCCATTTATTTCTTAACTCAGCTTTCACAGGATACGTAGCTCTGAGACGCCTATGTCTTTTTTGACGTTTCAATTCTTTAAATTTATTGTTAAGAATTTTAATGTTCAACACTTTCTTCACAGATTGTCCTCATCCGATACGGATTCTTTGTCACTCAAATACTTCCTTATTTACAAAGTGATGTTCGATTTATTTACGTCTTTCAGAAAAAAAAATCATAATATCTTTATTTTTGATATTTTTTAAAATCTAAACTGTTTATATGCAATTTGTTCTTTAAAACTATACTCTTCAAAAAAGAAAACGCATAGTAGAATTTTTAGTGACACATTGAACATAAAGATTATTTAGATAAATGATTCATTGATACAACAAAAATGTGGTAAGCAACAGGAATACTATCTAAATATCATAATTACTCAACAATTTTAAAATTAAAGTCAGTTTAAGAACATAAAAGATCGATATCTGGTTTGCCCCCTGCAGACACAAATGCTAGCCACAAATGGCATCTAATGGAAGCAAATGTGTGTAATAAAAACTGCATAGGAATACTCTCTTACTTCAAATGTAGAACTTTGTCAGCTGTTGTAGAGTCTGGGGATGCGATTGTCTTTGGCAAATCATGCCAATCCATTTTGTCCAATGCTGCTTAATTTGGATTAAATCTAGCGATTTAGATGACTGTGGCTGAAACAGGTTGGTGTTTCTTTACACGAATAGGTGTGTCAAACGAGCCATATGTGGCTGTGTATTGTGAGATTCCAATACGGCTCTAGGATGTTGCAAACTTGAATGGGTATGTGTAGGTAGAACATCGTTAGAGTACCTTTTCCCATCAAAGTCCATTGAATTCAAACCAAATCAATCGTACTTTCTTATAATACCCTTTTCCATATCATTACACTACCACCACCAGCTTTTTTAACGTCCTGGAGGCATTTATCTGTTTAACATTCATAACAAAGTATTAGCACTCTTAAACTTATAAGAGGCTTTCAGATAAATATTCTGGACTATAGAAGGTTACTCAAAATGTTCAGCAGTGATGCTGTAGTCATACTCTATTGATCTGAGATCTCTGAAGTCGATATTTGGAGTGTTGTGGGGTCGGAATTATCCTCTTGCAATAATTCGTAGTCAACTAAGAACGGTCTTGTTAGATGATCTGTGCAATTCAGGGATAGCTAGTGCTTTAGATGACGTCCTTGCATTACATTCATGCAATTTACATAATCATCGGAAGTGATGCTGTGCTACTGATGTCAGACGTAGTCTACCATATTTTTGCGAACATTGGGTGTTCGATGTTGATGGTTTATGTTTTATAGGTTAGATATGGTCTGTGTGTAACATTAAAACCTCCTGCAATTGTAGATTACGGTACCCCTGCTTCCAGTCGCCCATTTTCCTTTTTGTGCCATGCAACATTCAGATGCAGAATTTTTTGGAAGCGTCATTTTTCAGATAAAACCAGATTCAAAATATCGAGAACCCCCCCCCCCCCCGTTTTCTACCTTAAGGAATTGCATCGGAATTCAACAAATGAAAATTGAGATAAAAATTTTGGGGGAAATTTTGCAAAATCAGGTCTCTTTTTCTGTGATACTTTTAGAATAGCTGTAAAGTTAACAATTGCATTGGAAAATCATGCATTTCACTCGAATACATCGTATCCATACAAAAATAAAAGGTATGACAAAACTATCATTCATTTTCAGGGCATTGTTCCTACTATGCGTTTCTTTTTTTGAAGAGTATATTAAGAGTTATATCTGAAATTAACAAAAACATACTTGATTATGGTTGACAAGATAAATTTACATGTAAAAACCAGCCTGATGCATGAAAAGGTAAACATCCCCATTTTTTAAAATATCTTTTTTTTTCAATTATTCTTTGCAAACTTAAAAAACCCTAAAATTCAGAAAGATGATTTAGCCTTAAAATTGATAAACATAGAATTCAAGTTAGTTTGTTAAAAACAAATTTAAAAGCTTTGGGTCCAAAAAGCAATTCAGAATTTTGGGTCTGTGTATGTAATAAATGACATATAGGTCATATGGACAAATTCTTAATTTCCATAAATAATGTATATTAAATGCTTTGTATATACAATGACACTATAATAAACAAATATGTACTTGCTCAATTTTTCATCAATCATCCAAAGAGATTATATTTTAGTTGACAGGTAATCAGAATTTACTTGGTTTTTTCAAACTAAAACCAGATCCGTAAAAGTATGGACCTTCCTTAATCTTACATTGTACCAGCTTTCAGAAATAAACACATATCATAAGCTTACCCGTATGCATTTGAATAACAAGAATATTCCTACTAAAACGAATGTTTTCGCATTTCGCATCAAAAATTAACAAGGGGTCATTGTTCTACAACGTACACGGAGAAAAACGACTCCAACGCCATAAATTCTACAAAAAAGTGGGTCACTTTTCTATGTAGAATATTGACCATAGGGTCAAATTTCTACGTAGAAAAATGACTCCGGCCAATATTCAATGGGGGACATTTTTCGTCGTTACACCGGCCCACGACGCCACTCACCTCCCCTGCCAACATTCCCTCTTCCCCGATCAACGATACATCTTCTAGACCCAAACTACGCGGTCATACATGTACACGTACCAATCAAATAATGTTAGCTTTAAGTACATAGGACCTTTTCTGATTAGCTTAACTATTTATAAGTTAATTTATTTGAAAAAAAAATCGAGAGAACAATCTAGATTGATTGAAAATGCAAATCAGTGAAAACCACCTGAGGATATTAACATAAGATAATTCAAAACATTGTGCCTTAGCTGACTACAATCATATTTTAATCTCGATTTTTATCCCCATCAATTTTGTTTGATCAAAAAGTGTTATATAACTTGTACATGCATTATCATTGATTTCATCTTTTGGGCATGTACACATGTACTATTTATACTATAATTATATTGTCTAATTATATACTATATAATATCTATTTCGTTTTACATACAATACTTTCCAAAACAAATTTCAAGAGACACTTTCAACACTCATCAAAATTTTTTCAAGAAACAAGTTCCAAGCTACTTAAAATATATTCAAAATAAATATTTTTTTGCATGGGTCTTTAAACATAAAAAGACAAATACAATAATCATGTGCGATACATTTTACTTTAGATAATTAATACAGATACAAACTTCCGCTGTAAGAAGCACACAATGTTTGTCACATTATCAATTAGGTAAGCATTATTTGAGATCTCTCAACACTTTAAGCGTAAGGGGAATTTCATGAAGCTCGTTAGATATTAACCTTTCTCAGTCCAATAGAAATCTTTATTATCTCGATTGAAAATTTGACCGATTTCCAAAACGTTATAAATTATCGGGATAACGATTAGTGATCAAGCTCAAAAGACAATTCATGAATTACAAATAATAAATCTGAAGGATTGACAACGAGACCTCTAGACCTAATTAATCGGATGTGGAATCGTGCGCCGTGAAAAATTGTGCATCCTCTGCCAATTATTGAAACCCTCTGTATGCTCCTCTATTATGATAGGAAATCTGAGAAAATCCGTCAACAAGACATCGCTTAAATTAGGGCCTAACGATGATGAAAATGTTTGTTAGCATTTGAATTAATAATTAAATTGAATTTGCGAAATGAAAAATGCTTGGGTTTATCTAACAAAATGTAACAAGGCTGTCTAGAAATTAACGTAGGTTAACAATGCTCTTGCTTTCTTTTAAGGGGAAGGGGTTTTTAAAAAAATTTAATAAAAATTTAGTGACATGAAAATCTTCCGAAAATCCACGCTGTAAAAAAATGTCTTACATATCTAATGCTTTCTGGGAGCTTATTCTTTTTTTTTTTAATTAAAAAAATCCATTGCCTATAGTGATTAGAATTATTTCAATTCATTAAATTCAGTTTGCACACATACAAAATAACCCCAAAGGTATTATGAGCTTAACGAGCATTTGTGCGGTGAATTAGCAATTGTCTGGCAGTATCTTTCCACATTCTCTAGAACTTAGATCTTTAGGTGAGTTGCTTTTTTCTCTTGAAAATTATGTAGAAATTTGTGAATGTTAATTAAAATTAAAGGTGTGATTCTTGAGTATTTCTTGTACAGTAACAGAGAGCAGACTTCTGAAAATAGTTTACATCATATATGAACATAACAATACTGATAGTATTAAAGAATACAAGTACGAGGGGCGTTCAATAAATAATGTCATTGGGGCTCAGAAAGAAGCAAACGACGCTTTTCAATGATTTAGTCTTCATGATTTTACTTATTAATATCTTTTAATTCAAACACATGTCCGAAATTTTTTTAATCCAATTTCTGATTGTTTTTAGAACTCATTTTTGGGTATGACCCTTAGTATACTGGAAAATGGCAGATCCAATGATTTCCTGGACTTGTTTTTTCCTTCTAAAAGGTGTTTTTTGCAAGTTTGGAAATAGAAACAATTCAAACAGTCATAAATCTGGCAAATATTGTTAATGTGAAAAAACAGTAACTTTCTGTTTATCCCGAAAACCCCTTTACTCTTTAAGACATGCGGGTTTGAACGATGTCATGAAGAAATTGAACTAGTGTAGTGGATTCCTGATTCTGGGTCCTTTCTCTGATAAACCTTTCGATTTCTTCGCCAAAAAAACTGCCTTCTAGACACCTCAAGATATTAAACTGTCTCCCCGAATACGAATTTGAACAACGATACCACTAATATTTAAGAAAATTGCATATAAATCTGTCATTGTGCTCTTGCAAACCTTTGCTCTTGACAGACCATCGCCCTTTTGATCAAGTACATCTCATGTTAAATTTTGTTTTAATGGTTTTAAGCAATAGATTCATGTTCCAATATCTGATTGAATATAAAATAAACGTGGATTACTACAATTAATGATATTTTAAAATAATTGTTAAGACTTTTGTACACGCTGTCGTTTTCACTCATTTTTCAAAATACAGGGTGACCTTAGAGTACCAAGCTTAATTACTGTCAAACGTTTCTTAAAAACAGTGTAAACTACTCCCGATATGATGTCTATTATATTTGCTTTGTGTCCTAAAGTCAATCATACAACATTAAATATTATTTGTTGAGATTTGGCATACAGTACATAAGTTGTTATAATTTTTGTGGCAAGGAGGGTACCCATTTTTTATGCCCATTATATAATTTTTTATCATTGAAATCCACCTGCTCATTTGTCTATAAAACAGGCATCGGTTGCTGTAAATGTCACATATTTCAGTGAATAGTTCGTTGGGGTTTTTAACAAGTTTTACAGCAGCTTTAATGTAGCTTTTATTTTCACTCTAGTTTAATGATTCTTTACCATTCATTTATAACGCAGTGTCTCGAATAGCCCTTGTTTCCCAGCTTCTCACGATAAAACTATGTGATGAAAAGTAGTCACATAAACTGTTATAAATTCATTAAAGATTCTATAATGAGAGAAAGTCAAGCTTTATGTCATATGACTACTATGTTGTATGTCATCGAGCTAATGACATTATTTATTGAACGTCCCTCGTAACTTATCTCTCGCATTTTATTAATTCCTTTTCTTACTTACAATTGCAAGCAGGTGTTAATTAAGGGAAAATCCTTTATGTGCCTTCATTTCAATGTACAATTCAAATTAACGAAATTTCTTTCGGTAACTGATTTGGTAAAAAAAAAGGGTTAAATTATTTTAGAAAATAAAATAAAAAAATATATGTACTTGATATTGCAGTAACTGCATTTATGATACAAGACTATAAGACTAAACATGGCATTGCATTAAAATGATTTGTTCTTATACACAACTAAATAAATTTTTCTTGTAAAAAAATAATGGATGAAAGTGTAATATGTTATAATTGTCATACAAAACCCCAAAAACGTATGATATGCTCTTAATTATTTAAAATATTTCAAAGAGATTTCAACATGAAAATTAACTGAAAAACAGGTTTATTTGCTCACAAAGGCAATAGGGAATATATTCATTAAATATAAATTTGTAAAATATCTTTTTTTTTCTTTGTATGTTCGATTACTGCCTATGGTTAACTTCTTATAACAACTGATATTTACAATTACTAGTATTGGTTTAAATTAAATTAATGTTTCGAAATTTCAGATCATATTGAATAATAAAGACACAGTCTTGGAAAAAAGGGATTCTCCAAAGGAAAAATGAAAACTTTAATCATCTGTACGATGTATATTCACTATTTGATCATCAAGGTGATAGGAAAACATCCAGGTAGTACAATTTTTGTTTAAAAAGACAGATGAACAAAAGTCGGTTCGTGTATCCATAAATATCACTTTTACATGAATCATTTGTTTGTTTGTTTGCCTTTTGTTTTACGTCCCTCTCGAGAATATTTTACTTTTGTGGAGACGCTACCAACTGCCGGTGAAGAGCTGCAAATTTTCTCCTATACTCGGCACATACATGTACAACCAAAGTACAGTTACGGATTTTTTGTGCCAGCATATACTGCGACACAGGGACTTTTTTTTTTGATAATTTTATAATTATAATTTTATATTTTTTAAATTTTTTTTATAGATCTTAAAGACCTCGACATATCTGTATTTTTTCATTTGTGATTAGTTGATTTCAGAAAATAAAGAACGCTGTATTTCGGAAAGCATAAAATTGGCGTAAAACTATGAAATGTGACTCAAATGGGAATAAAAAATATTTAAAATTTCTAGAAAATGACATTAAATATTATTACACCATGGTACTTCAGAAAATAGTAAGAGTAAAATGGAAAGTTTAGGCTTGTTGAAATGGAATTTTTTTCACTTTTATCAGCTGTAATATATATATATAAGATATAAGATTTAAAATAAGATATATTTAAAAGTAAAAGCGATAATCTTTACAAATTTTAAAATCAGATAAGATATGCAGTGAAATTTTATCATTTTTTCACAAAATTATATAATGAAGGGAAAATTTGCCAAAACATCCTTGCTTTGGAAAAGTGCGTCATTTTTAAAATGTAATGAATGTCTTTAAAGCGTAAAATCGTTTCATAACCTATATATAAGGCTCAAAATTCAAAAATAGCCTGAAAGAAGAGAACATTTTCTAAAAGATTTCAAATATATCATACACTTTCCCGCTATCATTAAAAAGAAACAAAGGTTCTGTTATGGTGATGTCGTTTTTAACGCCCTATAATTCATATTGATTGATGTGATTGTAAAGGAGTTAATACATGTATATATTTGATGACGAATATATTGAAACAGATTCCAATTGTGTTTGAGTTTTGTTTTGTTTTTTGTTTGTTTTTTTTTTTTTGTACTACGGGTCCCTTAATTTAGGTTATAATCCTGGTACACCGTATATTAATTGATTTTTAAGTAGCTTATCGTAGTTTACAGATTGTTTATACTCCGAACATACTCTAGTTTATCAAATTAGTTGTGTAGCATACATGTAAACATGATATACCTGTGACAATGAAAAATATTCATTAATAAGGTACATTTATGATGGTAAAACCTTAAGCCATCCAACTCGTTATGCAATTTACCTATAAGTTAGCCATGATAGTTTATAGCCAGTAAAACGATTCAATTCATAAACATGATGTAGGCTTCATAAAATTTTAGAAAGGAGGCAGACTACTGATAAATTAGTCATTGGATCATGAATATGAGCAATTTTGAACAGTCGATAAATAAACAGATTAATGGATAAAGAAAAATATAAAAATCTATGGAGAGTTGATTGATCCATAGATATTTTATAATTAGAGATATGCGTCTTTAAAAAATATCAAGTATCAGTTTCAACATATGACTTTGTTCTAACTTTCAGCTGACTGCGACTTCGAGAAAGACCTGTGTGGCTGGAAAAGTTTTAATCCATTAGATCAATTTAATCATCAATGTTCCAGCTCTGATTCTCTTCAATGTATTCCATGGTATTGTTATTCTCTACGGCGAGATCAAGTTGTTTGGGTTCCATGGATAAGACTTGCACCCAAGGATAAGAGTGTTAAAAATATAAGTACTATCGAAGGTAAGCGTTTTGGGTGTTTTAGATTGAGATGTATTCATTGTAAAAAAAGAAAAAGAATTAAAGTAATGTTGCTTTAAAAAAAAAAACACTTTTTTTGTAAATTAAAGAAAACGTATTCTGCAAATGAGATTTACTCAAGAACATGAAGAAGAAGTAGAATTAAAATTGAATTTCTCACTATATGCAGATGCCATATTCTACACAGATAATTATACAAGTTTATCCCTTCCTTTCCCTGTTCTTAATGATTATCCCTTTCAAAGGGCTAGCACGTACCAAGCAGCCACAGACTACCTGGTGAAAAGAGGTATTTATTTTGATACATAAATTAATATTACCATTTAGTATGTCTTTACCAGAATTTAAATCTCAGATTTTGATATTAAGAGTACGTTTTTCTATATGTGTTTCCTGCCGTATTTTATTCTTACTTTTAATATTGATATAATCTTTACTTTTTTGTCACTTGCTTTTCTAACTTATTATTAAAGCAATACGTATTATCTAAAATTTAATATTAAAAAATATGAAAATTTAATTTCTTATAAATTACAAAAAATATGACTTAGAAATTTTAATTTTGTGAGTTGACAGTTAAGAATAAAATTTCAAAAGAATTATCTAATATAAAGATAATATGTATTCCAACTTTAAGACGTAAAATGGTTTTAAAAACCAAAAATTAATATTTTGTACACAAAAGAAAAAATATATATATGCTAATTTGATTTTAGGATTTTCTCAACAGAACACTGTACTTGTTTCCACAACCAGACCCTTTTTGTATCTTGGGATACCCAGACCTATTATCCACAAAGAAAAATTTCTAAGGTCATATTTAGTAAGCGGTGAACTTCCACGAACGTATGATATCCAGTGTCTTCATTATTCCTACATGTTGACTGGGTCTGCCGGATTGTTTGTGTCATACATACCAAGTGATGCAGAAATAGGAAGAAAAAACCCATTAGCATACAATTCTGAGTATAGTTTGAAGATACATCGGGACAGGAGTTATTTTAAGAAGATGCACATAAGTTTACCAGTGACTCCAAAGCATAAGGTAATTTATAAGGTATAAGGTAGAATTAGAATTAAAACTATTAGTATTGCTTCCTGAAGAGCTAATTGTAAACCAACTAGTATTCGTGTCATGTTTTTTTTTCTTTTTTTTTTTTCTTTAAAACGTCTGCTTGAAATTAAAAAAAAAATAAAAAAAAGATAAATTTCAGCTGCAATTTTTCTGGTATAAATATATTTCAATTTAAATGGCATGTTATTATTATTATCCAGTAGGTCTCATCAAATTCAATTCTTTCTGTGGAAATTCCTTTTTTAGTCCAAATAACAAAATCTGCCCACTGAATTTCTAATGCTGCAATCTGGCCCATAACTTGATAAGAATAATTATGTTGTCTTTTAAGATACAATCTTTTATCACGCAATTCGCAACAAAATGATTTGTTACTGGCACATTCCTTTGGAAGTTTTTTCTCCACTTATCTTCTTTTCTCCCATACGGATATTTGATCTCAACAACCCCAGTTCCACATATTGAGCACTGAACTTTTCCATCAACACTGGCTCCCAAAAATGGATGCTTGTTGGTAACATACAATCCCATCCCATGTCTTTGACAAAAACATCACCTCTGCAGTTTTTTTTCTGTGGTTCTGTACATACTGCCTACGGGCTTTACATTCATAGTTTTTACCTGAGAAATACTGGAAGTGTTCGGTGGAGTATTGTACCCACAGAGTACTTTGACCAAATTTTCTGGAGGAGTTTCTTCTTTTCTCTTACAAATAGCACCAAAGTTAGATGCAGTCAATACACACGTTCTGGCTTCTTTCCAGTTCTTATCGTTGGCTTGACCACGTGTTGAGTTGTTCAATTCAGACACAGTTAAGGGAGATACTTCTAACAAAGTCAATAAATTCTGACTGACACACTGCAGAGTTTAAATCAACACTATCCATAAAAATGAAAGATGGTTCATATATATTTAAAAAGGACGTTATGTCTGCAGTCCTCGCACACATTGTTTGGTAAAGAACAGCTCCTGAGTGAGCCTGCCCCAGTCCGTCCAGTATGTCTTTAAGAAAATATTCAGAATCTTTACACGCGCCGGACAGGTATACATCTGGATAAGGTTTCACTGGTGGATTATCGGATGTGAGAAACTTAATTAATATCTTGTAATATTTTTGGACTTGGAGGTCTCTGAATTTCAATCAACGGAGGTACAGGGATTTTTTATTTTGACAACAGCAAATAAGGCTGATCCAACATGGGCACAACATCCAGCTTTTCCTGTTTTACAATTAAAAGAGGACATTTCAATTTGTCCCGTTTTAATAATGGTTACATACAGGCTATAATGGTCATAAGTTTTTTCTTCAATTTTACTAAATGTCGCATACTTGGTCTACATTCTACTGCAATACAACTGTATCGTAAATATGATTCACTTTTATATTTCCAAGAAAATTTTCATCAGAGTCTTCTGGCCTTTTAAAGCTGCCTTTTGCACTTTTTAGATTAGCCTGAAACAGGGTCTTTTGAATAAATAAAATAATTAAGAATATCTTTCTTAACATCTGGACAATTCTCTGTCGTCAGCTCTGTCCATCCATCTTTAAGTTCTGACGGATTAGGAACATACATGTATTCATCATCCCCATCTGAGCTGTCACTTGTGGCAGAAATAGCCGTCTCACCAAAGTTCATTACTCTAATTATTCTGTTCACTAGAATCCTTATTTCCAGATTTTTTAAGACTTTTGTCTGCTAACCATTTTTGAAGATCCGATTTCTTCCATTTTAGAAGTATTTCAGGTGTTAGAGGAGCATCACCTGTATCCGAATCTGTCTCATTGATTCTACAAATAATTAATACATATATGAATTAGTTTTCATTTTAATTTACATATATTCTATTCTAGTATACAATATGTTCTTATTTTGTCTGTAGATTATTAGTGAGGCACACTGACACTGACAGTATTGGCTTTTAAAATAACCAGCATTATACGAAACATGTTAACAGAGAAACTGCATATGCATAGTAATAGTACAGGCCTCACGATACATAGGCAAACTTTTTTTTTAGTCACAATTTTTAAGTGTCTTTTTAAAACAAACTTAAAGTTCATTTTGTTTCATGCTTTAATTGAATAAAAATATTGGAGGGAAAACGTCAAATTTTAAATTTTTAATTAATACACAAATTTCAGTGCAAATTTCAGTACTGAAGCGCCAAAAGAAGCGTATTGACCCACATTTCTTGATTTGAATTTTAATTAAGCTATGTATGTACAAACTATAAATATACTTGGCAAAAAAGGTTAAAGACTTTAAATACCAGGATCGAACGTCGTTAAAGACAAATAACACAAATAACTTTTTTTTAATAAATCTGCAATATGTTTCATATATTTACATTTGAATTGGTAACAAGAAAAATGTACACCAAGTAAAGTGGGAATTTCTTTTTTAAGATTTTAAAATAAGAATGAAAATTCGTGCAAAATTTTGTATGGAATTATATAGGAAGCAAAACAAAGAGTATTATTTATGCATCAAGAAAATCCTACGAATCCTTTATATTTCAAAGATTTATTGTTAATGGCATTTCAATTCAAAAACAGTAAAAAAAATATATATCCATCAATGCATCATTTTTTTGGTGATAAGTACCCTTAATTGAAATCTGAATATCTCTTACAAGTCAAAGAAGGAATAATGCACTATGTAGCATTACAATACATTTTAAAATATTTTTATGGTTTGATATCAAGGATACCAAAAAATTCTTTTGAATATTTAATTAGATATAACCTTTTTTTAAATTGATATAACAAAGCTTCATTTAACACCCAATCTTATGTCAACCCCCCCAAAACCTACCTGGTTCAAGATCAATAATTTACCGCCTGTCAATCATTAAAAAACAATAGCTTCTGATCTGATTGACAGGTCAGCTACCTGTGCTTTCTGATAATCTGAGTTTGCATGTTTTGAAAACAACTACCTGGTCATGCGTCAAACGCTTTCATGTATTCGCATAGTCTACACGCGGGTTAGAAAATTCCAATATGTTTGAATTTTATTTCAAAAGATAATTGAAAGTAGATTATTAAAACATTGACATAATAACATATTTTTTTCTATCTTCGCTGCTGTTTGTTACTTGTACGTGTTATATCGTCCATGTTATCTGTAGATAAAAAGACTGCAGCAACAGAAACCGGCTCTATTTGCCGTATCGGAACATGTGAAAGTCCGGCTATTTTAATTATTTTTTTTATGAAATGGGATATAAGAAAAATATTGAGCACTAATGAACGGAATACCATATTTTTAAAAGATGTTTTATTTTGTACTATGGCTACAATCCGCACGATGTTGTAGAGAAATTGATGTCAGAATTAATGCTCGAATATCCTTTAGCGTCTGTAATACGTAATGAAAATGTGAAGATAATTAATTGTGATTCTGAAAAAAAAATCTCTCTAACAATAAAATTTTGTTAACACACGAAGAATAAAAAAAAAATGGAATATTTTGGATAACATTGTTAGCCAGAAAAAAAAGAAAAAAAAACATTCCGATCGCGGTAAATTTATGTTCACATGCACGACGGATAGGTGGATTAATTTTTTTTAATTCAAATATTAGACTTTTTTAATCAACTTTTTTTTTATTGAAGATTAAAAAGATAAATATTATTGATTTGAAGTTTTTACTCGTGATCTTATCTTTTATGTAAGGAAAATATTTTCTAAACGATATACATGTTTCTTATTATTTTTCCCCTTCAAAACAATACCATGATTACGATGAATGCGTTTAGTTTACAAATAAATTTTTATATTGAAATAATTGTTTTACGTAGTTTCACTCAAAACCAGACACAAAACACATAATGTTGACCCTGGTTACCAAACACAGACTTCCTGTGTATTGTTACGTATACACAGATTTTTGACATCTTTGGTTTGGGGGATCTCCAGGTAAATAACACCACTGTTACTTGGACCACTCCCTCTCCTCAGGTAACCATACGGTAAAAAAATTGGGTCTTTTATATACAAAATTATTCTTGGCCAGGCAAAAGTTATTCCTCAACTTTTTAAAGCCTTGATTATAAATAAGGAGACGGGGCAAATATGCCAAGAGGCATTAACACTGAATAAAAGAAATGTAAGAAAAAATATCAGAAATATTTCAAAACATGTAGTGGAAATTGTTGAGCAATACTATTCTAATGACATAACTATATAAAAATATCAGGGAAACTAGAGAAAGACGATCAACTTAATGGCTTGATTTAAAGTTCATTGAATGTGCACAATAGTGATATCTGCAGTGTTTGTGGTAAAATTGCCTTCCTAAGGCATACCACTTCTCTTTGCGTATTACATTCGTACATATGGAGATATGTACGATATAACGAACAGTATTCAAAATAGAAAGTCCAATAACAATACAAATTAGGAACAGAGCATACATGGACCTCCAAAACATCAAAGGTGTGATCGACTAACTTTGATGAGTGTGCTTCGCCTGCCGATCTGTAAATTATTTATTTTTAGCTTTGCACGCTGCTTTTGCTCGTGCTCCACACAGTAAAAATAAGCATATAAAGGCATTGTTTATATCTGAAAGAACGAGGTACAGTTTCAACATAAATTTAGCCCTGTATTTATCTAAAATATGAAAGTGATATAAGAAATTAAAATTCATTCTTTCTGAATCATAAGGATCCCATGCAGTAAGATTACACAAATTGTTTTCCTCATATGAACTCCTAAATGTCAATTGTGACGTCATTAAGGTATTAGATGTATAACAAGCATTGTTGAAGAAAGAAACTTTACTTTATATTTCCTTATCTTTAGTGTTTTGAGGCTTTAATTCCAAAGTTACATAAAGTTTTGTCCAAACATATCTGAAAAAAGTAGAATTTTCAAATCATACCCCCACTGTCAGAAACAGTGAAGGGTGTGTTATACCAGAAGAGGAATTCTGTGAAATAAACTCATTTTCAGACTGTAATTTTACTTTAGATTAACAAAAATAACATAGACGCTTCATAATAAAAGTCTTTTTTTCAAAAGTTACAATTAATTAATTAATTTTCCAGATTAAAATACGTTACTCAATGCTAAGTGTGTATTTCTTATAAAAACAATTATTTATTAATTTTTTTGATTAAAAAAAAGAAAAGAGTAGGCTAGAAATTTCTTTGATAGAAAATGACTCTAATCAATGTTTTACAAAAATAAAATACAAAAAATATTTTTTACCAGAATATTTTGGAGTAATTAAGCATTTACTACCCCTACCCCCAATTTTTGTATCCGTTTGCTGACACACATATATAACTTTTCATTCTCAACACTATAAGTATGATTATGCCATACTTATATATTGATAAGTGTATAAAACAACATAAATAGATAAGCCTTATGACATTTTTAACAATGTCCTTGACCTTTTAACCTTGAAAAAAAAAGTATTTATACACTTGTTCAAGAACAATTCTGGGAGATAAAAAAAAATGTACATGTAATCTTGTTCTTATGTTAGTTAAAAAGGTATGGTATTTTTTCCTCATATGGCAGAGAATTGCAAAAATCATGAAAATGAAATCAATTTAATATAAATATTTATTATGATACAACCCCCCCCCTCCCCATTTATTTTTTCTCTATGAAATAAATACCTAGATCAAAAAACCAAAATGTGTTTTCCCTATTTTTTTTCTTTTTTTTTAAATAATAGTAGAAATTATTTAGTACTTAGAGTTTTGTTTTTTTTTTTATTTTATTTTATTAATTTCCTCTCTGTTACGGGTATTTCATAAACTTTTAATTTAGAACCAGGAAGATTTTTTTTTCATTTTGGAAACACAACCTCAGTATACAGTCATGTAGTTATACAACAAAAAAACATCTGTTATGTCCAGAAAATGTTTTGGTTTTTTTTTTCGTCAGAGAAAACTCAAAGAAAATTTTTTTTATGCAAACGAATGACAATGTACATGTACTGATCTATAGCTGTAACCGCAGTCTAGATCTAGTTTAGCGAATTAACATGATATTAGATGCACACTTCCATCTGTTTCTTTCCTATGTTTACTGAAAAACGACTAGAAATAACGAAAGTCTGTTAAAATATTACATAGTTTAAAGAAATAAAAAAATTACCTCATTTTCTCTACACATCAAAAGATGTGCTATTTTTAGAACAAGGAAAAACCCAAGTATGTATTTTACTTTGAAAAGATTGTTTATGCAGCAATTTGTCTAACAAAACTACTATATTATGGTTTTCTATCAATCTAACATTTGTTCCTTCCTCTGTTAAGTATATTTCTCTCATCTGATGGCATGAATAATGCAAGCGTCTATCAAGTCAAGCTTGTTTACGACGGTCGATAACTCTTAGACAGAAACAGTGTTACGACATCTGCAATCATCGGCAAACGCCGTCATTTTTACCGGAAGTGCCCTGTTATACATCTAAATCCTTAACTCGTACAATTTCCTGTTTTTTTTTCTTAAAGAGTTGCAGAAGACATCAATTTTCAGTGGATTTTTCTGTCAGAAAACATACTCTGCCACCGTCGCCCAAAGAGATTTTGAGATATGTCATTTTTCAAAGTAATTTACATAACATGTCCAAAAATTGTAGCGGGCGACGGTGGCAGAGACTATTTTCTAAAGGAAAATAAGCACAAAAATCTTTTTGAGTCTTTCTGAGGCTTTTCTGCATTAAACTTAGAAATAACGTCATATTTTCAGAATGGCCAGCCTTCATGCCATATTCTTTAATGATTTTTCATATTCATCTACACGGGTATGTTAAGGCAGCACATGGATCAGAATTTGGCGACTTAACACTTTTTATAATTATGTAACACTAATAAATCGGAAAAGTCAAGGATAAAACTTTTGCTATAAATATGCATTCTATAGACTTCAATGAGACCTATACTTCAGGAGGCACTTCACCACAACGTCACCACGAGACGTCTATAATTAGAAAATATGCCTTAATGTAAAAGTGAAAAGTTTAACACTACCCCGGGGATAATTAGTTTCAATTTGTAATAATAGTTATGTAAAACATCTCTGTACCATGAAAAGTGCTGCCAGAATCGTACTGTCCTATTGTAGAAATAATTATTCAACAATTTCGGACGAAACCTTCCCAAAATTTTTTACATTTTGTTCATAACATTGAAAAAAGCATCAATTCCCGTAAACCATACAATTCTAGCAGCACTTTCCAAAACCAAAAGAATAAGAACTTTAGATAGAAACAAAAATAAAGTTTCAAGGTATGCGGTGTAGTATTGAACTTTTGCATCTTTTTTGCTACGAACGACAGAGGAAAGGCTGATCGGCAAGTAAACACCCTCCCTGCTATAATTTTACTAAGAAATTGCAAAATTATATTACCATACCTTATTCATACGCTTTATTCCCACAAGTATCACACATGATATTCATTCTAAATGCTTTTAAACTCCGATTTCTTGTGTTTGTTTACATCAATTTTCGTTACATTTCACTTTCACTCTGCTACTGCATGATCAACAGTTATGACGTCACGGGTTTGGTATGTAACCCCTGTGATAACTACAGAGACCCAGGAACGACAAAATTCCGTTCATATTATGCCTCTGCATATTTTGATTTATTTTTACGACCTCAAATCAATCTTAGATATCGATTTTAAGAATTTATTATTTCTAAACCTCACGTCATATAGCTTACTATGACGTCATAACATATAGGCAAGTAGAATATTTGGTTGTAACGATAACCTACCTGCGTATTCAACTCTTGTTAAAGCCAATATCAAAACTTTTTAAATTTTTAGTGCGCAATAAATCCCAAACTGTACCTTCTTCTTACGAGCAAGTGGCCATGAAAGAAATGTCAAAGTTTTGAATATTTTACACAAAGACTTTTCGGACATACATGTATGTCCTCCCTTAATTTCGATGACCAAAGTAATACTAACATCCGCATATTTCTTCCGCCTACATCTATGTATTATATATATATAATTACCCATTACATGTAAAACTAGATCAGATTTGTCGGTTCATTTTTTTAAATACATAAAGTTAAACATTGTTTTTGTAATATAATTGGAATTCTATTTAAAAATCAAAGATTCTGAACAAATATATCATATACAATTTTCCACCTATGAAACTGCTTTTACCCTATAGTTTCTGGCGAACTTTCTCTAAGTACACGTTTTGAAACTCGTTTATTAGGATTCTTTGCATTCATTTTTCTTTAACTTTGTTCATCAATATACACAACATTTTTTGAGATATAAATATGTCAAGATCGAAGGCTTGTATTATATAATACTTCAAAGTGCTCTTACATATATATATATATATATATATATATATATATATATATATATATATATATATATATATATATATATATATATATCAATGATTCCTTCAATTAATACTTTGAAAGCATTATATACAGAATTGCATTCAATTTAAGATATTTGAGGAAAAAAAAACTTCTTTATGCCTAGTTTAATGATTTCAAGATTGAAAAAAGGAGGTTTTATATAATTTTCAATCATGTAATTATAGCATAAGATATTGAATGTTTTTGGGCAATTCAATACAATATATATCATTACTGCATTACGCTTAATATTGCATTTCATTTGTTCAGAAAAGAATTTTTAAAACAAAAAAAATCTTAAATGGCTGTATGATTTGATGTCAGTTTGAATGAAAGAATGTTTATTTTAGATACTATTCATGACAAGGTTTAGGACGCAAATGGATGGAAATAGTTTTGCTTTCTTAGATGACATATACATCAGTAATAGTATCTGTTCAGGTAAGTTGCAGACACGATTTTTCAGGTAAAATGCAATAACATTAAACTTTAAGAATACATATTACTTAGTGAAGTCATAAAATATCTTTTTAATTTTTCAAAATACTAGGGAAAATTAAGTGCATGTCGCATAAAACATATGAAAATAACGAGCAGTATTCATGTTCAAAAGTCCATAAAACAATACAAAATGGAAGAATTCAATTGCAAACATGGCTGGACTTCGAAAAATCCATAGGTTGGAGCGGGTGCCATAGAGCAGTGAGTACCTTCTGCTGACCGGTCAATGACTGTCACGTAAGACATATGCTACTTTTCATGATCATGAGTGATCATTTTCTGACGATCAGTCCAGCGGCCGTGTGTTCCTTGTGCAATAAACAACGGAAAAATCCGTCGTAAATTTATAGGATGTAGGTAATGGACTAACAATAAGTATAAAAACGTCATTCATTATTTGGCTTAATGATAAATTGTTTTTATTTTCTGACAAGGTCATTTTATCGACCACATAATTTCGCGTGATACCTTTAAACGAGACAACTGATAATCTTGTTCCATTAACTTGCATATTTTGTCAATAAGTTTCTCACTTTTTAGCAATTGTCCATACGTAGGGAAAGGTTCTTGCGCATTGCATCAACTGAAAATTATATGTATACATTCCGCCTGAAGGTTAAGATTGATGGTATTTTGTTTCACTTTCCTCTCGAGAATATTTCACTCAAACTCACTTGCCGATGGTATTCTAAATTTACATTTATGAATTTTAAAATAACGTATGTGCTTAATTACTAACAATAAACGTTGATTACAAGGCAAAATAATGAGAATATCTTAACTTTATCAAGTGGCACAGGCTGACAGATAGACAAAGGGACAAACAAGAAGCTAAAAGAGCGGATGTCTCCGAGGAAACATATAGCCTCCTGCCGTAGAGGACTAATAGACTTATAAAACAACAATTCTTCTTAAAAGTTAATGCTTTACTTGTAGCAATGCAGCACTGATATAATATGATAATTACAGAGAACAAATCCAAGAAGAGTGATATAGCATAATTACGTCTATCATTTTTTATTTTGATTTTTTGTATGTTGAAGCAACTGTTATTTGCAACGATGGAGGGTTTCGTTGTCTTTTAAGTAAAGAATGTATAAATGGGACTATGTTCTGTGACAGAAAGAGAGACTGCAGCGAGGGGAGTGATGAACATAATTGTAAGCAATATATGTTTTGTTGTATTGATCTTAGTGAAATGTAACTTTCGAACAGTAATGAACAAGAAATTCATTATTCTTCTATTAAACTAAAAGGTAATAACAAGTTAAGAATCGTAATTTTTTTTGTTTCAGGCAATTATAATTCTAAGAATTCCATCGTTTTTGGAAGTTCAGAGTACCCACAGAGTCCCTCTTGTGGCATCAATGCAAATAAAACCAATTCTAAACTGAAAAATTCTTCTAATGATCATCCTGCAATGCAGATAAAAAGTCTGGATAAAGATAAAATACAAAATGATGCTAAAAATATAAAGAATGATGCTAGATGCGCAATATTTTCAAGTGTATGCACATGTATTATAAGCGATCCATCTCTACGATTTAAATCGTTATCTTGGAAAGAATGTTCAAGTATCAAAGCAGTATTTTATCTCTTTTTTGAATTGCAAAATCTTACGTGTTTGGAAGTGTCTCTTCCTAACAACCAGTTATTTTCTATCTATTATTTCAATATAGTAGATTCAAATATTTCAACAATTGAGATTATGAAAAAAAAGATGACAACTTTACAACATATCACAATCCGTGATTCCATTGTTGAGAATCTTACCATAACTCAAGGGAATAATGCATCAGAGCAACTACAAACGCTGCAACTAATAAACTGCACGATCAAACGGATTGTAATACACCTTGTTGATAACAATATACGGATTTCATTGGTTCTATCTTCTTTCGATGGCTTTTCTCTGATAAAAAATGTTTCCTCCATTTTTTCCTTTTATGATAAATATTTTGACATAAGTTCATATACATTAGATACATTTTATAATTTTTATAACCATATGCCCTTTCGAATCGCATTTCAGTGTGATAGGAAAATGATACATATCGTAACCCAAGACTACTCACATGTTTTTTATTCAAACATTATTCATATATCAGCGTTGCTTGGTCTTGGCTGTGGAATACGTTTTATAAATATATTTACAAATTACAACATATTTTCTTTTCTAGGTACCACATCAAAATCTTTTATACAAAGTGATTACTTTTCAATGAAAAATCATGGCTTAAAATATATCAGTAAGATAAAGTTGCGACTTGCTAAATTAAAAAAGATTGATTTTTCTTCCAATGTTATACCCTTTATAAAAGAAGGAGATTTTAATGAATCTACATCCTTGCAAATACTTAAATTACAGGGTAACCTTATTGAATACATTTCGGGCAACACATTTAAGGACATGATATCGTTATATCTTCTTGATCTCTCAAGTAACTTAATCACAAAAATAAGGAAAAATTATTTTATAGCCTTAAAGAATCTAAATTATTTGTATTTGAACTATAACAGGATAAATGATATTGATGCGATGGCGTTTTCCAATTTAATTTCTCTATATACTCTAGATTTGTCATACAACGACATTACGCATTTTGAAGCAGGACTGTTTTTAGCTCTAGAATATCTAGAATATCTTTATATACATAAAAATCGAATTAAAGCTGTAGATGGGATGTTTTGGGGATTATTTGATCTAAAAGTCCTTAAAGTTGATGCTTTTTCTATCTGCTGTGCAAAGCCTCGTAGCCGTAATGATGTGCATTGCGTTGCTCCAATAAATGAAATTGCTTCGTGTGAGCATTTAATCAATGCTCCTGTCTTAAATGTTGGCATTTGGTATATTGCTTTTCTTGCCACCGTCGGGAACATGATTGCGATGATTTGCAGCATTTCTACATTTAGAACATCCTCATTTGCATATTTCATTTTCTCAAGAAATTTGAGTGTTGCCGATTTCCTTATGGGTATCTATCTCTTCATAATAGCTATTACTAATTTGGTATATGCAGGGAAATATGGATTTGAGGATTATTTTTGGCGACATAGTTCTCTCTGTACTTTTGCAGGGATTTTGGCCACAGTATCAAGCGAAGCATCTGCACTTTTTGTTTTGTTGATAACCATAGATAGGGTGGTAGCTATCAAATTTCCCTTTTCAAGACGTAATAAGGTGTTGGTGATAGGATCATCTGTATTGGCATGGATTATTGCTATTTCTTTGTCTTTGCTTCCTGTATTGCCATTTAATTTGTCAATGTTTGAAGACTTTTATGCACAATCTCCTGTTTGTATATCTCTGCCATTATCAGTCCATAGGCAGCTTGGTTGGCAATATTCAATGATTATTTTCATTGGCTTAAATTTCCTTATATTTCTTGGCATCATTTTTGGACAATTTCTTATCCTGTATGAAGTAATAAAATCCGGAAGCAATAGTCAGGCCTCAAACATACGTCGAAGGGAGGTAACTCTCGCCAAGTCTGTTGTAGCCTTGGTTGTCACTGATCTTCTTTGCTGGATACCTATAGGAATAATCGGTGAGCTTACGCGCTTTACTTTACATAAACATTTTGTAGATGTCGTAATAGTTATCCATTACATTTAAAAAATAATATGAGTACAGTTTAAATATTAATCAAAAAGGCAGATTATTTCTAGAAAAGTTTGCAATAGATATGTACACTCTGTATTGGAAAATATTTTACCCATTTTTAACGATGCGTAAATTTATTGATGAATGTCTTTTAAAACACTTGTTATAGTTTGGGATAGTACATTATTCCAGGAATCTATGTGTAAATCAATTTACCTCCAGATATAACTTATATTTTTATATACATGTATATCCTAAGCTGTTAGTTATCTTTTGGCAAGGAAATATACATTTCTGTCTTTAAATTTAATTCATTTTGTTTATCTTTATATGTTACTTCTCTTGTAAAGGAGATAAAAATAATCTGAAAATGGTCACAACCTTCCAGCAGTCTTACTTCCCGCTACGTATTATCTATTCACAGTATATTTGCCCTTCCCATTTATAGTTTGATTATCATTTTTATCTTATTTCACTTAAATTTTTAAATCAAAACTGTAGGAAGCAAAAATAATTTTGACTGAGTAAATGAAGTCAACATTGAATTTTTCGCAGACATAAACGTCGAATTGAACCAACTTATTCCATTGTTAAATATCGAATGTATAGAAACGGCTCAAGTTGCGCTTTAAATCTATTTCCTTTTGCCTCCACTTTCATGAAATAGTATAATTTCTTTTCCTGTTAAAGGAATTTTAATGATGCAATTATAAATGGACCTCAAACTCTTAGATTGACAAAAATGACATATGTCATTAGAAAATAAAGAAAGTATGTCGAAAGCATCTGTCTTTAATACACAGGTCTACGTTTCTTTGCTTCAGCTTATCAATTGAAAATAAACATTTAATATATTCATAACCTTTTCTTTACTGATGATAGGAATGTTGACCTTTTCCGGAACAGATGTGACACTGGAAATCTACGCTTGGATCAAAGTGCTTGTTTTACCTGTAAATTCTGCAATTAATCCGATTCTTTACACACTGACTGCTATAATACGGAACAGGGGACGCCATCGGGTAAGTTTTTATGGAATAAATTTTATCTAAAGCAGAATTAGATATACAGTCAGTGAATTCAACGAAGGTTTTGGCAGTTTTGATTGGTCACTTTAAGCGCTTATTTAGCACTTTTCATTTTTATAATATTAATCGTAAGGTAATATTTTCATGCATGAACCACATGTATATTAATTTAGGATTATACCTCGAAATCAAGGGATAATCAGTTTGATTTTTCGTTGTTTAAAGTCCATCCCGAGAAATTTTTCATTCAAATGCAGATGCCACCACTTGCTGAGGAAAATTACAACATTTTTTCCTATACTTGACACTCATTGCCATTGGGTAGTGAGAGGTCTTTATTGTATCATCACCAACTGCGACACAAAATCTCGGTTTAAACCGTCCTATCCAAACGACATGTCTGCACGTCCCACAGTGGAATTCGAGTACTTAATGTAAGGATCAACTCATTACTCCGCGACTCTAGAGAAGATGCTCTAACCACTGCATCACATTGACTATAAATCTATTAAGAATGATATATGTGCCCATTATATTATTTAGACGTCTTCTCAAAATATATTTTAAGATTATCTTGGCATCCTTTGTCGAAGAAATGAAGATTTATTTTGCATGGTTTGTCTAAAGACACATCATTTAAAAGTTCTGCTAAACTTTGAGTTTTGTTATCTGTTACAATCGAAAAAAAGTCTAATTGACACATTGTAGAAGGAGCTTGCTTTAAAGCTAGTGATATAACATTTGAATGATAATTTGAATGTTGTTTTTTTAGATTCTAATTCTTGCAATGTAAATAAGAATAGGAGATCTGTAAGGAAGGGAATATAATCTATAGTCAATATTAACTGGTCATTGGACTAAAGCATTTATTCAATTGTAAATATTTTTGCATTTTTTTATTTTTAGGTTAGTGAAAGCAATCTACAAAGAGAAAAGGAGTTGCTAGGTCAGGAAATCTCTCGACTGAAGATAGAATTGAAAACTGTAAGTATTACTGTATAAGTGGAAATTTTAGCGAAACGCAAATTTAGCGATTTGTCCTGAAAAACGGGAAATTAATTTTTAGCGAGATGTTATTTTAGCGATTTTGAAATAAATGTTAAAGAAGTCATATCAAATAAATTGAAATTAATTTTTAGCGATATTCAATTTTAGCGATCTCGGCACCCTCGCTAATAATGCCAAAATTAATTCCTCGCTAAAAATTCTACTTATACGGTATCATATTTCATTTTATACACCAGTGATTTGTAGGATAAATTATACCAGATATACTTACATGTATCTCACATTTCACAAAATCATACTACATGTAAGAACTTTTTATATTTGAGCAATGACGCAAATAAACTTCCAGTTTACAAGAATACTTCAACTTACTTATATGTATATTTGGTTGTTCGTTGCTTAACGGCCCTCTCGAGCATGTTTCACTCAAATGAAGACGCTACAATGTGCACTTGCCAGAGGAGTGCTGCATATTTTGACTTATAATAGGCGCTCATGGACTTTGAGCAGTGAAGGATCTTGTTCATGTCAGCACTTACTGCGACAAGGGACTTATTGATCGGTTAATACACAGTCTCAATTAAAAGACAAAATCCCACGTCCAACAGTCGAATTCGAACCTCAGACGAAAGGATCAACTCTTTACTCCGCGACACTAAGACAAACATTCACCGCAACACTACGCGGGCGACATTTACATTTATGAAATTTATGAAAAGATTATTAATAATCGTAGGAAATTTACATTGTAAAGTTTATTTTATTTAAAACTCGTAATGTAACTTTCTGGTCAATAGTAAAGTTATATTAATTTTTTGCGAAGTTTTAATTGCATTTTTTTTTCTTTTTCAGCTTAAAGAAAATACTTAAAAAGTCACATGATAGGACAACAAAAATGACCTGAAGAAATTGTTTTTCGCTTCTTATGTATACATCTTTTATATGGAGTTGAATGTCATTTATTTCATTTGGCATACTATATCTTTTTTCCTACGTGAAAATTCCTTTATCTTTCTTTTGTATAAATAAGAGAAGATGGATACAAGAAGAAACATTCTGTAAAAGAATAAAATTAAAGTTCTTAAAATCATACTTCTGAAAGTCTTAATTCACATTTCGTAATCAAAATACATCGAAATAAGAAACAGTATTTAAGCTAAATGTCCATTTAATAACAAAATCAGACGCAAAAGAAACAACGGGATCTAAAACATCAGACAAGGGATCAGGTGTCATTTGCATGGAGGAGTCTTCTTCCCTTGCCTACTTTTGAAACCCACAGTGTGCGTCTTGCCATGACTCGGAAATAATTGGGGAAATGCGTCCACAATAATAAATCACTGTTTGAAATCAAACTGGTCTAACATTTACCGGAGTAGTATGAAAAATGTCAGTCAGCATTTGACTTCAGAGGGATCGTAGTCCTCCATCACCTCATAATATAATCAATCATAATATAACCTAAAGCTTTTTAATATCTGCCTGAGAGTACTTGTGTGTTAAACAGGGTAGGTAAATTTACTAATTCAGTTTTCATTCTAAGAGCATCTGTCTGTCTATGATGTCAAAATGTCTCGAATTAAATTCATTGTGCGGAATGGTCATCAATAAAGTTGAAAATCGTAAGTTTAAATGTTCTTAATGTTCGTATAATTTTGTAATTTCAAATTTTTAAAAAGTTTCTTGGAATTCTTAAGTGATGTATACACATCTGTTTTGGGGAATGCTAAAAACACTCAAAACTGTCAAATGGCTTTTTAAAAAAAAAAAATCTGAGAAAGGGAGTAATGGCCACTTGAGGGAATAAAATGGATTACAACTTGAAGAATTAAATAACAGTTCCTCTAAAACACAATTAAATAACGAACATGACAAATAAAGGCAATAGGTTCACCTGCTTTGTCTCTATGGATACGTATTAACTATGCAATTTATCTTATTCTTTCACCTTTGAATCATTATGCACAGGAGATTGGATTTTTTCATATTGTCTTTCAATTGCTTAAAACTACATTTAACATATATCTGATACTAGAACAATTAATTCAATCTATAGCTAAAAAGTGTCAAACTCTTGTTTTTCATAAATGGCTCACAGACGTAAGGTCCTCATTATCAACTAAATTAATGTCAATAATTATTAGCGTCTAGCAGGACTATAGTTGTAGGGTGATAAAGAACAAAATCGAGAATAGTGTTTGGGATGCTCGATATGTAGACTATGAAATGTCTTTAATTCAAAAGTTTGTAAGGTATTTGTGATATTTGAATAAAATTTTTAAGGTTAGTTATCAAGTACTTCTTTGTTTATGTAATGAAATATCCAGATGTACATGTATAATCCAGACTCCCTGGGAGTTTTCTACATTTTCAAATAAAATACTCATCTTTCGCTGCCAGTGAAAGGTATGTAGGAGATTAAACCTGAATTTAGGACAAATAAAACATTTTGAACGGGTGTGGCTGTAAGAGTCTTAAAAACAACATGTCACTGAAGAATATCTTTAACATAAAGTTCATTAATCATGGTGTACACTGTAGTAACGTAAAAATCCCCCACGGAAGTGAGGTACCCTATGTGTTTGCAAGATTTGCACGACTAAAACACTGTACAAGAAGGAGGGATACACCATTCGTCAGGTACTTGTAGTATAACATGCACTAATTGCCCAACCCTTTCAATTTAGATATGTTGTTATAACATTACTGGTTCAATCTGAGTTACATGTACTTTGATACTAATATGTTTCAGTACAAAAGACCTCATTTTGATTGCAATTGTATTTATTTTAAGCTAACTCGAGCGAGTCCTTTAGATTAATCAGCTATTGTAAAGTGCATTCTGTTTAAAAATACCGAAGGATATTGGCATTAGCCAATACCAGTCACAATGTGTTTGCTTATTGAAATGACATTTTCCCTTTTAATTCATTAATCCTAAGCAGGTTTTATTTGCATGATTAAAAGTGCATTTATACACGTTTTGATTTGAAGTTTGTGTTACATATTAGGCACTCATTTTGCCGATAATATAATGTAACAAGAGGCCCAGGGGCCACAGCGCTCACCTGAGCACATCAGGCTTGAATTTACTCCACCCCCCCTCCAGGCGTTCATCATTTGAACAAACTAGAATCAACACTACCTGAGGATGATTCCATATAAATATCACAAATCATAGCTTTGAATTTTGAAAAGAAGATTTTAAAAGGTTTCCCTATATATCAAATGTAAATCTCTTTTGGCCCCACCTTTTTGATTTGAACAAACTTAAATCTTCTACCTGAGGATGATTCCACATGAGTTTCATCTTTCCTGGCCCAGTGGTTCTGGAAAAAAGATTTTTAAAGATTTTTCCTACATATTCCTATGTAAAACTTGGGTCGGCCATTTTGGCCCCACCCTAGCCCCGGGGGTCATGATTTGAACAAACTTGAATTTTGCTTCCAAATGAGTTTCATCTAAAAAGAAGATTTTTAAAGATTTTTCCTATATATTCCTATGTAAAACTTAAATTGTCCCAAGAATTATAAATTCCACATAAAAAGAAGAAGATTTTTAAAGATTTTTCTTATATATTCCTATGTAAAACAGGGTCACCATTTTGGCCCCCCTTGCCCCGGGGGTCATGAAACAAACTTGAAACACTACCTGAGGATGATTCCACATGAGTTTCATCTTTCCTTGTCCAGTGGTACTGAAGAAGAAGATTTTTTAAAGATTTTTCCTATATATTCCTATGTAAAACTTGGGTCGGCCATTTTGGCCCCACCTTTGCCCCGGGGGATCATATTAACAAACTTAAATCTGCTCTAAGGATATCCCCATGAGTTTCATCTTTCCTGGCCCAGTGGTTCAATTTTACAGATTTTCATATATTCCTATGTAAATTTAATTTTGAAATCAAACTTGATATAAAGTTTCATCTTTCCTGGCCCAACTGGAAAGAAGTTTTTAAAGATTTTTCCTATATATTCCTATGTAAAACTTGGGTCTTTTGAAATAACAAACTTGAGACACTACCTGGAACATGATTATCTTTCCTGGCCCAGCGGTTCTGGAGAAGAAGATTTTTTAAAAATGCCATAAATTTTTCACAAAATCATAATTCAATCACGTGGCCCTTCAATTGAAAATTGATTCCCCTTCATCCAAGGATACTTTGTGCCAAGTTTGGTTGAAATTGGCCTTTTTCTTGAGAAGAAGATGAAAATGTGAAAAGTTTACGCCGACGACAACGACGACGACGACGACGACGACAGACAACGGACAAATTTTGATCAGAAAAGCTCACTTGAGCCTTCGGCTCAGGTGAGCTAAAAACGCAGATTTAACACACCACACTTAAGATATAATTTTAATTAAGACACAAAGCAAATCTCTTTGACGTTTTAATTTTTTTTTCTTAAATTCTTTCATTTTAAAGATGAAGAATAATAACATTTGCATATGGATGTGTAAGAGGGTCTATTCTAATCGCTAGAGGTTTTTAATTATTTATTCAAAATAAAATAAAATTAAATTAAATAAGAATTATACATTTTAAAATTATGAAATAAAAAAGACACCCTTCCAAAACAAACACCCCCCCCCCCCCAGAAAAAAATCCCAATCAAAGGAAACTACACTGAAGCAAACTTCTAAGTGTTCACCTAACATTTTTGAAGTTTTAAAGAACAAAATGAACAATAAATAATTTCTTTAATTCTCGGTTAATGATGCATATTGAAGTTCGATGTTGAGCAAATTTCATGTAAGTATCTCGTCAGAATTTTTAGCAAAGTGTCAAGGAAATGGTGTACCCTCAAAATGAAAATTCACACACAAAAAAAATATCGATTGAGTAAGACCCACTACTCGCTCTAATTACAAGGGGCTTTGCCATTTCTTTTAAAATCCCAAATGTGTTCAATGGGATTCAGATCCGGGAATTTGACAGTGTATCATCACACAAATGCATTTTGGTCAATATCCTTGGGTGCTTAGCACGTTAGTGCGCCGCTTTAAGGATAATTCAGACTGCTTGAACTGATATAAGACTGCCACGAGCACCGATTTCTTTTAATTTTCGCACGATTGAAATTATTTGTTTCCATGTTTCTAAGACTTTTTAGAACACTTTGACACTTTTTTAACCTGGTGTGACGCGAAATTTTCTCCTAAGAAGAAGATCAAGGTCACTTCCGGTATGGTTAATTTTTTTCAAAAACTTGCAAATTTTGATAAATTGGTGATGAAAAGTGATCACAGCCTATAGAAAAATTTGTTTTATTGTGTTTTGATACTGTTTGATAATTTTTAAAAGAAATATTAAGTACAATTAAGCACTAAAATAACAGTGAGCAAAACGTGGTGCAAAGATGGCCCAGATATCAATATTCCAACGGTCTGTCTTCTATCTCAATGGTCATTTTGCCTATGTTTTGTGTTTTTTTAGTGAAACCAGTTTTTAACATTTGTTAATGATCATAAAAAGATACTTATTACACAAAACACATGCCGCAAAGTAAAGATTTATTGTTTTTAAGCTTCGTCGGGGAACATTGGTTTTCATTGGTGATATTGAATTTTCTTTCTACCATTATTGAGAAGACTCAATTGTTGTAATTATTTGAAAATATCATACCATTCTATCTAGTAGTTTTTAAATAAAGACATTTATAAAAGTGAACACTTAGAAGTTTTGTTAAGTGTATATCAACCCAATTATTGGCATGTGATATTAAAATCATATTTCCCCCTTTTTCGTTCAATTTTACAAATGATCACAAAATTTAATTTTGAAATCAAAATATAAAGATAAGGAACAGAAGTAAAATTCAGTCTTTTGAAATATGAGAGGAATATTATTTTGCATCGTATTTTTATCCAAACCATTTCTTATATTCATTCAATCACAATGAATAAGATGGATGTAACCATCATGTTTCTCATTCATTTCAACTACCAGCAACATGTGATGTGTGTTCCCCGAATGACTCGGTGTACATGCTTTAATTGAGTTTATCTATCAATATATTAAGTATTATAGTATTATACATGCAGGTTGCTGACATATTTATACATATTACAGGACTTTTTTACCATATTGTGTACGAATTGCACTTCACAAATCTTTATTGAACATAATAACCATGTCTGAAAGCTAATTTCATCTCAGAGAGCTACTGAGGTTTTAAGCTCTTGTTGGGTTTATGTCTATAAGCCATCCTGACTACATTTAATTTTTTTTTTTTGCTTACCCGATTATAGACAAAAAAAGATTTCAAAAATTGAAAAAAATTCAATTATCGACCGAGTAATGAGCCCAGACACATGGGGAATCAAAACTTAGACACTGTAAGATATAATATTTGTCACTCAATATCTCAAAAATAAGTTTATAAACCTATTGATATATCTGCTCTTAGGTATTTGGGACAAAGTCAATTAGAGATATACAAAATATGGTACAATTGAACGACAGGTATTTTTTCAGGTAAGGGTCCTTCTTTCCCTTAAACGAGACTGTTAAAATACCTGTTTTGTCAACTTCTTTGTCAATGATTTACCTCGTTACAGAAATTGTTCATACGTACAGCATGCCTTTGCTTATCATTTTACATGAGATATAAAAATTCTGTATATGCATGGTGATAGAGCTGCTGTATATTGCTACATAAGTGAAGGAAGTTGACGATTAAAAAATTAAAGCCATGATGTTTATCATAAACATTAGTTGTTAGATTACAATTAACGTCTTTTTCAACGAATGTGCCATAATATTTGGTACCTTAATCTTAAATTCACCGGTTTATATTGAATCGACAAAGGAACGGAAATTACCATTCGTTATTGAAAATAGACGTCGTCATCGGCAAGCAGACAATAAGATCAGATGTAATTTTATAGGCTCAAACACATGTTAAATAAAAATGTAAGATATTGAAGATAAAAAGAAGGAAGGAAATAATTCTACAATCAAAAAGCATTAAAGCGGAAGAAATAAAACGAAAATAGAACAAGAGGCTCACGGGCCTCATAAGTCACCTGAATAGCATCCAATTATTGACTTTGATTTGTGTTTTAAGCCAGAGGCCATGTATCCCCGGTAATTCACTATTGTGAAAGAGGTAGCATTGCTTTTCATAACTATACACTTAGCATCTTTATTTTGACTACTTAATCCCAGGGGGCAGAGCAGTGGATCAAGGGGGAAAAATCATTTCAACTACATAATCAGTATCCCCCGAAACTCTTGATCCTAGAGGCCACACATTTAAGGAATTTGAAAAAGATAACCTTGTTCATCATAAACCTTTGATTAACACAAAATAGTACATTTTAAAAACATTAATTTAATTTCAGTACATACATTATAATCATTAGACCCAAGCACGACGTTCCCCTGACTCATGCCATCAATTAAACAATGTTGGAAGAGTCAGCCTTCCTCATAACTACGTACGTAGATCATCTCCATAATACCCAGCGGAAGAGGAAAATATTTTAAAAGAATTTAAGCATTCACCATATAATCAGAACCCCCGATCCCGGAGCCTTAAAATTCACAATTATTGAAGAAGCATCCTTCTTTGCCATTTCTTTGTACATGGAACTTTAGTTTAATACCTGGGAGCAGAGGAATTTAAAAAAAAATGCATTTTCAATACATGAACATCAGAGCTTTGCCCTAACACCAGAACCCCTGTCCCAGGGGCCATGAAATTAAAAGTTTTGAAAGAGCTCAGCTATGTAAAGGAAGATCAGAGTTCACATTCCTTGTACACCGTATTGGAAGTTTAATTGTGGCATCATTGAAATTTAACAAGCCACAAAAAATTAATTAACGTCATAATCATGCATATATAACAACGTGAATTTATTTATTTTATCGATTATTTATGAAATCTTGTAAAATTGCAATACATGATAGCAATACAGTCGAGTAATGGAAGAAAGTCTTTCGTCAAATATGACATCATCAGCCTTGACATGACGCAGTACAGGTGATACAGAGGACTAGATTCACTGGTTTAATAATGAAAATAATGCTTAAAAAATATGATACCATTGCTTATTTTTAACTTTATCATTAAATCCAATAGAAAAAAAAATTATTAAATACAATGTGTATAGAATATGAATTTATCTAGTAGCAATGGAGCAGCACAGGGACAGGAATGTAGAGAATACTGCTAATACGATGAGCTTATCCGTGATTTACATCAAAAGTGCAAGGGCATAGATTATTTTGTTTGAGCTACATTATTTTTATTTATAACAGAATTTAAGCGATGTAGAAATTTTTAGCTATTAGAATTATTTTCGGCAAAATTTTCAGTACTTCTCAAACAGCACTGACTAGCTCCCAGCACTTTTTAGGTAGAGGAAAAAAAATCATTTTTTAATATGCATCAATTTTTTTCCTGATAAAGAAGCCCATGCCCCTACACTATCCCAATTTCCTACATTCAGCTTAACATTTCTATTTAAATACAAGTCACGTGACAAACAGCTGATAGCTGCGATATATCTGGCAATAACTACGAACCAGTCCTATCCATTATTGATAGTTATATTACATTTTCTACAAGTATTCAGTTGCTTTGTTACAATTCTTTAAAAGAAGTAATACATATTAAAACGGTGCAAATGTCACATTTTCAATATCGGTCCTTAACACATCTTCGCTAGCCAAGGGTTTCTGATACGCTGCTCTCCTCATAAACCCTTGGCATACGGTGAAGTCAAAAGACGGGATTGTTTTTTCGTCACGTGATCTCGAATCTATCAAGTACGCACAGATTGCGTCATCGCCAGAAATAAAGACACGCGTTAAAAAAAATTAAATCGAAATTTTTTTCAAGAATAATTAAGAAGCAATAATTGAGTTATGTTTATTTATTATGTATAGAACAAATCTGAAGCTTCAATATAGATTCTTAATCACATATTTAGAAGATATTGGATGACACCATGACTATTCAAAGAATTGAATGTTATCTTACGGATCGTTGTTTACTTGCGTTTTTCATTTCCGAGATTAAAGAGTGAAGATGTATCCCGAACGCAAATATCGTCATTTACAAAAAAAATTGCTGATTGGTCGACCTAGGTGTACTGAAATCCAATCAGAACTCTGGAAAAAAATCCCTATTTCTATGAACATCGTAGGCCAAGGGTTTATGAGGAGAGTAGCGTATCAGAAACCCTTGGCTAGCGAAGATGTCCTTAACATAGCTGAGAGGCACACTTCCTCATCACAACTATGTACACAGTTTATTGGAGTAATACCATAAGATTAGATTTTTAAAAAAAATAAAGTTTTTTCACTATACATTCAATAGATCCCCATCCTAACACCAAAACCTCTAACCCTGGGACCATGAGTTTCACAATTTAAGTAGAAAGCCCAATTCCTATTACGATCAACAATATGACTGCTTGTTGTCCAGGAGTAAAGGATACCATTTTTAAAATTTGTATTAGTTTTTTTTTTATTTTTGTCTCACCCAAGAGGGAAGAGACCATGAAATTCACAATTTTGTTCCCTCCTCCACTAAATGCTATATGTCAAAATTGGTTGAAATTGGTTGAGTGGTTGCAAAGAGGAGTTTGAAAATGTTTAAAAGTTAACGCTCGACTGACGACAAATGATGCACAGCTATGGACAAAAATGAATATCAGTAGTTCTCAGGTGACCAAAAAATCCTTTACCATATTGAGAAAACAGTACATACAAAGTTCAAGAAAATTAAGGCAGCGAAGGAAAACCTTTGAAAAATAGAGACAATATTTTTGAAAGAGCAGTAAAATAAAGAAAATAAAGATAGATATATCTTTTTATTCGACCTAGTAAAATCAGAGTAGTCGAGATTGAGAATACAATTAAGTTGGAAAAAATGATGATTAAAGAAAATTAGGTGAAAAAATATGTGTAAATCTTAGATTGTAATATATACGGTCTGAATACCTAAAGAGGATTTGAAATCTTTAATCCATAACTCAACTCCCCCCCCCCCCCCCCCCCCCCCCCCAAAAAAAAAGAAATAATAAATCGAAGCTGACTGTTTTTACGAGAGTAAAAAATTCTTGTATTACTAGTATATAAAAAAAAAACGCGCATCATGATTGTAAGATTTGAACATACTAAAATATTATTATATCTACTCATCTAGAAGGAAGTTCAAAAAGAATTGCATTGCCGCGTACTCAAATGTTCAGTCGTTACATAGGATTTGCTTTTAGAAATCAACAAGGTAGGTGAAAATAAGCATATTTTGAAAATAAATGCCCCTTACTCATGTTGCAGGTTTTAGGTCGAAGCAATGGCCTTTTCAGCAAATACATCCCACCATTGTGTCAAATACTGATTGGTGTTTTTTTTTTAAATACTTGTTAGGTCATTGTATATATACAAAGAATTGTCAATGGAATTTATACAGTGTACTCCTTCAAGTTACCTAATCCCACTTCTGCTTTTCAGATGTCCGTTTTTGTTCAGCTTCTGGTTTGTATTGTTGCTATACACTTCTGCATTGAAATATACTGATTGCTATTACCATATCTCATTTTATTTATTCCCGCAAAAAAAAGTATTTTGAAAATATCAAACTTTCTTCGATAATTAATACCTAATTCTTCTACTCTCTGTACTTACAAATGGATTTTATAATACAGTATCTGCAACATCAATTAAGTGTTTTTAATGTTTTTTTTTATTTTTCTTTTGTCGAAATTTAGCATTAACTGTTTTAAAATTATAATAAAGATGATGGACTCACTTCAGGTCAGATACAAACAATAATTAAGAAAATATTTGAGGGATAATTAACTTTTCACAGGTATAGAGACAAGAGTTCTTAGATCTTAAAAAGTCTTTAATACTAATGTTTGTTCATCTTCCTGTTCAGAAATGCTTAAAACATACAAGCTCAGAAAAATAGTTTGGTTCTTGATTCCGACAAAAAGAGCATTTGGCCCTCAAGTCAATAAATTCATAATGATGTTAAATATTTGTTTTAAAGGCCTTTTTGAATTCTTTAGTTTTTACAGAGAATGACTCATAAAAATAAAAAAGCTAGTGTCAATAAAGGAAATTTCGAAGTTTTGAAAATTCTACACCAATACTTTTTCGGACATTATGTCCCCTTTAAGTATTTATAATTGCTCAAGAAAATCACTTTGAGACATGGAGAAGACACGATTTATATTTCTTTATCAATATAGTTTTTTTTAAAATATTCATTACAATTGAAATGGATCACGTACATCGGCTATCAGAGGCGGTCTATGTAGGACTGTGTTATAAAATTGGTAGCCCTACAGAAGTGAGAATGAGAAGAGAAGTAATGAACATTGCAGAGTCTGTGCGGAAAACTATGTATATGATGAAAGGATACGATAGACTGAAGAGTGGAAGTGTTGGTGAGGGATTCCGGATAAAAACATCAGATTTGGATTTGATGTTCTGGATTTTAGACCATAGGGTTATTCCAGATGCTTCCCATATCAGTCTCTACTGTATACCTCAGCACACCGTGATCCTGATGGAGTGTGATGATTTACCACCAGGATTTACCAAACTTAATCTGATGAGCCCATCACACAGTGTATTGGTTAGATCCTCATGTGTAGCTATAAACAACAAAGTATATATCTCTAGCAAATTATTCCGGGAACATAATTTAGGTTTATTACAAACATTAGATTGCGATACTGCTTTATCTATAGCTCATGGGCCTTGTTCTACATTTGTCTCGGTGGGAGGTTTTGAGGCAGACTTTGCGTATTGTTTTTGGTCCCAACTATGGCCCCAAAAAGCTTTACCATGAATACATAGATGTCGTCAACACGGATGACCATCAGAAAATGTAGTATCGGATATTTTAAAAGGAGGATTCCATGTTGTTCCTATAGGCAGCAATCCTGCAGATGGATAAGAATGGAGAATCTCATTTTCACGAGCAGAACAAAAACTTATTTTTGCAATGAATCACAGTCAGTTTTTGTGTTATGGTTTGTTTAAAATATTTCTAAAAGAAGTGATTAATTTTCAGAACAATTCTTCGATTCTTTGTTCGTATTTCACGAAGACAGCTGTATTATGGGTAATTCAAACAAAGTCTTTCTTGACATGGAAACCTGTTAACGTACTGTATTGTTTCTGGGAATGCTTTAAATTGTTGATATATTGGGTACATATTAGAGAATGTCCAAACTTTTTTATGCCACAGCACAACATGTTTCGAATGAAAGTCACCGGTTCTATACAATATTTACTTTTTGTTCAGTTACATGATCTGTATCGTAAGGGGATATAATGTTTACTATTTAGTAAATCCATACAAGCTTACCTCAGTAAAGCTATTTTGATCAGATCATTGAGAATCTTTACCAACGACAGCAGTGTTGTGAATGGAATTGCATTAGATTTTAGCTTAAGTATTGAGTTACGACCACTCATGCAACGTATTCGCCATATAAAAGAATTCACAGTATACATGAAACACATAGAACGACTGCTATCGGTAGAGTTGACACCGTATGAAGTAGTAGCATTACAATGTATGACCTCAAATATATTACAAAATACTGCATTTTTTGTACAGAATGGTATTTATCCGAGCCAAAATCACAACAGGATATATTACAACTCAGCTAATAAAGCATCCTACTTGCTAAAATTGTCAGGTAAATTTGGTTATGTGTCAGACATTTTGTATATTGCCATGTTTCTCTACAGAACATGTATGTATGAACATTCAATCAAATGTGTACAGGGAGCAAAAGACAAAATGTTTTTGCCATATATTATGTACAGGGGTAAGGTAAATGTAGATGAATACATAAACTATACAACAGGGATGTCACTGGTTAATAAAATGAGAAGAACTTTTGCAGATAACATTATGCTAAACGTGATGTACACCTACGTCGATGAAATAGTTTTTGAACAAAAGATACTCGGGAAAAATGGCATGCCAGTCTTACATACACCACCTATAGTGATGTTATATATGTTGACAATACTCAGTCACCACAAACTCGGTAATACAGCGAGCTCACGGCAATCTCTACAGGACCTACAGACTCTGCTGCTGTGTGATTTCGGGGTTCATATACCGACGTCCCTTCGAGATATTTCTTGGCATATACTGGGTGTATGCCAACAAATTTGTGGGGACTATTTTGGATCTTTGCAATCTTATCAATATTCTTTACAACAAGAATCATACCAACAGATTCAGGAAGCAACACTATTGAGAATGTCTACACTTCCTCATGAACTGATATAATTTTATTTTGTATATTGCGCCATGGTATACAGATCGCAGTTGATTTCAATTTATTATTTCAACTTGTACATTCTGTAATTTCTTCCTTTTTGTGGGTTACACGTCCGATATGTTTATGTCCAATGTGTTTCTCCATTGTAGATTTTGAGCATGTGTTGTCGCGTTTTTCTCCTTTATAGATTCAGAGATTAGGATTTAACGCAATTATTCATAACTTTCCAGATTTCCATACCCAATTCATTGATTACTAGTCTATAAAAGGCACAATTTCAAAATGATTTTTTTTTTATATATATTTTACTTAAAAAGTACGAATATTAGTTTCGTGAATCATGAGTATAAAGTTATAATCATGCTGTGTATATGCTTAAAATAACTGTAACATCGTTTGTTTTTACTGGACTAAATTTTTGTGTTTTTTTTTTTTACAAATATTAAAGATACCTACAAGTTTATTTCACCACAGATTGCGTTTTTTTTAATATATTGATACATTTATGACATACATACTAAATGTATTTTTACTGAATCATTCTTTAACCACGAAATCAAATCGTCACAAACCAACATATTTTCCTAAAACCATGAGAATAAAACCCATAGTAAATATGTGATTTTACAGTAGTATGAGCACTGAAGTCCTGAAGTTTGATGAATTTTGTAATGCTCAGTATTATACAGTACCGACCGGACACAACCTAACAGAAAGCGAACCCGGAGCGAACACCAGGTCCGCTCTCTAGGTCCGCTTCGGGTTCGCTCGGGGTCCGCTATGGCTGACCCCGAGCGAACCTGGAGCGCACCCAAAGCAAACCCGTTGCGGACCCCGAGCGAACCCGAAGCGGACCCAGAGAGCGAACCCCATATTCAGTAGCAGTCCCAGAGAGCGAATGCGCGTTCGGTATTTCTTTATATAGCTGTCAATCAGGATAAGCGATTAACCAATCAGCGTGTCAACCAATCAAAATGGCATATTGGTCTGTCGATTTGGATAAAAGATCGAACTTGTTGATTAAATTCGATATAAATCCAAACATTGTACATAGAAGCAAAACGTGTGAATGTACAAAGTAAATCTATTTGATAATGAAAATAAAATTTTATGCTTTAATTTTCCGGGTTGTATGTTGCATTTATTTTCTTTTAATCAAAGCAGTTAATAAAAATATTTAACAATACGGGACGCAAATTACTCTGTGGGCAGTACATTTAGAACATTTAAAAATGTCAAAATCTTCTTTTTTGTGTCTGGCATATTGATATAGGGTCCTCATTATCAAACATATTTACGTTCAATTTGCAAGGATTTAGTTTCTAGCAGGACTATAGTTGTAGGATGATGAAGAACATAACGAAGAAAAGTATTTTAGATGTAGACTCTATGGTGTTTTTAATTTTTTTTTAACAATGGAACCAAATAGTAATGTTAATGATAAAATATGCAAGGTGTAGTCAACAAGAACTTCTTTGTTTAGCGAAGTGAAAAATCCAGACATAGTTAACTATAATCGGAACTCCCTGTTTTTTTTTAAACATCAAATTTAAACATCTTTCTTTGCAAACATAGGAAGGAAACAAGGTAAATTACATGAAATGAGGCCAAATAAATCATTTTGACTGTGTGGCTGTAAGTGACATGTAAAGCCACATCTCAATGAACAGCGTGTTGCATAAATGTCAGTAACTGTGTTGTAATAACGTAGAAAAATCTCTTTCAAAGCGAGGTACCCTTCGTGTTTACTGATTTACAAAATTACAAGAGGAAAGAGTACACTATCAATTCTTCAAGTATCTGTGGTATAACATGCACTTATTGTACACCGCTTTCAAGTTCAAATATGCTGTAATATCACTAATGGTTTAATCTGAGTTATATGTACTTTGAAATTGATAGGTTTCAGTTCAATAGACCTTGTCTAAGTACAATGTTATTTGTATAAAGCTAACGTTAGCGAGTCCTCTAGATTAATTAGTGATCATGATTGATATAAAGTGCATTCTAGTTAAAACAAACTAAGGAAATTGGCATAATCAAATACCAATCATGATGTGTTTGCTTATTGCAATTAATATAGCAAATGTTCCCCTTTAACTCAGCAATATGCTAGGCATGTTTTCTTTGATAAAGAGTACATTTATACACTTTTTATTTGATTTTTTGATTGAGGTTTGTGTTACATAGGTACGCATTTTAACGATTATATAATAGTCTTCAAAAAACGAAAAAATGGGGAAAAAAGAGAAAATAACAAAACCACAATGAAGATATTATCTTATATAAGACACAAAGTGAAGTTCTTTGACCTTTTCTATACAATACGTATACTGAATAAAGGTCATTAACAAAAGGGCTTAGCCTATTTGAAATGAAAAATCCCTGCTATTAATTGTTTCTGTATACTTTCTACTCCCCCCAAAGTGCTGCTACTTTGATCAGAATTCACATTTTAGTAGTTATGTTTTTAAGTTAGTATAGGCCTATGTTTGACTTTTCCAAAAATTTTGTGTATTTATAAATTCATGCTCTCGATTTAAAGAAGGCAGCAGCAGTTTTCAAGCTCAGAGACATATCCTTTACTTATATTCAAAAAATGGTTAAGATTTATTTAATGTAAGAACGATTTTATAAGGCACCTCGATGTAAAATCTATATAACCTGTACATAAAAACAGGCACAAAATTATTTAGTTACATTCTCTCATAGTTAATGAATAATCGCACTAAATGGCAGTAAACATAGGATATACAGTGGTATTACATGTAATGGCCTTTTTAAAACTTGTAAATAATATTCTGTTTTATAACAAAACGCACTGTATTTTTCTTTGTTTAAAACAATCCTCAATCTTCCTCTCACAGCACACGAAATACGTCATTTTTTACCAAAATGACATCATGATTGACAAGTTCATTGAGATCAGTGATTTGTTTATAACCAACAGTATGGGATTTAACTAGCAACTTTTTTAAATGCATTGATAAGTTTTATTATTGTTTATTATGCTAAAACATTTAAAATTTGAAAATTATTTCATTTTTTGGTATCATGAACAATGAATGAAGTCGTATTTTGTGTGAAGTCTCAGTAAACTTTCCGAATAATTTAGGCCCCGTCTTCTTTTTTCAGCCTTAGAAATGCTGCGTAGTCATGGATAAGACATTTTACTTCTTACAGTGGACATGAATTCGTAAGTCTCTTAATAGCTCGAAAACAACGAAAATTAATCCCCACGGAAATTACACAGTATTCAAATGATTTAAAAAAAACAATGAATAAAAACTATCCATTTCAAAATTACGAAATAAAAAATAACATTTCCTAAAAAAAAACCCATCACATCACCCACCCTCTCGAAAAAAAATATTACGAATTTAATTTAAAAGTTACGATATGAAGATAATAGACAGTCATCAAATTTTTTCTTTTAGAAAAAAAAGCAAATTATTTTGCATCGTATTTTCATCCAAACCATTTCTTTCATTCATTCATTCATGATGAAAGAAAATATGTCTTGTTGATTTGAAATTCTCACTAACTTGACAAATTTTGCTGAGTTTTTGAATGAAATTACTGACAGCTGTGCTCCACATATTTCACAAATATGCTGCAATCCTTGTTAACTGCATATTTTTTTGTCTTATTTAATACTTTCCCTGTCGATATTTTTTTCAAAAAAGACAGTTATATGTAAAACCTCACCAGATACAAGGATGTACTCTGTGAAAATGAAATGTCAGAAATAGTAAATATCTCCTTGAAAATAAACATCAAAATATGGAATGCACCATCTTAACATCCTTTACATTTGGTGATTTATTTAATGTAATGCACCGGTATTCTGCTGAAGAACAATGTGAATTAAATAGCAAAGTTTTTTTTTGACACAGCCAAGTGTAAATTTGTAAACATGCGTTGAAACGATTTCTAAACATTATTCATACTGTAATGAAAAAGCTCTGAAATATGTTTTATTTCTAATACATGTATATAAACAAAATGTGTTTCATACTGTAATGAGAAAGCTCTGAAATATGTTTTATTTTCAGTATAAAAACAAAATGTATTAAACTTTTGATCATATTATTAACGTAATCAGACTAGTATTCTTGTGGACTTTAAAAAAAATCATTACGATTGCCACAGTCTGTAGAGATAATAATAATATCTCATTATCTTAATTTATTCATTTCTAGAATAACGCCATAAGCTAAAATAATTAAATGTTATTGATGGGATATATATCTGGAGATAAATGAATCCAAAGAAAAAATCGATCAAATCTCAATTACCATTTAGTTCTTTTTCAACTTTCCACGCTGATGGATGTAAAGGTAAGTGTTCCATTTAAGATTGAACTAAAACACGTCTGCAGTACCTTACCATACGTGAGTCATAATTTTATTTTTCAACTATATATTTCATTGAAAACGCATTTTTCTAAAATACAATTGCGATGTTATTTGTTACTCATTTTTATGACTAAAACATTATGAAATACATACTTTTTGTAGTTTTTTCACATGTTTTCAAAATAATTTTATTTAAGACGTTACAGTGGAATAACATGTCATGTGCAAAATAATTTTGTTTAAGAATTTTTAAGAAATGATTTCTATTTTATGACGCTATTTCAAGATGTTTTGATAACCCATTGCATAGATATTCAGATAAAAATGATAAACTTAAAAAAAAAAAACACTTGAAATGAAAATCCATATCACATATCGGACCGGCTTGGAAAATACATCCTTGAACTAGAACTTGTATTAAGTTCAAGAGTTATCTTAATTTTGTTAAAATACATGTATATTATTTAAGAAATCACATTTGTTGACTTATATATGTGAAATCGAATGTTGAGTATATGAAATATTTGATATATAGAAGATAACACTACATACGGAAATCCATATCATATTTTACATGTAAATTAGTTTTCGTGCTGTAGATTTCGAACAAAACCGTCTTTAGCACCTAGATAGACATGAGTCCAATATAGGGCTGATATGATATGTACTTAAGTATGGAATATTTTCTGTATAATAATTCCTATTTTTACCTAACCTACTATATGAATTAGAATTAGGCATTTTGAACTGTTTCACGGTTTACTTTATGTTTTTGCGTGATCATGACACAGTGAACTGTTGACCGGGCCACAGAATGAACTGTTGACTGTTTAAAGCGTCATCGTGATATTCAAGCGTTTTGATGATCACGACATCACTATTTACCTGCTCTTTAATTAATCAATTTTAAATAAAACACACACAATCAATTTATTAAGTATTACTTTATTTTAAAAATATTAAATTAATCTTTATATTATGTGTTCAGCTAATTAATAGACAAGTATGTAAATAAACAGTTGTGAAAACTTTTTTATTGATTGTTTGTGTTTTTTATTCCAATTTAATTAATTATATAGTAGGTTAGGTAATAAAACACTTATTCAATGACTACTCGGTGAAACAGTCAAACTGTTGTCCCTCGGTAGTGGGGGAGACCTGGGATACTGTTGCCCTCGGCCTTCGGCCTCGGCCAACAGTTTCCCAGGTCTCCCCCACTACCTCGGGACAACAGTTTGACTGTTTACCGAGTAGTCATTGAATAAGTGTATAATACTGATACGCAGGCTAACGCAGCAAGCTAAAAGACGAAACAATAAAGGATTTGGAAGAGAAATGGAAGCTTTGTTCCTTTGCATCGTGTTTTACCAAATCTTTATCAGCAGTATGGTATTAGGAAGACATCTAGGTAGGTTAATATACTTCTGATTTTAATAAAAAAAAAATCATTTTGGATTATATGAGAAACACGTATCAATATATAAAGCTGGACTGAATACTTAGGAATGCAATAATTCTATCAAAGATCAACCTCTCCTTACCCACTTACTGTTTTTTTCCACATTTTTTTCCCGACTTGTTTTTGCATACCCAATGATTTTTTTAAATGCACTTTTCGGAGATTTCTTTCAGCGCTTTCCAAGTATTGTAGCAGTCAAGTAAATAGCCGCCTGTCTTCAAAAGAGAATATAATCGATGAAAATAAATTACCATATCTGTTTAATAAACTTATACTCCATATGAATTTCACATAATATTCATGATATATACTTCTAAACCCCTTGAACATGTCTTTGTCCATGTAGTTGTAGCCAGTCTCTTTACACAATACAACCAATTCCCAACTTACTTGACGTACACTTATAGCGTCATTTTTAATTCAAAGGGCAGATAGACCAAAACATATTAAAAAATATTTTGACTAAAGTATGTTTACATGTTTCTATGCATTTCTGGAGTAAAATGTACCTCTAAATGCATGTACCAATATCACAAGAAGCAAAAAGATGTATTATGAAATTTACGTCATACTGACTTCTATAAAGTTATCCATGTATAGTATCACTCATTTAATTCCGTTAGAATATTCTGAATGGTTCCTTTTTACACCTGCGAACTGAATTGCTTATTTTAATTTCAATTTATTTCTAACAGCTATTGATTTTATAGTGTATTCTGAATTATATGCTATGGTTTTGGTTATGTTAGAAAATATTTAACATATTTGTAACATTCTTAATATAATGTTGAATCAATTTCGTTCAAATTAGTATCAACGATAAGAGGAAGGTGCCATAACAGAAGGTCAAACTTAAAGTTGAATTTTACTGTACAAACCAAACAAATAAGATATAGCAGTGCCACAGCAGCCGTGGAAACTATTTTTCTGGACAGCTTCCGGATTATAATCCATGTTTCTATACCACAATTTCATGTTTGATGGTTTTGAATAAAATTTATGATTGGTTATCCAAGGTAGAAACGTAGAGCAAATAATCCAATCCAATTTAATTACTAAAAAAAGTTGGGAAAAAAAGAAATTGAATTATTTACATGTATATATAGACTATAAGAGATCAATTATAAACATATTAATAGAGTTGCAATTCGTATCAAGAGAATGCAAATATGATTTTTTATCAGTTCTTAAGGTAGACCTCGCCACATGAAAACTATAAGTGTTAAACTTTCTGCAAAATTTAACAAGATTATTCTACGCCTTCTACTAAAACTCTAGGACAAATTTTAAAGGTAGAGTCAGTAGGGTGTTCCTTCCATCGTCTATCAACTCCATTTTAATAAGAAATCACTTTGATACATTGAAAGGATTAAAACAATAAAGCTTTGAGTGGTTAAATTTCCGATCGTACTAATCATTAGGAAAATGAAAATCTAAAACAAATATATATTTTTGTTTTCATGGAAAAACATTTAAACAAAATCCAATGTCCATTGCAACTCTAGACATATAGAAATTTACGAATGTTGATAATTCTGAATATGTCTAAAAAAGTCAAATATGAAAGACATATCTCTTCCAAATCAAAGTTTATAAGCAAAGATAAGTTTTTTCTATAAGATTAGGTATAATTTTAGAATAAATGTTAGAGGGAAAAAATAATAATATATGTAAAGAAAAAATGGTCTTGCTAAACGATAAGAGGAAGGTGCCATAACAGAAGGTCAAACTTAAAGTTGAATTTTACTGTACAAACCAAACAAATAAGATATAGCAGTGCCAAAGCAGCCGTGGAAACTATTTTTCTGGACAGCTTCCAGATTATAATCCATGCTTCTATACCACAATTTCATGTTTGATGGTCTTGAATAAAATTTATGATTGGTTATCCAAGGTAGTAACGTAGAGCAAATGATCCAATCCAATTTAATTACTAAAAAAAGTTGGGAAAAAAAGAAATTGAATTATTTACATGTATATATAGACTATAAGAGATCAATTATAAACATATTAATAGAGTTGCAATTCGTATCAGGAGAATACAAATATGATTTTTTATCAGTTCTTAAGGTAGACTTCGCCACATGAAAACTATAAGTGTTAAACTTTCTGCAAAATTTAACAAGATTATTCTACGCCTTCTACTAAAACTCTAAGACAAATTTTAAAGGTAGAGTCAGTAGGGTGTTCCTTCCATCGTCTATCAACTCCATTTTAATAAGAAATCGCTTTGATACATTGAAAGGATTAAAGCAATAAAGCTTTGAGTGGTTAAATTTCCGATCGTACTAATCATTAGGAAAATGAAAATCTAAAACAAATATATATTTTTGTTTTCATTGAAAAACATTTAAACAAAATCCAATGTCCATTGCAACTCTAGACATATAGAAATTTACGAATGTTGATAATTCTGAATATGTCTAAAAAAGTCAAATATGAAAGACATATCTCTTCCAAATCAAAGTTTATAAGCAAAGATATGTTTTTTCTATAAGATTAGGTATAATTTTAGAATAAATGTTAGTGGGAAAAAATAATAATATATGTAAAGAAAAATGGTCTTGCTAAAGATAATATACAAAAGAAGTATTAAAGCTCCATCATGCCACTTCAGAAATTTATGACCAATTTAAAGTAATGATAAATTCCTTTTAAAAAGTTGGTAAAAAAGTCAAGGTAAAAAAGTTTAGGAGTAAATTAAAAACAAAGTACACGTCAAAACGCCTTTCTATGGGTTAGGCACATATCAATTAAACATGAAGGTACATTTCCATCTTCATTCAGAGGTAATTACCAAAGGTAATGTTATGACACAGACGACTGAGATAAAATGTTCCCTTTCTTTTGCAAAATTGGGGGGGGGGATCTAAAATAATCTATAGTGGATTATTAACTATATCTGCTACAGCCGGTAATTCATTAATCATAACAACAATAGAATAAAGAGTTCATCTATTAAATTAAATGCATATTAATTATATAGACACATTAATAATTTATTAAATCTTATATACATATATATAAAAAGAAATTTTATGATTAATTAACAGTTAAGAAAATTCTTCCGGTACATTCAACTGCTGCATTTTTAAAGCAATTTGATGATGTGCATTATAATTAATGAAATCAGATATAATATTTTGAGCTCATATTTCAATCTTTGAATACAAAATACCTTTAAAAATTAAATATCACTTTATATGCTACTTTATTGCTTTGATTTTTCAGTTGACTGCGACTTTGAAAAGGACCTGTGTGGTTGGAAAAGTATCAATCCATTAGAACAATATTATAAATGTTCCTCTAGGTCTTATGCGTCCCAATGCATTCCATGGTTTACCTATGATCTCCCACTTCATGAACAAGTTGTCTGGGTGCCTTGGATAAGATTTGCACCAAACGATAGACAGAGCATAGATACCATTGAAGGTAAAGATTCTAAATAAAATCAATTGAGATACTGTTAGCAGTTCTTAAAAGTCATTATTCGAGATACAAAATACAGTATTAGACCATCACATGGACAATGATCCACTCTCAAAAAGAATCTTATCAAGGTATCAAGTGAATGAAACATGTGGAGATTACGAACAATATTCAAGATTTAAAGTCCATGAAACAATACAAAAGAGTAGCAGAGCAAACACGGATCTCCGAAACATCAGAGGTGGGATCAGGTTCCATGGAAGAATGGGCATCCCCTGCCGAACTTATACATTTGCCGTGTGCTCCTTGTCATGAACGGAAAATAAAGGAAAATCCGTCGTAAATTCAGTCTATAAATAGTGGACTAAAAATTAGTATGAAAAAAACGCCAGTCAACATTTGACAGAGTGATAAATTGTAAGGTCATTGTATCAACCAAAGAGCTTACAAAATGATAGCTTTAAACGAGACTGCTGATATCAACTTGTTTCTCAATAATTTTCCTTGTCTTAGAAATTGTTCATACATAGAGCATTTTTTTGCGTATCGAATTAACTGAGATATATAAAGTCCAGATGCAGCTTATAGAGGTCTATTGCTGCATAAGTAAGAAGAATTTTGATCTAATATCTTATTTTTAGAGGCCATATTTTATACTGGCAATTATACCAGTATACCGCTTCCAATACGATATCGCAGTGATCATCGCCTTCAAAGGGCCAGTGCTTACCATATTGCTACAGATCACTGGAGAAAAAGTGGTATTTATAATCTATTTCAAATCTATGCTGTCATTTTAATCTCCAGGCAATATTTTATTATGAGTGTACATGTATGTCTATAGCGAATTCATGTATTGCTCTCTATTCCCGCCTAGATATTACTTTAAATATTAGTGTCGTCTAATATTGACTGATTATATATATGATGACCATCTAAACACCACCTATTGTCTGAAACTCAAAAATAAAATCAGTTTATTAGGATGTTTTGTTTTTTTTTCAAAAAAAGAAGGATAAAAATTTTTCCTGGAGTTGTAATATTGTAAATATGTTTGTTAAAATATTAGAATTAAATGCATATTCAAATTCATTTTAAAGGATTGGCGAAAAAGAACTCAACTGTACTTGTATCAACTATCAATCCTTACTCAATGTATCTCGGGAATCTTAAACCTGTTGACAACGTAGAAAAATATCCACGCTCTTACTTGATAAGCGAGAAACTTCCACAATCTTACGATATCCAGTGTCTTCATTATTCTTTCATGGTTACTGGATCAACTGAGTTATCAGTGACATATATACCAGGCGATACGGATATAAGTACGTACTATGCAAACACGAAGGATATTCTATTGGCAAAAACATCATCATACTCGTACGACCTTTATACTAAAATGCATATAAATCTACTGCCGAGAGAAAAGTCTAGGGTAAGTGATTCAGAAACTTTATTATATGATTGAGATATTCCTAACTCTTTGATTGGCCAATATCCAACTATTTGGAAAAAATACTACATGTAATTTTTATTTATTTGCACGTGACGTTCCAGGTGAAAATAAATATCTTTATGTACAATTGCCAATGCCAATTTATTTTGACAAAATGAATAATATAAGAAACTTCTCGTTTATTAATATTTTCGTGTACTATTGTAATTCCAACTCACATTTATTGCACTATCGCAGTATTTCAAGAAACCGCCTTCACTCTCCATTCTCATAAACAACAAGACATTTAGGTATGTTGCACTTTGCCACTAATGTGACTTTAATTAGAGAACATACTTGTTATTAATTATGAAATGATTGATCTTGAAATCCATAAAATTATCAATAAACAACTTGTTATCTGTATCAAAAATTTACAACAGAATGAAACCGAATTATGAATATGATTAATATGTAAACCGTGATTACATAATATATGACGTAATTGATTACATAATATATCAAACGTTCTTGTGGTCTGAAACCGCCAAGTACTTGATTAAATTTATACTTTAATTAAATTTAATCAAGTTCAGACCCCAAGAAAAAAAGAAGCAGAACAATAGGGCAAAGTGCAATTATACCTGAAAAATAAAAAGAAATAATTGTTCATATAAATCAGCAGAGATATACATATGCCCTGCTTGTCATTTTAAATGTTTGTATTATATTTCTACACATATGAACAGATAGGAATAAACATATGTCCTATCATGTACAACTAAGATGAAAAAGTCCAAGTCAGAGATAGACATATGCCCTGCTTGTCATTTTAAATGTTTGTATTATTTTTCTACACATATGAACAGATAGGAATAAACATATGTCCTATCATGTACAACTAAGATGAAAAAGTCCAAGTCAGAGATAGACATATGCCCTGCTTGTCATTTTAAATGTTTGTATTATATTTCTACACATATGAACAGATAGGAATAAACATATGTCCTATCATGTACAACTAAGATGAAAAAGTCCAAGTCAGAGATAAACATAATTATGCCCTGCTTGCCTTTCACAGAAGTAATCAAGTCTAATCATGTCAGTTCATTAGTAAAACTACTGCTACCGAGGGAATAAATATGCCACCAGTGTACTGTTTTTTTTTTTTGTTTTTTTTTATTCAAACCATGGATAAACATATGCCCTGGAACAAATATTTCACGAAAGGTTTATTCAACGACAATGATATAAACTTTGGTAAATTATAACTGATGACATCATGTAAACACGTGTTCTTGCCTAAATTGAACGTTTGTCACAATCCGCATGATGAAAGGTTTTCATCTAACCTATTATATATTTTTTCACGTTACTGCTAAAACTTGTCTTCAAATATTGTATGCACCAGAAATGATAAGGTGTCCAATGAAATGTCCAGGGCTGGTAATTTCCCCTTAACGCCGATTAAAATGGAAATGGCGGAAGAGGAGGTATCTCTACTGGATGTCTGTTCTGCCCAAGTATCCAGTTCCAGGAATTGTTGTACCTTGGAACAAGAAAGATAGTCACATAGAAAATTTTCTTTGCTTGACAAATGTCTTGCTCTAAAATAACTATTAAATTCTATACAGGTTAACACCAGTTATCTCAATAAAAACATAAGCTGTTTGCTTATTGATCACGTGAATCAGTGCTAGATTGTCAGTGTTAAACAAAATACATTTATAAGAAATATATTTTGATTACGTTTGCACAGCAAGTACTATAGGATAAAATTCCGAAATAGTCACATTCTGGTATCTCCAATTAATATCCCAATTTTCTCGAAACCACCAACTACCAAGCACTGCAGAATATCATACAACATACCCTGATGCATCAGTAAACAACTTTATTTTAGTAGAATTTAACAACCTGTTATACAAAACCATGGTAGATCCATTGTAATTTGAAAGAAAACTCAGCCAAACATTAAGATCTTCCTTTACTTCTTTTGTCAATCTTTTCTATAGTATTTTTTTATTAGGTATTTAGATTCCTCTTCATCATATCCAGCTTAACATTTTGCAAACTACTTACTTTTACTGGTGTCACCCCTTTGGTTGGAAGGTTTGGTAAATTCGTTGATATTTTTATTTGCTGGGGTGTGGGATTTTCTAAGGAAACGAAATGGCTGCTGTGTTTGTTTGTTACATTGATTAAATGGGTGATGGCTACCACAGTTGTAACACCTATGTTGGAAGCGAGAGGATAAACCTGCAGGACACTGCTTACCTGCATGATAATTTAAACAAGCCCCTTTTTGGATGGGCCCTGATGGTGCGTCTTTTACTTCACTACTTACTTTTGTCAATAGATCAGTTTTGAGTCTAGCGTTAACATACAATTCCATATGAACATCACCCCATGCAACCTGTCCTTGAGATACAAGTTGTCTAAATTCTGCATCGTAATATTTCAAACTACCTTTGGCATCAGCAATATCTCTAACTGCCTCTAAATGCTTAGCTAATTTTGACTGCTGTTCGGGATATTTTATACAATATATTGCTGCATACCTGTTCCAAGCTGTAATCCAGTCATGCATAGAAGAAACAGTTGACATGTCCTCAGCATCGTTCTCAATCTGGTGAATGGTTAACTTCCCCTGAGTATCGCTATTTTCTACTTGCAAAGAAAACTTACCCCTATTCTGTTTTTCCTTTGACAAAAGTTTAACAAAGTCAATGCACTGATTAGACCATATCTTAGACTTGATTTGGTCAGACACAAGAGCTTCTATTGGCACTGTAGTGCTGTCAAATCCTGTTTGTCCCTTACCTTTATTTGAATCAGTGGCTACGGGAAATACACTAGACTGAGAATTTACCATGGCCCTATTATCTGAGATGGTAATCTGTGGAGATGCATGCACATTACTATTATCTATACTCCCCTGATTATCCAAATCCGATGATCTAGTGTTGACAACCTCTTGAAGAAGTGTTGTTATTGAAGCCGTAGCCCTTTCAGTGACAGTTTTGGTGATTTGTTCCACCACATCATCAGGTACAGAGATATGGTTTGCTACTAATCGTCTTTTCTTTCCTTGTCGAGAATTAGTAGGTGGAACCGCTCGTGCCCTATTTGACTGTCTCTTTGGAGGCATTGTATATATAAACTGAAAATATATACTTTTAATTCTTTAGTAATGCTGTAAAAAGATAAACTTCTTGTAAATAAAAATTAATAGATATGGTGAGATTTATTTTCTCTAGATTTGTCAATTTAACAACGACAAATAGATAATTAAATGTATCTAAGGTCTCCCTTTTTATATGTATCATTTTTTATATATAATTTAGGCTTTTGCGAACAAGGCAGTTACCCTCTTAAGTAATGCTGATTTCAAAGAGAATAAAATCTCACCATGTATTGTTTAAAAAACGGAAATAAGAAAAAATATATATATATAATTATATTGTCCTCAGGAAACACTAACAACTTGTGTTGATCCTTATGAGGAAAACCCCAGTAGAGGAGTTTGTAATATTGTCCTCAGGAAACAGAAACAACTTGTGTTGATCCTAATGAGGAAAACCTCAATAGCGGAGTATGTAAAATTGTCCTCAGGAAACACAAACAACTTGTGTTGAACCTTATGAGGAAAACCTCGATAGAGGAGTTTGTAATATTGTCCTCAGGAAACACAAACAACTTGTGTTGATCCTTATGAGGAAAACCTCAATAGAGGAGTTTGTAATATTGTCCTCAGGAAACACAAACAACTTGTGTTGATCCTAATGAGGAAAACCTCAGTAGAGGAGTTTGTAATATTGTCCTCAGGAAACAGAAACAACTTGTGTTGATCCTAATGAGGAAAACCTCAGTAGAGGAGTTTGTAATATTGTCCTCAGGAAACACAAACAACTTGTGTTGATCCTAATGAGGAAAACCTCAATAGAGGAGTTTGTAATATTGTCCTCAGGAAACACAAACAACTTGTGTTGATCCTAATGAGGAAAACCTCAGTAGAGGAGTTTGTAATATTGTCCTCAGGAAACACAAACAACTTGTGTTGATCCTAATGAGGAAAACCTCAATAGAGGAGTTTATAATATTGTCCTCAGGAAACACAAACAACTTGTGTTGATCCTAATGAGGAAAACCTCAGTAGAGGAGTTTGTAATATTGTCCTCAGGAAACAGAAACAACTTGTGTTGATCCTAATGAGGAAAACCTCAGTAGAGGAGCTTGTAATATTATCCTCAGGAAACAGAAACAACTTGTGTTGATCCTAATGAGGAAAACCTCGATAGGGAGTTTTTATTCAATACCCCCTGGTATTGTACAAAAGAAACACGAAAAAATTGTGTTGATCTAAATGAAGTAAAATTACTAGTAAGTAAGAAAAAAAAATTAAAAAAATGAATAAGTCATAGATTAAATTAGACCGATTAATAACTTAGTAAATAAAGAAACAAATTAAGTAATTGATTAAGTAAACTGATGATCAAGGAAGTGAGCGTGTCTTAATTATAAGACACAACCAAAGTTTATAATCAATTTCATAAATTAATCATTCCTCGTAGGCCGAGGCTATCCGCACGACGGTCGTGCCGATTATATTCGATATCCGCACGACGGTCGTGCCGATAATATTCGTTATTCGCACGACGGTCGTGCCGATTAGAAATCTTATTCGCACGACAATAAAAAGAGAGATAACTCCTCTAAAATACCCACAACTTATTGTGCACGCTGTTTTGCTTTAAAAATGGCAGTTAAATGGCGTAAAATGGCAAGTCATCATAAAAATAATGTGGCATTTAAAAAATTGGCTTTAACCCCCCCCCCCCCCCCCCATGTAATAGGATTTTTATCTTTTTTTTTTGCTTGTCAATTTCTTCAGGTAAGTAAAAAAAAAATTCTGGGTACCCCCACGTTCACAAACGAATACCCCTCTATCTTATTATGTATAGAGGAGTATTTTTTGTATGGAACGGTTATCTTCAGTTTTCTTACTCAATTTTTCGCATAGAAAACATGAAAAGACAGTGTAATAAATATAAATTGTACAATGAAAAAAAAATCAAGGGGTCAGATATTGGGGGATGGCTTTTTTTTAATGTGTGGCACTGTACCTCTGGGGTCATCCAGGCATCCCATTTCCTTTTCAGACCAGATCTGCAGCTATTATACAAATTGTGCTACATGCCTGTTGTTAAAAAATTGGCTTTAACCCCCCCCCCCCATGTAATAGGATTTTTATCTTTTTTTTTTTGCTTGTCAATTTCTTCAGGTAAGTAAAAAAAAAAATTCTGGGTACCCCCACGTTCACAAACGAATACCCCTCTATCTTATTATGTATAGAGGAGTATTTTTTGTATGGAACGGTTATCTTCAGTTTTCTTACTCAATTTTTCGCATAGAAAACATGAAAAGACAGTGTAATAAATATAAATTGTACAATGAAAAAAAAATCAAGGGGTCAGATATTGGGGGATGGCTTTTTTTTAATGTGTGGCACTGTACCTCTGGGGTCATCCAGGCATCCCATTTCCTTTTCAGACCAGATCTGCAGCTATTATACAAATTGTGCTACATGCCTGTTGTTTGTTGTTGTTATTTAACACGTACACATGAACGGTTTCGCTTTAAGACTATTAATGAAGTCAAAATGTTTTAAGAGTTCGAGTTATTTTTGAGACAATCCTTTTAAAAAGTAAAAGAGTTATTTCTACATAATATGTTGATTAAATATTTTTTTCTCAATATCACGCTCTTTCTTTACATATATTTATGGGAAAGATATTTCTTTGTGATATATATAATATACAACTACTGGACGTTTTTAACCTTTCTTATATCGTAAAGTAAAAAAATAACCATATTTCTATGTTATTATTATGGCTGCAGCATGGGGGATTTTTCATTTAGGCCATAGTTTTTTTATTTTCTGTTTAACGGGAAGCGCCGACCCAATTTTTTCAAAATACCGAATAAAAATAAAAGAGGTCAATTTTACTTTTATTTTTAAAATTCCCGCCGACTGTGTCATTCATTGCTGGTTTGAAATAAAATCGGGTTTGATGTACACCTTATTTCTAATGAATCATGTAAGCGTTTGACAAAGCTTGTGATAATCAAAGTCTTTTACGAGCGTCTTGTTGATTACGATGTCGTAACCAGTTTAAGGAACTAGTTTATCACACTTCGCGGGTTCTGTCAACAAGCAAGAATGTCAGCTCAAGACATTTATAGACCGTTAGGTGGTAATTTTAAATCCATTGATGATGAAAACAAAATGTTCTTGAAATGAGAGTTTAAGCAATGACAACCTAAATACACCAGATGCACATTAAACTGTGGAGCATGTGTCCAATTAGTTGGGGTAAGTGTTGAAATAAGCTTTCTCAGTGTTTCTGTTCAATTATTCAGTGTTTGGCATTTCAATATTTTTTTAAAAAGATGTTTTCATTCTAGATTTTATTTAATCACATATTGTGCATAACAAGGTGAGGTAAAATTCGCGGTAAAATTTTACTTTACAATGAATCTTGTCTAACTATATCAGGACATAAAATTGTGATTAACAGATTAATACATTTTAGATACGAGTCCATATGTAATTGATTGAATAAATTGAGACTAGGGTTCCTACAGAACTACAAGAGTTGCCTCTGAGTTTGTATAGAATACTGACAAGTGAAGTGACACTAGTACTGACAGCTACATTGGAGTTGCACATATCAAAGTGGAAAGGTAGGGATACATGTAGAAAGAAGTGGACAATCATATATTTTTAGTGCAAAATGGACAAAGAATGATATTGTTTTTTTTTATTTATCTAAGGAAAAACTCTTAAAATATTCTGTGTCTTTATTTAGAAAAGAAAATAATCTCATGTAAATATGTTTTTTTTTATCTTCTACTTTTTACCACTTGCTACATGTATTTGATTATATAATTAATAAACTTAAGTATAATAAGGAATTTATTTTGCAGTTTGATTTCTTGGCAGAGACCCAACCATTTCTGAAGAGTTCAGAAGACTTCCAAGATGACTTTGCTGTTGTTCATCAAAAAGTTCAGCTGACAAATTTCCATTCGGAACCACAAAAATGTGTTATCCCTTTATACTAAGATAGCATTGTCAAGTTAGCTATCAACTCCATTGCTTTTTAAACTGTTGTTCATTCATACATGTAAAATACATGTAGCTTAAAACATTTCTTATCATGACTTTTATTAATTTTATACAATAGATAGATGATCACTTCAAGACCTGTGTAAACTTCTAAGCAGTACATGTGGTTTTTCTGTCATCCGTGTTTATCGAACTTTATTGTAACTATAAAATAATTTAAATTATTATAATATATATTGATTTGCTTTTATATTAGGATAACTCATGCAGTTGTATCTTTTTATCCATATTTGAAATCTAAATACAGGGTAAACAAAATTGTATTGTTGTTTTCTTTCGTTTTTCAACATTTTTTTATGAAAAAAAAAATTCAAACCATTTTTGGGTTTTATTTTTATTATGTCCCCGACTCGACAAATTTTGACCTTTTATTTTTATTTTTATTTCGTCCCGTCGACCCAACTTTTTCATAAAAATTCCCGTTAAACAGAATATAAAAAAACTCTGGCCTTATTAAAAGAGATGTTTAAAACATCAATTGACTGTGATAGGAGATTAGAACCGTAATACACTTTTGTTTATCAGCAGAACTAGAATTATTATTATTCTTCAAATCTTTCGAGTACTGGTTTGTCATAATTTTGGATATTGCACGTCAATTCTCGTTTTTAAAATTCCCCCGGGTGATCAATGACCCGCCCCAAGGTACGGAATCGGCCGAAGTTGGCCAGAGAGATCGGAGGATGCTGTCGCGGGAAAATGAGATATCGCAAAAATGGAGGAAGGGATGAATGTAGACGGCGCATTCGATTCTTAAATGAAGATTTTGAAAAAAGCCTTAGAAGCCTACTGCGAAAGAGAAAATGTTCAATACACCATCACAGACAGCAATACAACTAAAAGCGAGAATGTCAATTAGTGAAGAGACTTTATGATGAAATGAAATATATCACTATATAAACTGTGTGTGAACAGTGAATTAAATTATATTAAATTAATATAATAATTATAATTAAATTATATTTCTACAGTATCTGCAAAAAATGTTAATGTAAGATCAAGAAAAGCTCAAACTCAGTTGGAACGATGATGTTCAAAAATTTCCACAGAGCTGATTTGTCAGGAGGCTCATTGTGCACGAACATAAATCATTTTATATTGAATCATTTAATAAAACAATAACTGCTGCTTTTTATTCAGTCAATTAAATGATTTAGCCACCTTCGAAGTACTTAATTCACCTCGCCCTTCGGGTTCGATGAAAATTGTACTCGTTCGGGGCGACATAAATAGTCGTTTCAATTTGATGCCCTCTGAGCAGTTAAATTGAGATTTTAAATTTTACAAATTAAAGATTTTTATGCCTTCCATATGATAATAATGCAAATTTAAAACAAAGTTTCCTGCAGCTCTGTTATTTTTCAGATAGAATGAAGAATCAAGAATAAGTATTGTTGTAAATGTGTCATTTATAGATGACACAAATGAAACACATGAAATTCCGGAAATCCTATGTCTATCTATAATTTGTACCTCAACCTTTTTATGGAACTCCCAAAAATTAAAAAAAAAACATTATGACAATACTCAAAAAACACAAATATTTCAAACAAATAAGCTGTAAAATAAGGTGGCAACAAACAATAGGCCACGAAACAAAAAAAAAATATCAAATGCATCCCAAAGTAAAGTTCAACATAAAGGTTCCGATCATCTCCAGAGCTCTGATTGTTTGATTGATTAGTATTATTCCACGCAGCTGACTCTGCGATTTTTTTTAATGTGATATATACCCTCTTCGGTGTATGTATGTTATTTCATAGACCAGTAATTCCAATATGTGTAAGATTGATGTAATTTTTATTACAAACGTTAATTTTTTATTAGATTTTTATTAAAGTACAAGTAACAGCTTTTTAAAAAGCTTGCCTGACTATATCAATCAATTTATCTGCATTAAGAGTGATAACCCTTTTGAGCAATACTTTGTGGGTTTAAAAAATATCCTAACTTTATATTTTGAGAACCTTATGTAATTGAAATTTTGATTTTACTGAACTTCTGGAAATATCATCTCTACACTGCATACTAAAGAACTTTGTAGTTGAAGAGGAGGGGGGGGGGGGGTCAGAAAGTGGAGTGATCTGCCCTTGGATCTAAATTGATTTCAAGGTACATTGTAACACCTATTATGAAATCTGTTATCAAATCACGCATTTTAAACATTTTAAAAGATGGATATAATCAAAAACACATTTTGTTGGAGTGTATTTTCTCCTTTGAAGTAAACAGTAGTAATGTGTGTTCGTTGTTTTTTCCTTAAAAGGGGTGGGGGATGACACTTTCATATAATACATGATATATTGAGAATGAAATAAGTAAATTCAATAGTTAGCTTTGTAGAAAGAAGTATCCAAGATTATTCACTACTTTCTTATTTATTGTGTGCATCTGAACAAAGACATAATAGATCATGCATCTGGAGACGATGGCTTGAACTGCGTTGTTTGTTATTATTGGACTCGTCCATTTATGGAATAAACCAACCGCGGGATCGGTAAACAAATTAGAAACATGATTTCTTTAGTGTTACATGTCCATATACCATGTATACTGATGTATATGACATGTTGTTTGAAAGAATGGTATAAAACTTGTAGATAGAATTTCTGAAGCATTAAAAGGACAAACTTTATTTAATTCCATGGAAGTTAGCACACCCATTCATACAATAGAACAATCCAAGGTAGCTTACTAGTGACATTTGGCGCGAAAAGAGCGATTCACCCCTTTCGTAGAATATAAATGGACTGATCCAGTAGTAAAGAAATGCCGAAAAAAGGATACACGGATATGTTGAAACGGCAAATCATATGGAATAATCTGTTCCATGCAAAAGATTATTAAAGGAAGTAAACACTGCAGTAATTCGCATCAGTAATATGTTTCTTTTTTCTGAAAACTGTTTCTTTTAAAATGCAGGTAAAGAATTCCAATGTAAATCAGCTTTCACAAAATCTAGCTCTTTAGATATGGTCGCACATTTTCGGATCTTGGAAATATCAATCCTTATACTGCTTGACGCCGTGACGTCAGGCAATAACCTAATGATAAATATGAAAGAAAATCATTATCATTTTATAGATTTAATTGCTCACTTTCCTGTATTTTCGCTTTGTTTGCTTTATACATGTATCTTCTTTGATATTTGTATAAATATAATACTGTAAAACGAGAATATTTGGCGCACTTCTAATTTTAACGCCTTCGGCGCAAGGGCTCCTGAGCGCTAAAATTTATTGTGCGCTAAAGGATTTCTAAATATCATTTTTTTTGTATGTGTTCAAAGCTTTTACATAAGTATACATGCAAACCGGAACGCACGATTACGTAATGTCGAAGGATCGTTAAATTTTATATACACACTAGCAATGCACATGTTCGGAAGCCAGAAAAGTCTGCCAAATTATAATTTTATAATAATTAAACTATCGTTTACCCGGTAGTTGTTACCCGATTATTATGATTAGCACCTTCAAAGTTTGGCTTCTCGGCATGTCAATCATCTATCGCCTCGATGTAAACTATGCAATCCATTGGCGGATCCAGAGGGGGGGGGGTGTTCCGGGGGTTGGACCCCCCCCTTTTTTTGCCAAGTGGGGAGAGAAAGAGAGAGAGAGAGAGAGAGAGAGGGGATAAAACGTTTCCCGAGAATAAATATTTGTACGTCTAACTTATGTATTGAATAGATAGAGTTTCACACATTTAGTTACCTCCACTCACTTTCACTTTTACTTTTTTATTGGTTGTGGCAAATAATAACTTTGTTTTTCGTCCTTTTTTTCTTTGAAAATGTACTGTCCTCCCTGTGCGAATTTTAAAAAAAAACGGAAACATTTCAAAAACTTTTGAAGCCTTAAATTAAATGGATTAGCAGCATTTCCAAAGAGTATAAAGAATTTTCTTTTAGAATTTGAAAAAAAAAGTCGGGGTGGGATGCGGATGGGGGTGTAAACCAAGAGTTATACAAGTTGGTTCCTTCAAAGGATATATGATCAAAAAACGGTAAATACTCTATATTATATAGCTAACAAAGCCTCAGATCGCGGGAATCTAATATTAAATTAAACCTCCCATGTTACATATCATATATGTTATATAAAATAAGTAGAATATGTAGGGGGGGGGTGGTCAAATGGGCACAACCCTGGAAATCCCCCCCCCCCCTTTAAAAAATTGCTGGATTCGGCCCTGCAATTAAGCATGGCGATTGAGATTGCAGACAATACCTGATTAGGATTACCGTTTAATTTAAGTTATTTTCTGTCGATGCATGCATTGTTTTGATATGATTTGAATGAATAAATGCTCCATTTCTTTTAATTGAAAATGGATATAAGATAAATTTCAGCATTGTACTACGTCCATGTGATAGCAACACGTACCACGGTAAAGTTAACGAATGTTTACCGATATACGGGATTTAAATGTGTTTCCGTGCTTGACCAACTGAGCCAAATTTGGGTGTGGATAAAAAAAATATAACATTTATATATTTTACTGACAAGTGCAAGTGCGCTAAAATTTATTTGCGCCAATACATTCCCACTTGTGTTTGCGTTAAAATACGTATGCGCCAAATTTTCTCGTTTTACAGTAATTAATACTTTTGTAGATAGTATTCACGACGCGGTTTCTAAACCTCAGGGATGGAAATAGCTTTGCATTTTTGCATGATATTTACATAAGGCATAATATATGTCCAAGTAAGTTACAGACTGTATCAATATTAATCTAAAAAGTTTTTAGTTACAATTAGAAATTAGTAATGAATTTCTTAATTCTACAAAACACGATGAAAGGAACTTGTCACATTTGATTCATGTAAATAAACTGATATCAAACAAACATTTACCTTTAACTAATAATAGTTTTAATAATCGATATACAATCGAAATAATCTACACATTATTTTAATATTTAGTTTTGAAACTCGGTTGTCATCTTCCTATTTATTAATATGTATCCATTATTTAATTGATATTACCATTAATTAAACTTAATAAATTTGGGGTTTATAAAGATATCTCTAAGATATCATCAGTCGACCGTTTCACTAACGCATCACTTATCGAAACAGATCTGTACTCTTAAACATAGGTACATGTACCATATTAAAGTCCTCGGGTTGCTAAATCGTCGTTTAACCTAAAACATTACAATACTGCTGCAATATAATTGACCATACTACATGTATGACAGTCCTGATTAGTTAAATTTAAGAGGTATAATTGTCCCTTTCCCGAGGATATTTTTTTTTATTTGATAAGTCTTTTGGATGACTCCATGTAAAAAGAGTTTATGTTACGACAGATATTTACTTTCACTTTTGTTCAAATCCTCTCAGTGCCAAAAAAGTATTTAAATGATAAAATTGATGGATGAGTTATGACTGCTACAATATAAAAAAGTAAAACATTGTCCAGATAACGACTACCGTTTCCAAGATTTCTATTTAAAAAAAATTAGGACGAGCTGTATGTCACACATGTGCATTTGTATCTTACTTTGTAAATTTTACTAATTTATGAGAAGAAATTCAGCTGTTGAACTTTTTTTAGGCAAAATATGCATCATTGGCAAGGACTTCTCTTACATTTTCTACGCTATTCTACATGTACTTTTAAGATAATTTATAATTTTTATTTTTTTTATGTGTGTGTTAAGATTTATGCAAGTATGTATGTGTGAGAAAATGGTTCGTGAGGGTATGTTTTAGCTCACATGAGCCGAAGGCTCAAGTGAGTTTTTCTGATCAAAATTTGTCTATTGTCTGTCGTCTTTTTTGTTGTTGTAGTGAATTTATCTTCTATTCAGGATCCGCTGGACCAATTTCTCCCAAGTTTGTTACACAGTTTTCTAAGTTTAAAGGGATTCAAGTCTTTTCAAATGAAGGGTCAGACCCCGTTCCAATGGGTGAATATTTTGAATTAATGAAACATACTTGGTAAATGACATCTATTGCAAATCTTCTCCAGAGCCCTTGGGTCGAGAAGAATGAAACCCAGGAACTGAGGAATCATCCTCAAGTAATTTCGTTTCATTATTTTCCAACTCATGACCACGATGGCTGTTTTAATAAATGTTTTAATTTATACGAAAAATATTTTAAAATATTCTTCTCAAGATCAGCAAAGCCATGATTTATAATATTTTATGTAATATGGAAACATCCTCAGTTAGAGTTGATTGAAGTTTGTTCATATCATGACCCATGGAATAGAATGAGTCCTAATAGGAAATCAAGGCTTTACATAGAAATATATAGGAAAACTCTTTAAAAATCTTCTCAAGAACAACAAATACATGGCATGATTGGTGATATTTATATGGAGGCATCCTCGGGTAAAGTAGTTTTAAAGTTGTTTAAATTAGAGTTCTTGGGAGTAGGGTGGAACACAATATGCAATCATTTTTTACATAGGAATATATACTAAAATATCTATAAGGTAGTATTTTTCTCTGATTTCTTACTAGATAAAATATTCAAAGTTCATTTGCTTTCTGTGTGTTATATGCTTAGGTGTAGGAGATTTAAAAGACAATACTTTTCTTTCCTCGTCACAACTGTACGACTCTAAATAGAAATGGTAAACCATGTTTGAACCACTAGCGGGGAATGGTGGCGTATGAAAGAAGGATATGGAAATAACGAACAGTATTCAATCTCAAAGTCCATAAAACCATACAAAATAAAAGCAAACCAAACACAGACCTCCCAAACATCAGAGGTGTGATCAGGTGCATTGGAGGAGTGAGCATCCCCTGCCGACCGGTCACACCCGCCGTGTGTAATGAAAATATCTTCTTTTCTGCCTCTCAAACCATTATAGAAAACGGATTTAGTCATAATTCCACACAATAAAAGTCTTGAAAAAAAATTAAATCGAAGTTTAATTAAATTATTGATAAGCGACTCAAGTTCATAAATATTTCAAATAAATATAATTTTTCAAACAAACAAGAACAGTATTAGCTTTTATATGCATCCAATCTGAGTACAGATTTGAGCAAAAGATTCGTAAAAAAGTATTCTTCTCTCTTAGTGAACAATCAAAACTTTATATTTTCTTTAAGTTTTTGTATCATTTTGTTTCTTTATGTGACAACAATATTATTAATGCCCAGGAAAAAAGGGTAATGAACTCGACCTGACCTTGCCTCTTATATAAGGCGGGTTTGTTAAGGCAGCACAAGGACCAGAATGCAGCGAAATGACACTTTTTATGATATGTAACACAAACAACTCAGAAATTAAAAGTTATAGATAAAACTTTTGCTATTATAACAGAATCTATAGACTTCAACGGGACTTAAACTACAGAAAGCACTACACCTCACTACGTGACGTCTATAATTAGAAAATATCCCTTAATAAAAAGTGAAAGGTTCAACACTAGCCCGAGGATAATAAATTTCAATTTATATTAATTGGTATGCAATAATATCTATGTACCATGAAAAGTGTTGCTAGAATCCTACTGTCCTTTAACAGAAATAATTATTCAATCCTTTTTGAAAACTTTCCAAAATTTTTATACTTTGTACATAAGATAAAAAAATACATCCATTTTAACATACGATTCTAGCAACACTTTTCAAAAACAATAGAATGAGAACTTCAGATAGAAATAAGAAATAAGTTTCAAAGTATATTGGTGTAGTGTTGAATTTTTGCGATCAGGATAGGCTGATCGACAAGTAAACACATTGTCTGCTTTTATTGTACGAAGAAATTGTAGAATTATGTAAGCATATCTTATTCATCAGCTTCATTCCCACATGAATCACAAAATATATTCATTCTAAATGCTTTTAAACTCCGATTTCTTGTGTTTGTTTACCTGGGTTCTCGTTACGTTTCACTTTCACTCTGCCAATACTGATAAACAGTTTTATTGTATACATGTACCTAATGTGTATCACCAAATTTTACTGTTGAATTTGCGCTATCACGTGACGTCGTGATCTGATTTTCCGGATCGCCAACATGTTGTTTTCTGAATCCATATCACCACTCTCTGAAACTGATGACGTACTACGCAGAAATATGACGTTATTTTTCTTGCGCGTTAAAAAGTTCCTTGTTTTTATGCTTTGTTTTATGGATAAATGTCATGCAATTTGATTTCTGAAGTTTCCTTTTGCTATATTTTGCTAGTTATGAGGGGATATATAATAAATTTATCATTATAACAGTAACTTGATCCGAAGAGCCGTATCACGTCTCGTTGACAGGCGCGGATCATCAGATCAAACTCGACGCTTCGCGTCTCGTTAGATCTGATGATCCGCGCCTGTCAACTCGACGTGATACGGCTCTTCGGATCAAGTTACTGTTATAATAATATATATTTGACGTCACGGGTTTGGTATTTAACCATTGTGATAAATACATAAACCGAGAAACGACAAGATTTAGTTGATATTATGACTCAGTATATTTAGTTTCATTTTTACGACCTCAAATCAATCGCAGATACCGATTTTAAGAAATTGTTAACTCTAAAGTTCACGTCATAAAGCTTACTATAACGTCATATCATATAGGCAACTAGAATTTTTGGTTGCAACCTTAACATACCTGCGAACACAGTCAAATTTAATTTGATACAATAACTAAGTGATATTGTCTTTTTGATTCTGTGAAAATCTAATATATTTTTAAGTACAAGAAATATACGAAGAATCCTAAATTAAATTTTTTCTTGAGAAAACCCAATCCCTGATTAAATTTTTTTTTCTATCTGGTTGATTTAGAGGCTTGTTTAAATCATAATCCTCCAGGTTAGGGTGTCGCCACAATGAGATATTAAAGTTTTGCATAGGAATATATAGAACAGATCTTTAGTTTGAAGGAAGGGGTTATTAGTAAGGGTTCAGAGTGGGATAATCTTGGAACATCTTCTCTTCAAGTATAACAAAGTTCTACATGTTTGCTTTATTGATCTAGTGACATTCTCAAGTAAAAGAAAATTCAAATCCCCTCTCCGATTTTTTCAACACTGAGCTGATTTGTGTTTTTAACTAGCCTATTTGCTGACGTGAGCAATGTGGCTTATAGGCCACTTGTTAAATTATTTTTTTTCATTTTAAAAGTGTCCTTCGTGTTTTATCTTTTTCATTTGTTTTTATGTTGATGTCAGTTGTACAGATGCCCTTGATATGCATGGTTCTAGACAAAAACATTTGATTATTTATTGGGTAAATAACAGTTGTTAAATGTAAACATTTCTTTATTAAACATTTTCACATGATATACTGATTTAATTGGGATGTTCTGTCCTAGGGTTTTTAGAATAGAAATTTGTGAAATTAATAAAAGAAAACCAGTAAATTTCACAGAAAAGAAAACATACTTAGCCGTAACATTAACAGCTTCATTTTGTTAATAGCAGGGACTTGTAGCATTACCTCCAATCTAGAATAAAAATTTCAAACTCTGTAATCTCTCACAAGGTGTAAAATACAGGTACATGTACATGTATTTCAAGTTGACCCCCTTATAAACATAAAACGGTTCGAAGACATATTCAAAATGCTCTAAACTGCTGTCTGCCATTAAAAAAGGTGGGGAAACAAAATAAGAAATACCCACAATCCAATCAGAGATTTGATCCACCCACAAGATTTATATTAATATTAAACAAGAAAATGTCACATAAATGAAATTATTTGCAACAATTACTATTTTAAGTTTGCACATTTCTTTCGATTCTTGATTTAAAACTTTTTTTAAAAACCAAAATAACATTTAAATCTTACTATTTTTTTGTTTTTATCTCTGTGCAATTATTTGTTGAAGGTACTGTTATTTGCAATGATGGAGGATTTCGTTGCCTTGAAAGTCAACAATGTATCAACGGGGCCATGTATTGTGATGGAAAATACGATTGCAGCGACAGAACTGATGAAGAAAATTGTAAGTTATATAAATAGTTTGATATTCAAAACAAAAACTGTATAACAAGGATGAAAACAGAATACGAAGATTTTTTTTCACAATTACTTGCATGTATGTAATAATTGACTCTCTCAAACAAGAGTTAGAAAATATTGCAAAAAATAATTTTTAAAAAAAGCAATTTTCTCTTTCAGGCATTTATAATACAAACAAACGTATAATAACCGGTATATCAGAGTATTCAATGAGTTCTCCCTGTGGCATCAATTTCAACAAAAACAATATTAGCAAAACGACTGATTCAAAAGAACCTTTTGGAGTGCCTAGAGAAGAATTGAATAAGAACAAAACGTTAAATATTACTAAAAATGTAGACAGGGATGATAAATGTGCGATATTTTCAAGTGTTTGCACGTGTTTTCTTAGCGGACCCACTCTCAAATCGTCGTCTTGGAAGAAATGTTTCAAAGATTACAAAGTAAACTACTATCACTTTTTAAGATTGCAGAATCTGACTTGTTTAAATGTTTCACTTACTGGGAACCATTCTCTTCCTTATATATACTCCTTAACCATAGAAAATTCAAACATAACAGATCTGCAGATTAGACGATATTTTCTCAAAAATTTACAACATATCATAATTCGTAATAGCATTATTCAAAGGCTGTACATTTGGCAGGACAATGATAGGACAGTTCAGATACAAATGCTGCAATTGATAAACTGCACGATAAAAGAAGTTACAATAAGGATGATGAGTATACTTGAAACCGATAAAATTACTCTCACTGCTTTTGATCCTATATCCATATTAAAAGGCGTTGTCGCTAATTTATCCTTTTATAACGCTAACGTTCAATTAAGTTTGCAAACAATGGATACATTTGATAATATGCGTAATCAAATTCCCTTTCGAATTGAATTTCAGTGTGAGGATACGGCATCAAGAAAGTATTCATATGTTTTTTTTGTAAATATACTTCAGACATCAGTAACTTTTCAATATGTTTGTAAAATAAATTTTTACTATTTTTTTACGAAAAGCTATATAAACTCTTTTCGAGATGCCAAATTCTCAAACGATTTATTTCGATGCAGTTACTTTACAAGGCAAAACAATGCAGTGAACAATATCAGTGAGACAACGTTACAGCTACGGGACATTCAAATGATTGATTTATCCTCCAACGAAATAACAATCATAGAAAAGGGAGATTTTAGGGAGTCTACTTCCTTGAAAATACTCAAATTACAGAATAATCTTATCCGAGACATTATGGACCATGCATTCAAGGACTTGATATCGCTATTTTTTCTTGATCTCTCAAATAACTCAATTACTTTTGTCAGCCTACACCATTTTATATCGTTAAAGAACCTTCGCTACTTGTTTTTAAACTATAATAGGATAAATGTTATTCATGCAAAAGCTTTTTCTAATCTAATTGCTCTACATACCCTAGATTTGTCGTTCAACAACATGAGGTATTTTGCCGAAGGTCAATTTTTCGGAATGGAAAGTTTGCAAAATCTGTATCTACAGAACAATAGAATTTTTTCTGTAAATGGAATGTTTTGGGGATTGTTTAATCTAAAGTTTCTTGAAGTTGATGAATTCTCTATTTGCTGTGCGAAGCCTCGTAGCCGTAATCATTTGCAATGTGTTTCTCCAGTAAATGAGATAGCTTCTTGTGAGAATTTAATCAGTGCTCCTGTCTTAAATGTTGCCATTTGGTACATAGCTTTTCTAGCTACCGTTGGAAACATTATTGCATTGATATGCAGTACTTCTACGTTTAAAAGATCTTCATTTGCATATTTCATTTTCTCAAGAAACTTGAGTGTTGCTGATTTCCTAATGGGTATATATTTATACATCATAGCCATTACGAATCTGGTTTATACAGGGAGATACGGGTTTGAGGATTATTCTTGGAGACATAGTTTTCTCTGTACGTTTGCTGGGATTTTAGCCACAGTATCAAGCGAAGCATCTGCACTTTTTGTTTTAATGATAACCATAGACAGAGTCGTAGCTATCAAAAATCCCTTTTCACGGCGTAATAAAGTATGGGTGATAGGATCATCTGCATTGGCATGGGTTATTGCTTTTTCTTTGGCTGTGTTTCCGGTATTACCGTTAAAGTTGTCAATGTTTGAAGACTTTTATGCCCAATCACCTGTTTGTATATCTCTTCCATTATCAGTTCATAGACAGCTTGGTTGGCAATATTCAATGGTCATTTTCATTGGCTTAAATTTCCTTATATTTCTTGGCATCATTTTTGGACAATTTCTTATCCTGTATGAAGTAATAAAATCTGGAAGCAATAGCCAGGCCTCAAACATACGTCGAAGGGAGATAACTCTAGCCAAGACTGTTGTTTCCGTGGTTGTCACTGATATTCTCTGTTGGATACCTATAGGAATAACTGGTGAGTTTTAGCGTTATGCTTAACATATGTTTGCAGATGCTGTCATACATTTTTTTCACTAATTTTATTATGTTTCTATATAAATTTCCTCTTCCTCTTTAATAAATAAAACTTTTACAATACCAATTAACTTAAGTGGATTTATTGGACATAAAGTACAATGTTTTATCAGACCTTATTTATCAAATGATTTTTTGGAATGGCTTTAACTACGCTTTTAATCAAATTTCTATTTCCATCATTTACAAAACATTTTTATTAATTTCTTTTCGCTTTTTGAACATATCAATGAATCAATAGATACGTTGAATAGAACTCAAAGTCTAAATTGCCTTACTTATTCCATTTACATATATAACTACGTCATAAATTCCATGTTTGATATGAATAACTATTTGTAGAATATGTCGCTAACAAACCTACGTTAACTTCGTTTGCTTCAGATAACCAATTGTACATGTTATATACAATTATATAGAATTAACCCATAAACCTTATTTTTTGCTGATGAAAGGAATGTTAACCTTTTACGGAATAGATGTCACAATGGAAATCTACGCTTGGATCATAGTGCTTGTTTTACCTGTAAATTCTGCAATTAATCCAATCCTTTACACATTGACTGCTATAATACGGGACAGAGGACGGAGGAAGGTAAGTTTCATGTACATGCATTTATCGAAAGTTTTTTTTTTATATTTAAAGCAAAACTTAGCCGTAAAGTGTATTTGAACAATGAAAAATGATTTCTTTTATTTGTCATTATATTATACTGTAAACGAGTTTTTTTTTTTAGCGTTTAGCAGATTTAACGACTTGTCATTAAAAATCAGAATTTAAATTAATCGAGAAATGATTTAAATTCTGTGGTGCCTTGAAAAATAATGGTGACAATGTCTTCATAAAATTTAACTTAAACTAGATCAAGAACCTCGCTAAAATTGAATCTGCGCTAATATTCCTGATTACATATATAGCTTATCTTATTACATGCATTGGTATAAATAAGATTGAATAAAAGGAAAATACAGACTTTCCACATATCATTTCGCTACTATTTTTATTCATACACATACGGCCAAAGGTTTTTAGTAATTTGATACGGTTGTTTTGATAAGAGATTTTCACTACAACGGTGTAAGAGCATTTGTATATAAAAAATAAATCCCTAACGTCATAATAGAGAAACAACGACATATTACGAACGAACGTAACCAAAAACAGGGATCAGTTATTGTATTGTATTCACGGTTGCATTATTGAATTCTTCAATTGTATTGGGATTTCGATAGATAATACCCAAACAAGATACCTCAAAGCCACGTCTTATCCTAGTCGCTAAACCCAAAAACTTTAAAGACATTCTTGTTCAAAATACTATATGCTGCGAAAAATAAAATTAATATGGCTTTAATACATAGGTATTGTAACCATATTTTAAATCCAAGGGGATGCCCGTTCGTAATTTGTCGGTTGATTAAGCTTCTTCTTACCAACATGTATCTTAAAAATCTTTATATAATTCTGAAGGGTGCTTGTGGAGAGGACCCCCCCCCCCTTAACATCCCAGACCCAAAGCTATTTTTGAATTTCATTGTAAAAGCTCAAAGGCTTCTCGAGATACAAGTATTGCTTGAGACAAAAATGTAACAGGTGTAACAGATCTAGACGGACAGAATTATAAGACGAACGGGCAGACCGAAATTAATATCCCCAACTTTTGGGGGAGGGTGGAGGGAGAGGGGTTGGTGCAAATATGGATGTTTAGTGAATTGTGTTTTTTACATAATTTTAGATATTTGAGAGCAAGTTCCATATTAGCATGCCATCATAGGACCTATGTCCCCATCCCTCTCAAACCTTGGAATATATATAAATCCGGGTCCAAGGAATTTTTTTGGCTTTCTTTCAATAATAACATTTACAATTTACAACATACAAAATGGATACCTGCAAATAAAAACGTTAGAGGTGGTTTGAGATACTACGGGATTTTTTTTTTATTAGAAGTTAATTCTATGTACTTTTTGGATTGTTCATATGAAATATGAAACAGTATCTTCTGAGATTATGTATTAAATTGCGATTTAACCTCAATTATCCTGGGCTGCTTTTATTTTATATATGTAACAGGCATGAAGCAAGCAATTTCAGTTGGGGGGAGGGGTGGCAAACAAACAATTTGAGTTAAGAGTCACTACTAAACAATTCCTTGGAAAGCCAAAATGAAAGATTTTTTTATTGAGGGGGCACAATTATACAGTAGCTAAGTTTTCTATAATATTTCATGGTTTATTTATCGACTTCATTAGGGGGCGGGGCTTATCCCCAACCCCTCAACCCCGTTCCTATATACGAAAGTGTGTACATGATGTATATCTCTCTATACATTTGGATTATAATAAAGGCTGAATACGCAGGGGTGATAAGGAAGCATACAAAATATTCTACCTTGACTAAATCAGTGCTACATTATGACGTCATAGTAAGCGAGATGACGTCAATTTTAAAACACAAGTTTTCGTGATATTGGTATTAGAGAAGTTATTTAACTCTAGAAAATAAAAAGAAGCGTGTAAACATTAACAAAAATAAAATATTTTTATTTTGTTATGCTGTATCTGTCTCTTAGTTAAAATATACAATCGATGATGTCATAAATGTACATCAAGTAACTTGGGAATTCATCATGTCGTGTAAAGAGAATTTGGCTATGACGGCTTGTACAAAGATACGTGAAATGGAGTTTAAAAGCAAATATCATTGATTTTATGTAGAATTTATATGGATTTCAGTTGATAAAACAGGTATGCTTATTTATTTTCATCAATGATATTCTCTTTCGAAGACAGTCGGCTATAAACGTATCCCGGTCGGACTTTCCTCTGTCATTTGTGACAAAAATAATGCAGCAGAACAACAATAAGCTGGGTATTTCAAGACATAAGATTTGTACAGATGGAAAATTTTGCCGTCTGACAAATTTGGAAAGTGCTGCTAGAATCCTGAGATAAGCATAAATTTACGAAAAATTTCGATTGATATGTATGAAATTCAAAACACAGGGTAAGATTTTGTGCGAATGTGTGGAATAATTATTTTACTGACAGGACAGTGGGATTCTAGCAGCACTTTTTAGGCAAAATAGATGTTTTTCAACTATATTATTTACTCAAAGAAATTAGTAAACTCCGGGGTATTGTTGTTCTGTTAGCTTTTTTATTAAGGAAAATTTCGCTATAAATAGAAGTCACGTGATCTTGTGGCAGTGGTGCACGTCTTTGTTCTAGACACTTTTTTTATCTGTATTCAGTTGTTAATAAAAGTTGACGTTTATCAGCGGTTTTGGTAATTTATCAAACTAAATTTTCTATCAAAAGTCTACATTGTCCGAGAAATGACTAATATGCTTCCTTAACATACCCGCGTATATGCATTTATGTATGGTGGTGCATTTTTTTTTAGTAAAGTTCTTTTCTTTACTGCTCCACTGTGTCATTGTTTGTTAACCATGCATTAATCGTCAAAATATAAAATTAGAAGATACATTTTATACTTTTGACCACACACAGAGTTATTTTGATCGAAGGTCCAATATACATATAAAACCATAACCAAAATTATAACTTGCTTCATTTGTAAGGAAAAATATATATTCACTATCCTGTTGTAAGAGAAAAAAATCTACCATGGGGGAAATCTACCATGAATGCTCGTTTATTTCTTTGAAGCGATATTCTATTAAATTTAAAAAAGAATCTCTCTCTCTATTTCTCTTTAGATCTTAATGTAAGACGTTCGCTTCATGATCGGGATGCCCGGGTTCGATTCTCGTTCCCGGCGCCGCGTCAAACCTTAGACGTAAAAATAGGTAGCGACTGTTCCTTCGCCAAGCGCTCGGCATCAGAAGTGAAAGTCACGGGTCTTTCGGATATGACCTTGAAAACGAAGGTCCCATGTCACGGTAGGCGCTGGTACGATAAAGAAATCTCACTGCTCAATGGCTCTGAGTGCCGAGTATAGGTCTAAATTTGAAGCCCTTCACCGGCATACGGTGACGTTTCCATATGAGTGAAAAATTCTCAAGAGGGACGTTAAACAATATACAATCAATCAATCAATCAATCAAGACACTTTATAATGCGCTCTACCAATTTACTTGACTGCACAGATTTATTTTTTTAAGCTGTAAGAAGTAACCTTTTCCCACAGGGTGATTTATACCTATTCTTAGGAGAAAAAATTCTAAGAATTTTCCACTTTTCTAAGCTTGTGACATGATATTAAGTCTCCTCCATAGACAAAATTTGTTTGTATCATCTCTCCTTATTCATTCATTAATGTTCTTATTCAGATTTTAAAACTATATGTTAAAGATCACTGGTCGACACAAATAAAATTAAAAGGAACATTAATATCACTGTACTCAAAGGTAAAATAAGTGTTTGGATTCAGCAAGATTAGTAAATCATATATATATATATATATATATATATATATATATATATATATATATATATATATCTTTAAATTTCTATAATATTTCAAAATTTATAATAGATCATAATTCATACATATTTTAGAATATCCCTGCTGTATTATTTTTCTTTGATTATTCTTTATCAAGTATAGTTACGCCATATTGAGAGAATGAAACAATGTACGATTTACTGATTGTCGTAATTAATTAGCATAATTAATTCGTTCAATTATGTAAATCGCACTTCACCCGAGCATACCCGATAGACCGGACGTATTTCTTAGCGGTCCGGATTTCTTTCTTTAACTATAGTGTTCTTAAAAATTTCCAATTCAACATGTAACTAAGTTTGTAGTAATAAATATATAGTGTTTAGTAGTTTAGTAGTAGTGCTAGTTGTTTTTGTTTTTCTTTTTCCTTTGTTCTTATGACCTAATAATTTTTTTCTTTGTCCTGAGGAAGGGACACAGCGTCCCGAAAATTTGACAATTTTTATTGTTCGTGTCGTTGGTCATTTTAGTGCTTTATATATATATATATATATATATATATATATATATATATATATATATATATATATATATATATATATATATATATATATATATATATATATATATATATATATATATATATATATATATATATATATATATATATGTCAAAGGTTAGTGAAAGCAACATCCAAAAAGAGAAAGAACTGTTAGCCCAGGAAAACTCTCGTCTTAAGCAAAAATTGAAAATCGTAAGTACTTCATTACTTATTTTCAATCTTGAAGCAGCGAGTTTAATTGTGGATTAATTATACCGGATGCATTTTATTTTATATTTTAAATCACTAAACATGATTTAGCAGACAAAAATGCCCCCAATTATCTATAACGTGTAATTGCAAAATGATATTGCTTAAAAATGATTTTGGTACACTCGCACTGATTTATTATATCATCACTTAATCCGTAACTAGTCTTAACTCAAAGTTATTGGCATATCATGTACAAAAAGTTTCTTCAGTCTTTAATTGATATATTTTTTCTTTTTATTTTCAGCAAAGAGACAGTACTAATAGCTACATGTGAGACAAGAAGTATTTATTGTGAATAATTGCTTATTTGCCTCTTATAATAGACACATTCTAATTTGTTTTTTCTTCAGTCGTTTTAAACTGCATATTGCTTTTTTAAGTTATAGCATTGAGGAAATAAAATTTGATTGTAATATTTCATCTGTCACAATTTTTCAAAAAAAAAAAAATACTTATTAGAACTTAGCGTAAAGAGGAACTCATTGTTTTCACTAGTTTTAACGTACTTTTTATCTTGCCAAATTATTAAAATTCCTCTAAAATACATGTATAATACATAGATCCTCATTTTCAGCTATAAGGTATGTGTACCTCTGCAAGGCTCAGTCAGAACGATACCTGTTAGATTAGCTAGTGAAATAATAGCATATATAGCTTACCTTACATGTTCATCTTATTTTCGTTAAGGTGGGGAATTGGGGTAGGGAAGTAAAGGTAGTCATAATGAAAATCATTCTAAGTATTTTCATCATTCAAATATGTATCAATGATCGACATATCATATCTTAATTAAAACCAAAATAACCACAACGCTGCAAGTTGTATTGACCATATTTTTATATCAAGATAGATTTGATAATCAATTTTCTATATTACGTAGAATTCAGAATGGCATTCATATATTGATATTTCCAATCATTTGCAGACTATTTACAATCACAACGATTATGAACATCGATCAAATCATTTATATAATCTATATCGGTAATTATTCTGTCTTATACTTGATTAAAATATAATAACAAAATTCTGTAAACATAAAATTCAATCATTCATCTTTTTAAAGCATGAATTCTTAAACAAACATTCAGTCGCCAAAATAAAATAAACTTTGAAATGTTGAATCAAATTTATAAAATGTCGAACAATATTGCACGAGAAGAATAAAGTAAACTGTATAATTCTTCTCATTTATTGCATATTATTTAGCCATAAGACATATTTCTCTAAAAAAAATTAATAGAAGATTTGAAATTTCTTATTGGATAAATTTAGAAACATAGTTGTAATGTGCAGCATATTTTCTATATTAATTTTTTTTCATATATTTATATACAATACCATACTTAGCAATCAAGCACTGAACATAACACTACCTGTTAAAGGTAATTAATAAAAGAATCTGATTTTTATACATGCATCAAAATATAAACATTTTTTTTATATCTAAAAATGAAAAAAATGAACCTAATTTGACTTCTCTTTTCCCAGAAAATGCTGTGATTATCATTTGCTTTACCAACTGTATTTCCTGAAGATAATCCCGTGATTTTTTTTAAAATTCTTTAATTTTTACATTTATCATGGATGCGATTTTTTAAATGCATGATCAACGTATGAAATGTATCCCCAGAATATGACACTTTATCTCCTGACGGTAATGTCTGTTGATTGATTTTCATTTGAACAATAAACGTAATTTTTTTTAATTAATTCAGCTGATAATTGATACATTTGTACATTGACTCTTCTCTTCTTTCCACCCATTTCTGATCTTGCAGATTTTGGTTCAATTAATTTCTTTTTAAATTTGTAAACCGATTGAAAGGATTTCATTTCAATTTCAAAGATTCTAATTTAATGGTCTTTAAATAATTTATAGATAAATACAAACACAAAAGCATGATTGAATGATACTTTAGCTGGAAAGAAGCCCTTTAAGTGAAGCTAATGATTAATGAAATAATCTGAGAAAATGATTAGATAAAACGAATACAAGGGATTTATTTAAAAAAGAAAAAAATACATTTAAAAACAAGATGTGTTTGTGAAATACTATGCGCCCGGCGGCAACAAAGTTCAAAAAATCTATTTTTAGCATATTGGTCACAGTCAAGGTCAGAAGGTCATTAACTTTAGTGTCGTTTGAAAAAACTTAATCGGTGGAGTACAGAATGTTGTTCTCCTCCATCCATGCTCTGGTGGACTTGTATGTATTTTTACTGTCGTTGTCCTGCATAAAAATGAAATATTTTTTTTAAGTTCCAGATTCCCTGATTAAGCCTTTTTCTTCATATCTATGTGTCTTAAATATCTTAAATGTCAAGCTACAAATATCAACAGACAATACTTATTGCTGTTCTTTTCTGTATAATAAAGTACATGATATTTAGGCTTTATTTCAAAAGACAGATGTAATCAACGTGTTGGTTACCTGATATAACCGATAGCCATCAGAAAACTTCTCCCTTGTAAAAGGCAGCAGATTATCCTGAAGAATCTGTTGGTAGATCACAGAGTCCATGATGCCATTGAAAATGCAAATGCTCGTTCTCCCTCTATAAGAAATCGCCGCCCAAACATTAATCTCTTAAGAAACAAAATGTGTTAATATTTTGGACATATATATACCTTTTTTGCTCACACAAACACCATTTTCAAAACACAAGTATCAACATGTTCAATGTTGTTGAAATTAAATTAAAATTTAAGTAAAATATTAGTTAATTAAAACTGAGTTTGGAAATATTGGCAGGAAGACTTCACTTCATTTTATTGAATATGATTTTATTTCTAAAATATTGTGTTACCTTATAGGCATGTTTCGGTTTGGGTACACGGTCACATTTCTTTTGAATATCTGAAGACTTCTGGTGGAAAATCAGCCTGCCACTTGAGCACATCTCTACACAGCTTTCATCAACAAAGATAACATTTCTGAAATCTTCCTTTCGCGATAAGGAATCCATACACCACTGAATCCGTACCTATAGAAATAAGTCAAATAAGCATGAAAAGCTTTTAAAATTGTAATATAACTAAGCCTTCCACAAATAACAGAAATAATTTACATAAGCTTTAGTAATATTACTATACTTTCTATAACACTTTAGCACTAAACTTTGGGGTGATAAAAACATTGTTTTTGTCTTTACTCTTCTGTAGACAGTAGAGCCATCAAAATTTAAACTATGAACTTAGTATTAAATGAAAAGACAAAAAAAAAATAATTAAATTTAGGAGACAGTGATTTGGTGAGATATTCATACGTACCTTCTTATTCTTTTTGCTGATCAGCTGACAGTTTTTGTTGCTTGACTGCGCCTCCCATCCAAGGTTTAACCGTCTCCTCTTGCAAATCAAACTATTAGACACGTTGACACCAAAAGTCTCAAACATACGTCTCTGTAGTTCTACAGCCTTAAGTTCTTGATTAGCATACATCCACGAATCCAAAAACTTGAGATGCAGTGTCTTTAACTTCACTGAATGCGGTTTAACATCTCGGCGTTTTCTCCGTAAGAGTCCAGTATAACTATATCGCCTCAGAAAATTATAAACAGCTGTCTGTGAAAATTTCACGCCATCCTCTTTCCATAGAATACGTATAACATTCTGCACTGAAGTTTGATTCGCACGAAGGTCTAAAATCTTCAATTTAAATCGCACCGAAAGTCTCCCTCCTTTACTCCTTCCGCCATCTTTAGAACTGAACATTCCGAAAAATTTTCACAAAACGAAAAAAATGAAACGAATACGCACGATTGAAAACACACACTAATGATTCTGATACACTCACGATCGCGCACGTTACACGGACGATCGCGCAACTTACACGAACGATTCTACACGATCGGTTTGTCAACAATAACGTTCCAGCCACTGTATGCATACCAAATATGAATTCCCTACCTCCTATGGTTCAAAAGTTATGGCAAAAAGTGTAAAAAGCTATTTTTAGCATATAAGTCACAGTCAAGGCCACTAGAACATTGATCTTGTAGTCATGTAAAAGGACTTTATTAGTGGAGTACGTATACCAAATATGAAGTCCCTATCTCCTATGGTTCAAAAGTTATGACAAACAGTGGAAAAAGCTTTTTTTAGCATATAGGTCACAGTCAAGGTCACAAGTTCGATGACCTTGATGTCATTTGAAAGGACTTTATTAGTGAAGTATGCATACCAAATATGAAGTCTCTATCTCTTATGGGTCAAAAGTTATGGCGAAGGTTAAAGTTGACGACAGACAAACAGACAAACAGATAAACAGACAAACAGACAGGACAAAAACAATATACGCCCGGGATCTATCGATCCGGGCGCATAAAAATAACACTTGTTAGATTGTGAACACTATAAATTTTGATCGATTACATGCATGAAATCATTGTTTATTTGTTTATTCAATTCTGAGAGATGTCATTCCAGAACATTCCATCTGTTCTGGGGTTTTCATTGCCAGCTTAGGCGGACCCTTCCGTAAGAACACTAAATTCGAGATCCTGGTCAGCATTTACGGCGTCAGAAGTTATAATCTCGGTATAATCATAAATGTTTTTCTCTTCCTGTTTTTTAACACTCTGTGTAGTATCATAATCACAGTCTCCACCCTCTACAAATCTCGCGTGATCATAGATGATCTCATTACCTACTCCCCTGGGATCTGATTCTCTTAGATGATCATAAACTCCTTCCTCTTTATGACAATATGAATTCTGTGACCTCAGCAGTTCAATATCAGCAGGATTGTTAGAGTTTGTCATCTGTGTTTCAAGCTGAAAATGATTCCTGGCTTTGTCCACTATTGAGTAGTGATTAGTATCATGTTTGTGAAATGCTCCCGTTTGGACATTTTTCTTTTTTCTGCTCTGTCTTTTTCGTCTTGAAATACACAATATTAATGAATATATATCCATTTACATAGATACGTATATGAAGCAAAAAGGTTCACTAAGGCTATCTAGATTATCTCTTGCTTTTGCAAAAGCATTAATACATTATTTGCTATATATAATACAGATATGATAAATATGAAATAATCTTCATTTGATTAAAGTAAATCTGTTAAGTAAAAGTGTGTTCGGCACATGTTGTATATCAGATTATGCTTAAATAATATTAAAAAAAATATTAATAATAATTGGCTAAATATCAGCGGTAAATAAAATTCAAATTGTACGTACAGTAACGTACACAAAGTGTTTTGGAATATTTTGGTTGTTTTCCACAACTGTCGATTCACGCAACTGAAAAGTATGCTTCATCGCCTTTCATCAATTGCAATCGAATTGGATAATGTGTAGTTTGCTCAAACACATTTTCATATTCTGATATCATTTACTTTATTTATATATAAACATGCAATTAAATATACATGTTTATAACATATGCCATACATGCATATCAAGATAATTGTATACTTATTATTTCCTCAATGAATGTTTACAATTTTCAAAATACGCACCGTGAAATTGGAAAAAAAAGTGACAAATATAAAATCTAATAACCCCTTTTCCCCTATAATGAATTTATCAAATAATAGAATATATTTATTAAAGGTATCTTATTCCTTAATTCTCTTAATTATAGAAATATTTTTTTACCTTATAAGGATCACACTAATCAGTACTGTGACAACCACAACAATTGGGATAACGACACTGAAGGGAATAGTAAGATTAAACGTTGTGTCTGTCTCTATAAATAAGGCAAAACAACTTTTATTTTGAATAAGCTTCACACAAATATTTTTATTTAATGATGTGAATGACTAATTAAGTACGGCTCCGTGTAAAAATCATGCAGAGGGTGATTCATGGGGGGTTTCAGAATTTCTTCAAACTTTGCATGTTGGTAGAGTATGCTAAGATACTCCAAAAAGAATTATAATTTTTTTTTAATTCTGCCATTGGTATCCATGGCAACCGATAAACTGTTTTGGGCAAAAAATGGCTGAAATTTCCTCTAAAACAGGCAAAAATACCAGTAATGAAGATTAAATGAAAAGAAAACTAAACAAAAAAACACATTTATGTTTATTTCTCATTAAAATACAACATAAGAAGTTACTGTCCCTATCTAGTCAAAATACTTTTATGACCAGTAATGTGTTCTAATTTTAAGCTAAAAAGGGGAGATAATCCATATTGGCAAAAAATGTAAAATATCCATTTTTTAGGATTTTTATTTATCAAAAATTTCTAAAAACCCCAAAGCCAAACTAAAAAGCCATGCTAGTTTCATAGAGACTGTAGTCTAAAGCTAATAGAATTATTAAAACATTTTTGTGCAAATGATTATTAATTTCCCAAAACAACTGATGAATTTTATACAAAAATGGTAAATTTCACTTTTTTGTCACAGTCCAATATATGCCTTTGTATGTTTGCATGTAAAAAATAAATAGCATTTCAAAACCATTTTTTTATATTTCCATTTTCAAATACAATTAAATTATTTACTTCTCATAATTTATCCAAATATTACCACGTCCAGGAATAATTTTTATTTTTAAGCTGAAAAGGGGAGATAATCCATGTCGAGAAAAACTGAAATTTTCAATTTCAAAAGGATTTACAAGCTAAATTCAGCTATATGATAAAAAATTTAAAGAACAAATACACTACAGCTAAACAGAAAGGCAGTGTTTATTTCATAGACACCATACCTTATGGCAAATAAAATATTAAAAACATTTTTGTGCAATTGATTATTAATTTCCAAAAGCCATTGAAGAGTTTTATACAAAAAATGGGAAATTTACTTTTTCGTCACGGTCGAATAAATGTCATGTATATATTTATGCATGTTAAATTATAAATAGCATTTCAAAACAATTTTTTATAGTTCCAAATCCAAATACAACACATTTATTTTCATTAATCAAATTATATCTATATCTACAGTATTATTTCTAATTTCAAACAGAAAGGGGAGATAATTCATGTTGACAAAAAACAACAAAATATCATTTTTTGAGGATTTCAGTTATCAAGAAAATAAAATATATCTATGATTTAAAAAATAGCCAAACAAAAAAGCTGAGTAGGTTTCATAGATACCATACCCTATGGAAAATTTAAAAAAATCATGTTCACGAAAATCATTGTGATTAATAATTTCACCAAAATTTTGTCAGAGTCCAATATATACACCATGTACACACGCTAGTACATGTTTACATGTAAGAATATCAGTTTACATTTTTAAATAAATTCTTTTACATTTCCAAATTCAAATACAACACTTATTTTTTTTTTTTCATTAATGAACAGTAAAATGTGTAAAAAAAAAAAAAACATTTGAAAATATTAATCATTTTAATATTGATTACTAGATACATTTATCATATAATCATTGTATATATATATACAATTTTAAGTTTAACATCTTTGTAAGGTGCAATCATGCCAAACAGAATATCACTAATCTCCACTGCTTCTCTTCTGCAGTAAGTGACTGTCCTTTGTTTATTAGCCTCTTCTAAAAGCACTTAAGATCCTTGCGAAGAGAATTGCTGCCTGATTGACATTATCTAAAGTACCCTCATGGAATCCACTGAACTCTAATCTTTGCTTTTTGACAGCTTTAAATATTTTATTTTCCATTATTCCTAAAATAATAATTACAATATACATGTACAGTAACATGTATTCATCATTCATCAATTTAGAACTCCTTAGTTTATGCTACATCATTATTGAGGTACTAAATGGTTATTTTGATTTTATAAATTACTTTACATGGAATATCAAGTTTATATAATGCAGTAATTTCATTAAAAATCTATAAATGGTTGCATGACATATTCTCCCACCTTTAGAGTCTTATTAGTTGGTGGTGTTCAATGATGTTTTCTTGCTGCCTGTAATAGATATTGTATCCTTTTCCTTCAAAACCATGATGCAGCCCATCGCGTACATTCTGTGAAAATAAAATGGGGTTTAATTCATCTAAAAAAAGTACTAATTTATGAAATACAGTAAAAAAAAGTTATAACAAAGTCACCGGGACCTATGAAATTACTTCGCTATATCAATTACTCGTTATATCCATATAAGGAATTTGTTAAATCTATATAGCTGGGGATCTAAAATAACTTCGCTATTTCCGTAAATTCGCTAGATCCATGTTCGTAGTAAACGAGTTTTGCTGTATGTTAAATATCTTTTCTAATAGTGTATTTTTCATCATTTGCAATATGTCTCCAGTTTTAACTTTAGTACAATTTAAACAGAATCTACACTACTTGAAGCTTCTTCCAATGACTTCAACAGCAGTACAATATTAATCATGGCTTTGCTGTTCTAGGGAAGATTCTCCCCTATATATTGCAATGTGAAACTTTGATCCCCATTGTGGCCCCATCCTACCCAAAGGAGGGTTTAACTTAAGCACTGTTGCTAAGAAAAAGTAGAAATTGGTTTATTATTGAAAAGTTTAAATCCAAAAGTAGTCCCATGACTGATCATGGCTTTGCTATTCTTGAGAAGAAGATTTTTAAAGAATTATCCTATAGGGTAGGGTGGTGTAATTTCGACCACCTGGTTAATTTCGACCGTTCATAAATACCTTTATATATTTTGTTTATGGCGTATAATTGTGTATGTACGTTTATATTATGCAGCAAGAAAACCTATTTTTAATATATTGTGTCCAAATTAATTTTATTTCCATGAGCTTTATTAAGATCGTTATTGAAAAATTACATTAAAGAATAGGCTTTATCACAGGAAAAAATTACAGACGAATATACACGGTATCTTTTGCCACTACGGAGAACTATCGACTCAGCAAAATCTTGTATGGAAAGACAATCAATGGATATCCCTCGCGTGACATTTATGAAATATTATTTTATTAATGAAATTTATACCTTTTTAATTTATAGTAATTAGTTTTTTACAAATTAAATTGCAAATCAGCTGAACAGAAATCGGTCGAAGTTATCCCTACATGAATACGGCGTCAGTGGGTAACTTCGACCAATGTAAAATGACGCAAATTACTATCTGTCACCAGAGAGAATTCATGACCGTCCGAAAAAAATATTAGGATAAGAATTATGTACATTAATACCTGGTAGCAACTAGTATTACAATACTGAAAAATCATTTGTTTTATTTAAATGCGGTTTAGATGCCTGCACATGTACATTTGTACATGTGTAGCATGCCTTAACCAATGGTGGCAAATCGGTGTCATAGACATATCTGGTGCACTCGATGTCTTCGAATTAAGTACATTTTGAAAATTGTCATTTTGTGGGGTCAATATTTTTACTCGATCTTTTATGCTGTACAACAGAGAAGTTTAAATTCATTTTTTTAAATATATTAGAGCTGATGTCAATTATTTCCTTTGTATTGGCTCATCGGTCGAAAATACCCCGCGTGCGGTCGAAATTACCCAACACACTTATCTTGTAAATCGAACGCATTTATTTCATATTATGACCAAAAATATATACAAAATCGGTGTAATCTAAAAGATAAAAGGTATTCTGAAGGTAAAGGGATCTAGTTAAAGTTGTAGCGTAACGTAACAGTGACATAATTACCAACTCTTAAGTACAAAAAAATAATCGGTCGAAATTACACCACCCTACCCTATATTTCTATGTAAAACATTTGTCGGCCATTGTGGCCCAGCCCTACCCCGGGAAACTTGAATCTATACTACCTGAGGATGCTTTCATATAAATATGATCAATTCTGGCTTGGCTATTCTTGAGAAGAATATTTTTAAAGAATTTTCCTAAATATTTATATGTAAAACTTTGGTCGGCCATTGTTGCCCCGCCCTTCCCTCGGGGGTCAAGATTTGAACAAACTTGAATTTACACTACCTGAGGATGTTTCCCCATAAGTTTCATCTTTTCTGCAACAGTGGTTCTTGAGAAGAAGATTTTTAAAACATACTACCAAATTTTCATTAATTCCCAATAATCTCCCCTTGAATGAGGGCGTGGTCCTTCATTTGAATAAACTTGAATCCCCTTCACCCAAGGATGCTTTGTGGCACGTTTGGTTGAAATTGGCCCAGCGGTTCTTGAGAAGTCAAAAATGTGAAAAGTTTACAGACAGACAGACTGATGGACACCAGACAAAATGTTATCAGAAAAGCTCACTTGAGCCTTCTGCTCAGATGAGCTAAAAAGAAACTCTATTGATTTTGGTGATGAAGTAAATAAAGTATGCAGTAAATCGACCAAAACCGTGTGTCACTTCTGATTTGTATTAACAAATAGTAGACTGTCATGCTTGGGGACTCATTCAATTAATTGTAGAATGCTAGAGTAGAGACAAAAACATTGTGCTGAAAATTACCTTCCATTAACGGTAGTGTACCCGAGCTCTTAACAAACTGGAAATTTGTCTTTTGCTTAATTAAAAGTATTCAACAGCTGCAATACTACATGTATCTATGATTTTTTTTTAAGACTCAAAATACATTGTCATACAATGACTTGTAAAATACTTTTGACTGCATATAAAAAGCTTTACCAAGCTATTTTGAATAGATTAATAGCGAGTGCAGCGAGGGTCGCAAAGCGATGCACGTAACTGCGAGCTCTGATGACAACGCCTGGGCAAAGAGAAAATTTGGACTACTGCACATTCATTCCAAAGAATTTTTTACCGCAGTAATTTAGACCCACAATGCATTGCTTCCTACACAAACTCTAAGGCAACGTTCTCGCGAGAATAGAAAGGTTAAGCAGATGACCGTGTACGTCTACGTGTAAGAAATCCCCTAATTTAATGCAGTTTACGTCAGCAGTTTTGCATACCCCGTAATTCTGTAGATTCGCAAGTACACGTAGGTGAAAACTTGTAGCTTCTCGAACTCAAACTATGGAATAAATATTTTTCAATCGGTGTTTGGTATGAAGTTGAGAGTTTATTACGAACATCCAATGTATCTTTTTTATTTTAAGTCATATATTTATTTGATACAAGTGAATTGTAAAGTGCCTTGCTGAAATGGCGTTTTACACGTACCGGTACACGTTCAATTTGTTAAACAGAACACGACTTTAGTTACGCATACGTGTAAAATCACTTCTAGGTTTACATGTACAAATAGACGTACACGATCAAATGCTTAACCTCTCTAATAACAACAAAAGTTAAACGAATAATAAACTTGTCTTGATTTAATGAATATTTCTGTTTATTGCAGAAAGATAGTCATAAACTGATTGAAATCAGCCTTGTTTAGGAATCGGTTTGGTAAAGCAACAATATACAAACGACTTCATGTGACGTCAATGTCACGTGCGGATTTACATGTCCAATGTAAATGAAAATGGATAAGTATATGCGCTCACCCTAACGGTCGCACCGTCAACTTATCAAAGCTACATAGCTATTTCAAGCTACAAAAACAATTATCTTAATCAAGAAATTGTTCTGCAGTGTTCTCGACCTTATCTTACCTGGTCAAATGTAACCAGGTCCAGCACAATACCCCGATAAAGGTATATAGCTTGATAAAGCTATATAGCTTTGTCAAGGTATTTAAAATACCTTGATCAAGGTATTTTATGTAATGAAAATTCAATTCAACTTTCAGTAGTTAATTTTTAAAGAATTTTTTTGAATTTTCATTACATAGAATACCTTGATCAAGGTACTGTAAACCAACTTTTATTCGCGACGACTTTATTTCACGATTTACCGAGAGTAAACTAGTTTGCGACGATTTATTTTCGCGATCAAGCTTTTATGGAACTGTTTTTAACAGAAAAAGAGACTTTAAGGACCCGTTCGCGGCGAGAAATATTCACGATGACGAAGCTCTCGCGAACCTCGCGAAAATTTCTCGCACGCGAATAAAAGTTGGTTTACAGTATTCTAAATACCTTGATAAAGCTATATAGCTTTATCAAGCTATATACCTTTATCGTGGTATTGTGCTGTACCTGGTAACTGTCCAAATGTACATTATCTTCCCTCTCCAAGTCGAGTAAGCTGACAAAATCGGACTGCCACCCCTCTCTGAGAGTTTACTCTTGGACTCTGATGGATTACCGTAGAAGTTAAACTTCCGAGATAGATCACAATTGTGTCAGTTGGCGATTACCATTTCGGGAGAACGTCAACATGGTCAATATAATAATCAACACAACACATGGCTATAATTTTGCCCGAAAACTATGCCTAATATGTTCTTGTAGAATCCTTGCAACCAATTTATGTCACTTCACACATATTTTTGCAATAAACATCACAGGATGCATCAAAATAACTTTGCAGCGTACAGCTAACCATGGACGCTGCCATTTTTTTTACTAGCGCCACCTATGTAAAATTGCAAAGGGAGATAACTCATTTGAAGAATCTTAACAATTTCTCGATTTTAAACACCTTGTATCTTTTCAATACTTCGTTTGCACAAAAATATTAAAGTAAATTTTTATTAAGCCTTCCCTTTTCACTTAAATTATGTATTAAGTTTTTGTACATCTTCTAGGGTTTTAAAGATATTCTTTTCTGAAATTGGCATTGTTTGCAGACTATCTATACAAAATTACACCTCAAGTACTTTATCCCTGGCTCTATGAAAAAAGAAAAATTATAACAAAATCAACTGTTTATATTCATTTTAGACCCAAACGAATATATTAAACCCAATTTTATTGAATTTGAAGATTATCGATGAATCACCTTTTCTGTACTATCTGCATAATTTTTACACGGAGTCGTACTTAATAGTTTCTCAATATAAAAATGCTATAGATTTCTACAGGTAATATTAAATAAAAAAGTATATCTAATCTGCATGCAACTTACTGATACTGACATGTAAAAAATAAGTTTGATTGAGTTATGCTCCAGAACACATCACTTTTATAACATGATGAATTAGATATTGAGTAATCAATAAAGATTTTCAAAGGAAAATATGACAAAAATCAAGCTAAATTGACTGCTTTTCCAGTAAAAATTCACAAAATAAAATTTAGAATATTTTCGACAATTTAAGTTTTCAACGTTTTTTCTTGTGCCTCTTCCTTGAAAATATTCCTAAGGTACCAAATATTCTATCTTTACAATGTTCATAACATGAATACTTGCATATCAGTATAAAAATTAGGTACGCACTTATTCGGAAAATAGAATTTTAAAGCAAATGTAGTTCTTTTCAAACTTTGAAAGATAAATATTGCTAAACAGATTCAGTTTTTTTTAAAAAAAATAGAATTTTCCAAGAAAACTCTATGTCGTCAGCTACATCGAATCAACAGTTATACAAATAATTACTATAAAAGGTGAACTTTTTATTTGCTACTACATGTAATTATACTTTAAGATTAACATAAAAAAAAGCTTTGGTTAGTTAGTAAGAGATAATTTTTAAATGGATTTTTAACATCCATTTTGGTATAATCCCAGATAGCAAGACATAGTTGGGCCAACGTTGGCCCAATTTTTTTTCCAACGTTGGCCCATTGTTGGTAACCTTACGTTGGCCCACGGTAATTTTGCTCATCGGCCCAACGTTGGTCCAACATGTTGGCATATTGTTGGGCCAACGTAGGTATAATTGTATGACAACTATCAGCCAACCTTAATGACTGGTTGGTTAGGTTGGCCCAACGTTGGCCCTTTGTTGAAATGTGAGATGGCATATTGTTGGGCCAACGTAGTTATTAGTCTATGCCAACTAGCAGCCAACCTTAACAAATGTTTGGTTAGGTTGGCCCAACGTTGGCCCTATGTTGAAATGTCAGATGGCATATTGTGGGCCAACGTAGTTTGTACTTTTTGCCAACTAACAGCCAACCTTCACAACTGGTTGGTTAGGTTGGCCCAATGTTGACCCTTTTTTACAATGTCAGATGGCAAATTGTTTGGCCAACGTAATTATTACATAGAAACATTTTCAGTTGGTTAAGTGATGTTTTACATAAACTTATTTTATGACTGGTTAAAAAATTAATACACAATTCAATCTGCATTCATAATGCATACATGGACATGTTCAATGAAAACATTACTAATGATTCACTGTGAAAATACTTTATATACATCAATTCAATCATAATTTACAAATATAAATTTTAAAATAGACAATAGAGGTAAATAATTAAAAATTATCAAATCAAAGTTCTTAATCAGGGCTCACTTCCTTTATCACTGTCCTTTTGTTGTATTCCCGCTCTTTTTCCGTCCCTTCGTCGCCTCCCGATTTCTTCATCTTGATCTTTGTCTCACGTACTCGTACTTTATACACTTCTTTATGGTCTTCGATTTCACTGCTATTTACCGCCACAACATTTGTTTTCCTTGCAGTCTCTGACTGAAAATACAAAATAGTTTGATATTATGAATAAATATTACTTAAATTAAAATTTTTATAAAGAGAATGATGTATTATACTAAAAGTGCACCTTAATTTCCTTGTTACAATCGTGTCTGTAATAGACAGTTAAGAATTAGATAGAAACAACTTAAAAGATGTCATTTAACCTTAACTTACAGCGCTTGTGTGCAAAAACATGACAAGAATGAATTCCGAATAAATATATTTTAACAGTTAACCTGAATAAATAAGAATAAATGTACTTACATCGCTTCTAAATGCAGCTATAACAAGTGTATAATCCACAAATTTAAATTTCACTTCTTCTTGCTTGCCCTGCATTTTCAGTCTATGAGCAAGTCTGTAAGCAATTGAATCTGACAACTCACTCCACAGTTTGGTGTAATTTGATACCCGCGCGACTCTCCTATCTTTAGAGAACGCCTAACTTTTGTTTCTATTTAATTATAAAGCTGTGCCATTTTGATTTATGTATATGTAGGCTTCATTCACATCCTGTTCCTGAGAACTTATATTCAGTCTTCTCTAAATTCTCATGAATACAACGCTCATGAAAAAAATCATTATTTCAAGGGTTTTATTTCAAATAAATAAATAAGCATGCATGTGCACAATTCAAAAAATATAATAAAACACTCTTTGGTGCTGTGATCACTTAATATTGAAAATAGCAGATCTAAACAAAAACAGTCATCCAATTAAAAGCATGAACATTGAATGTCCTCTTAATTATTTCAGAATGTGCATCTAAATTAAAACTTAATTAGAACCAACATTGTCCCAACGTAAAGCTCAACAGCTAAAACTGACACCAATCCATCATTTAGTTGGCAGTATAATAATTGGGCCAGCGTTGGCCCAATATAAATATCCCATCTTTGAAACACCTAAACAAAAGAACACTCGTGCTAACATCGGGCCAACGTCGGGCCAACATACTACTACCAACTTGATAAGACACTTTCTTTAAGGGTGTATTACAAACATCTGGCCAACGTTGGGCCAACATACTTACCAATTTGATAAGACACTTTCTTTAAGGGTGTATTACAAACATCGGGCCAACGTTGGGCCGACATACTACTACCAATTTGATAAGACACTTTCTTTAAGGGTGTATTACAAACATTGGGCCAACGTTGGGCCAACATACTACTACCAATTTGATAAGACACTTTTTAAGGATGTATTACAAACATCGGGCCATCGTTGGGCCAACATACTACTATCAACTTGATAAGACGCATTCTTTAAGGGTGTATTACAAACATCGGGCCAACGTTGGGCCAGCATACTACTACCAACTTTAAAAGACGCTTTCTTTGAGTGTATTACAAACAGTGGGCCAACGTTGGACCAACATCCACATCAGTGAATGGAAGTTGCTAACGTTGGACCAACGTTGGGCTAACATAGGAATTTTGTCATGGTCGAGAAGGTTGGCATAGTGACATTGGTCCAACGTTGGCCCAACGTTGTTCCCCCAACGCCAACCATACAACCTTTTGCCAATGTTGGCCCAACATAGTCTTGCTATCTGGGTTATCCAGATTTATTCTCGGTTACTTGTTTATTGTAAATTGCTTATACATGTAAGAGTGTCATTAGCTCATAAACTTGTACATGCATATAAGTGCTAGTTACCAAATATGCCTATCTAAATCAATAACACGTACATGTAAGTTAACAGTCCAGAGATCGTTGGCAAAGTATAAAAATTATATAAAATTACAGATATCATGTTTGCTGTTTTTAAAGCTTTTTTTGATTGATTCTAGTGTTGGAAGTCAAAAGCAACACATTGCTTATGGAACATGCCCTTTTGTTCACCATATTATTTAAAAGAATGTCTCTTGATTTTATCGACAGGAAGAATGATGCCTGGAAGTTTAAAGTCGGTGTATATTAAAAAAAAAAATATTTTGTTTGTATTCTGGCCTCTCGTAAGTTAATTTCAAAAAAGAAACGCAAATTATTTTCTTTAATCTGGATTGGTATGGGGACATACACCCTTGACAACCAACTGAATCATCTGTATCCATGCAATCCCCTCATTTCCAGTCCTCGGGATCCATGGAAAATTCTTGATCTAATAAATGTACCTTCAACTTCAAACAGTAGCTCGATCTTACCTCATGTAAACAAACATCATGCCTGCTAGATCTATGTATCAGTTATTACCTTCCCTCTTTTTCCATCACTTCCATTACTACTGTTGTATTATTGCGCGGTAAATTTGAACTCATAAAAAAGCAACACAATTTTATATCCGCGGTTGTTTATTTTAAAATTAAATTATAAGGATTGATTCTAATTCTTCGCGGATAATAAAGCATAAACTGACCCAAACCAGATTATACTCGATAATTTTGCCAAGAATTAGAGGGATTAGTTAAATAAGAAGTGGATGAGTAAGATGCAAGTTAAATATCAATTGAATTTATATTGAATAACTTTTTTCTAATATTTAGGTTACCGGTTTTTTTAAATCAAGTCAGTGAATAAGTAAAATGGTTTTGTTGTTCTGTATATATACAATAAGTAATAATAAAAAAAGTTAAATACTCTCGAGGTAATTAAAAAAGAGTATACGTGTTAGTAAAAGAGGAAAACAATCTCGGTTACTATATTTATTATACTATATTTGTACTATGTTTATCATACTATTTTCCAAGAATCGAACATAAGTTATAAATTTACCATAAAGTTGAAGAAAACAGGTTAAATAAAAACATGTTAACTAAACGTTTGAAGCATAAATTTTAAACATAGGCGATAAATAAAGTACTGCAAAAACCTTTTCTAATTCATCGTTTTTAAGCTTATTTGTTAACGAAAAAAAGAGATGCATCTAAAGTTTTAACATCTGCGTGTCTTCTTCGCTCTCTGATAGTGTTCTGTAATTTCATAGCATGTTCATTTAGTTAAGCAGTACATGTGTGGTGAAAATTAAATGTAAAATGTCAAACTGAAGCGCTTCTACTGATTTTATTTTTTATAACCATAATGAATTTTTAATCCATAGTTTCACCTATTTTAAAAAGACCTTGCTTAAAAGTTAGCATCTACATGCATTTAAATACCTGTAGAAGGTGCTACTGTAGTTTTCGTCAAAGACATTGACTTTGTAAAAATAGCAAATGATATTGCCTTGTTGTAAATCTCTGTGATCTTTTCTACCTTTCTGGATGAACTAAACTGGTAAAGACTTGTAAAGTTGACTGATATAGGTTTGCGGGTCGCAATAGGAACCTACAAATAAATTCTGACACATTTAAAACACGTTCATTTATTTAAAAAGAATCATAAATACAGTCTGTATATGTGGGGCTAAATCCTACAAAAATAATGCAAAGTTTTAAACCAAATTTGGCACAGGGCATCTATGGGTGAAGGGGAACAATAGTTGTGAATTTCATGTTCCTTGTCCCCTGGGGCCTAAGCGGCGGGGTCGAAACCACTAAAATAAATGTAATCTTTCACATCCTTCTTTACTCTTGGATATTAACCAATCAAATTGTTAGGATGCTTGTAATAAGCATTGAGTCCTCTACCACCATCGTGGTATTCATGGCCAAATATTTGGGGTTCTAGTGCTAGCTAGGGCGCGGTTAAAATATTTCAAATTAATTTTTTTTTTTTAAATCTCTTTCTCTGCTCCTTGGCATTAAGCAAACATACGGGTACTTAATCAGTATATACCTTTGATACATTGTTATGGAGAGCAAAGGTGCTTTCTTTCGAAATGATACCCCGGAGTCAGTGGTTCCCGAGTTAGGGTGGAACTCTTTTTATTATAGATTTAAAATGCATTTATGCGTTTATTCAAATTCTTTCATTAAAATTACGTTCGCCTACATTCACTGAGAAAATTCAATGAATATGTTCACCGAAGGATTTTATCAGTGCACGTAAATGAGTGAAGACGATACATGATCATTTAAAAAAAAGAGTAAAAAACGAATGTTTAGACGCACTTGAGTCTAGATAACAAGAATTATTTCAAAAGACTATAGATCCAATAATTCTAATCGTAGAGAGTTGAAGATTCTTCAAAACGAACTGCAGTCGCCTGCGTGACGCAGTGATTAGAGCGACAGCTCTAGAGTCGCGAAGTAAGGAGTCAATCCTTACGTCGCGGGTTCGAATACCACTGAGGGACATAGAGACCGAATAAACCGAGGCCCCGTGTCACAATAGGTGCTGGCACGAGAAAGATCCATCCCTGCTCAATGACCCTGAGTGCCGGGTATAGGACAAAATTTGCAGCTCTCCACCGGCAAATGGTTGCGTCTCCATACGAAAGAAAATTCTCTACAGGGACGTTTAACAATATACAATCAATCAATTAATCAATTGAACTGTTATTATGTTCCCCAAACGAAGTTGGGGAACATATTGTTTTTACTCTGTTTCTTATTATTATTAAGGTCTTCCGTCTTCAGCGGAAGACCTTATTGTTTTTCTTCGGTTTCTTTTTCACTTTTATTATTAAGGTCTTCCGTCTTCAGCGGAAGACCTTATTGTTTTTCTTAGGTTTCTTTTCCACTATTTTTATTATTATTGTTTTTTTTCTTACCGATTTTGTACGCACGTTTTCTCGAGAACGGCTCAATCGATTTTCATGAAACTTTCAGGTCTGATAGAACATCAAAAAATCTAGATATATATTTTTTTATTTTGATGACGTCACTTCTGGTTCGGAGTTTTCTGCGATTTCGTGATTTTTATAGGGTCACTTTGTCCGGCAGTTTTCTCAAAAAGCACTTAACACAGAAGCTTGAAATTTTCAGTGATGCTAGAGCAACTTTTGGAGAAGTGCACTAAGTATATCACAACTACCGGAAGTACGAAGCGCCGACGCTCGCTATGGCCCGAAAACAGTCCTATCAAGAATTTCAAAATTTCAAGCACTTTTTCAACGATAACTTTTTACCTAGAAATATTTTGTTAAAACATAGAGAACAAAAAAGGTGTAGAATTTTAAGATCTTTCAAATGACATCTCGAAAAAAGGGCTGGCCCCTTAAATCAGGGGCCTGGAGGGGCCGAAAGTTTTTCCTTTATATCTCAAAAAGTATTGAAAATTTGTGATACGTCTAAGAAGCAAAATTGTTCAAAATGTCAAGCTTAATCTATTGAAGTCGTCAAAATACGTACGGCGTCGTCACTTCCGGTCAAACCGGAAGTAGTCGGAAAACGCGTATTTTTGCCGTTCTTGACAAGTTTTCTGGTAACATATGTCTCTGGGAGCATTTTAATTAATTTTCCGTCCGTCGTCGTCACTTCTGGTCAAACCGGAAGTAACAGAAAATGGCTTATTTTTGCAATAATTAACATGGATTTAGAGGAATCATACCTTTTTTGGACGTTATTTCTCATTTCTGTTAAAAATGAAAGCCACTTCCGGTCAAACATGACGGAAGACCTACTCGTTGCTTTGCAACGAGCTTTGCTCTAGTTATTTTTTTTTTCTTACCGATTTTGTGCACGCGATTTCTCGAAAACGGCTCAACAAAATCTTATGAAACTTTCAGGACGTATGGAACATCAGTTGAACCTTATGCGTTTTTTTCCGTTTCGATGACGTCACTTCCGGTCTAGAGATATCGTCGATTTTCTGATTTTTAAGGGTCATTTTGTCCACAATTTTCCCGAAAAACGGCTCTAGATAGAAACTTCAAACTTTGAGGCTAGGTAGAGCTATGTCTGGAGAGGTGCATCAGGTATATCAAATTTACCGGAAGTGACGCTCGTCGGCGCTCGCTATGGCCCGAAAATAGACCTATCACAAATTTCAAAACTTCTCACACCTTTTCTTCGATATCTTTTTACCTGAAAATATTTTGTGAAAACGTATAGAACAAAAGAAGTGCAGAATTAAAAGATCTTTCAAATGATATCTCGAAAAAAGGGCTGGCCCCTAAATTTAAGGGCCTAGAGGGTCCAACAGTTTTTTCTTTATATCTCAAAACGTATTGAGAATTTGTAATACGTCAAAGAAGCAAAGTTGTTCAAAATGACAAGCTTAATCTATTGAAGTCGTCAGAAAACGTCCGGCGTCGTCACTTCCGTCCAAACCGGAAGTAGTCGAAAAACGCGTATTGTTGCCGTTCTTGACAAGTTTTTTGGTAACAAATGTCTCTAGAAGCAAAAAAATAATTTTTTCGTCCGTTGTCGTCACTTCCGGTCAAACCGGAAGTAGCAAAAAATTGCTTATTTTTGCATTAATTAACATAGCGTTAAAGGATTCAAACCATTTTTAGGCGTTATTTCTCATTTTTGTTAAAAATTAATACTACTTCCGGTCAAACAGGACGGAAGACCTACTCGTTGCTTTGCAACGAGCTTTGCTCTAGTTATTATTATTTTTCTTCTTCTTCCTGGAACTTTTTTGTCCGGGAATGATCTTGTAAACTGTTCGTCCGATGTAGGTAAAACCTTTTTAGGGTTAGTAGACATGTTATGTAGATTTGCGGAATCAAGGTCATTTTGCGCGCACGTGCTTGCAAGAGCGTGCACGTGCAACACGTGAAATGACCAATATAATAGATATAGCCACAACTGTTCTATTTTTAAATGAAATGCTTTGAAACTCATAATGTGAGGATATATTAGTAGTGTAGACATGACGACATGGTGAAAATAGCAAGATCTCACGCGCATGCACGTGCACTTCGCTCTGATTGGCTGCAACTAAAGTCTCAATATCTTTCTTGTTTTTTGACGAAATCCTTTGAAATTTTGAACATAGCCATGCATCAGGATATCCTACAACACGAAATAAAGCAATTATCATGAAAACACGTGCATGCACGTGCGCTGCAATCTGATTGGCTGAAACTTTAAACAGCTATAACTCCCTTGGTTTTCAACCAAACAGGATGGGATTTGGAACATAGATAGATATAATGGACTTCTACAAGTAAGTATGGTCACCATGCACATGCATACACGTGCGTGTACATGTGCTGCAATCTGATTGGCTGAAACTTTAAACAGCTATAACTCCCTTAGTTTTCACCCAAACGGGGTGGAATTTAGAACATAGATAGATGTAATGGACTTCTACAAGAAGGTATGGTCACCATGCTCATGTATGCACGTGCGTGCACGTGAAATGAGAAAAATCAAACATACACTTGAATGAGCAAATTTTTTTAAAATAATTTTGGATTAAATACTTTAATATTCAGTATATTAAAAATATAGATTGTGTAGACAAGATGATATGGTCATGACGCATATGCATGACCATATCCACGCGTGCAATGCTAAAGTTGAAATGATTTTTGTACACTTCTTTGTTAATGTTGTTAAAATCTCAGATGCATAGAGGTTGTCTTATTTAATGAAGCTTACAGGAATATGGCACCAAAAGGGAGTTGGGGAGCGTTTGGGGAACATCTGTAACGGTCCCCGTTACAATTAGCACTAGTTTTTTTTGTGTTTTCATTCATTTATCTGCTCAATTTTTTTCTACCCTCTCCTTATTAAATAAAAGTATAACCTTCATGCACAAATATTTTAATCCTTTTAAATCTGAATATCCATAACATTTATTTTACCTTAAATCATGTAATTCGTGTGAACATTTTTTTTTAAAGAAATCATATACAATTCATAAACATATAAAATGCATTCCAATGCATCCAAACCAAAAAAATAATAATTGCAATACATCTTATTTGTTCCAACACATATTAAAAATGTAACTGATTCTAATCCTTCGAAATATAATACCTTTTTATCTTAAAAGCAAAATAATATTCATCATTCATTTTACTGTAATGTTTTTTTAGAAATTTTTTTTTAGATATTTCGATAAATAAAAATTAGAATCTTATAACCTATATTTATATTTGCTTTGATTTTTTAGTAAGCCAACGGGAAAATTGATGTGTACTATTTTGGTGCACATGTATACTCATGCGAAGATATATAAATAGAAAACACGCGCTAACGTGACGTCACAATGAGGCTATAGAGACATGACAAAATGTAACAAAATAGGGCAGGGGAAAATTCAAATATTGAGTATATTTTTTTTATGTTTTATGACATGGAAAATGTTAAAACAAAGAATGCTTATAAGTTTAGTGTGAATTCTTGGTGCAAGAATCACACAGACTTGTCACGTAGACATATTTCATAAAACGTAGACTTGCGCACTTCATGAAATATGTCTACTTGACAAGTGATTCACACACCAATAACAAAGCTTAAAAACATTCCTTAATTGTAAACGTTATAAATAAAAAAAACCTACATTGATACATCTGTATTGTTCTCCATTTGCACAGTCTATGAATGAACAATTGTTCCATTTACACCTTTGACATTGTACGATTGTTTCCTTTTTGATGCTTTGGCCTAAAACATATTAGAAACAATCAAATACGTTCATAGGAAAGGCACACATAATAATGCAGACAGAGAGTTTTTTTTTTAAATATGAATTGGTATTTACGTACCTCATAATGTAGACTTTTCAACTAGTTTTTCAAGTTGCACATATGGTAAAAATATTGTATAGATAGATTTATAGGTACATGAAATTATCAAAAAAATAATAACTTATGCATACTTTTAATTACATAATTAAAAAGTTTAATCATTTATAATTGACTTTTCCGATGTTGTGCTTAAGGACAGGTAACCCAGGTATGAAAAATGACCAACTTAGTGCCGATTTATGAGACAGTGATCGTTTATATGAATGACATATAGGTTGCTTAAGCATTGGTATTGTTATATACACAAAAGGGTTCCTTACATTGTTTTATACACAAAATGTTTTGACCAAGACAAAGAGAATGCCTTCACTCTGCCTGAAATAACAGGGTCAAATGAACGGGAAACAGACTATATTCAATAGTTTTAACTCTCTTTGGCGATTATTATGAAGAAGAAAATTTAATGTCATGTTTTATGTGTTTGCGCTTTTGTAAATGCAGCAATTGATCATCTTATTTGTGTCACTAAGCACGAAGGAGAACGATCGAGTATAAAAATTTAATTAGGTTAGAACTGAGAAGGAGGGTAGATTTCACTTTTTATTTTAATTAAAAATTTTAATTATATGCAGTAAGCTGGTGTCCACATTTACAATAAATAAGTTTAACATTGGTGCTAAATTTTAAAACTACTGGATTCTACTGAGAGCAAAGAAACACTTGGGAAATGCTGAAAACTGCCTTGCGTGTAAACAGTTAGATAACCCGAGCCTGCTCTAAACAAGTTTCAGCAGTGAGTTATCGTGCATAACACCGACCCCTAGCGGCAGTTGAAAGGCCTACATAATGCAAATAAATCTATTCTGATATTCAGGTTTTGATAAAGTATTCATAATTTATGCAATGGTAAATGAATAAGCCCAGTAACTTACCCTTATTAAAACTTGTGTAAATTTGCTGTGCAAAGCCAACCCATGATTGACCAAGATTTGTCTGATTTAGCCTTCCACATTCTGACTCAGCATCTGATAAGTTTAGATTTCCGAGTAGATATGAAGGATCTTCAGACAACTTACATTCGTCCATTGATTTTCTCCATGACAATGCAATGCCTTGACCTAATTCTAAAAAAAATTTTAGTTTCATATTTCATATACACATTGTACACTGTAGCATCAAATTTGATATAGTATACCAATAATTTATTAGAGTTAAAATCATCCAGCGTCAGGCATTTTATGGAGAGTAAAAATTTTATTTTTTCAAAGGCTTTTGGCATATGATTGAATCCTAAAGCTAAAACATTTATTTTAAAAAGGGACATATTAAGGTCAAGATCTAGTAAATGACTTTAAACTAATTTTTTGGTGCAAGATCCATTACGACGTCATAATCAATTTCAACTTTCTTTTTCCCGTACTTTACGGCTTTAGCAGAATTATGTAGAAAATAGGGTATTTTCATGACATTCAATTTGAAATCTTATGAAAAGTAAATCGGATACCTATATATTAAATTTGATATTGATTTAAACAAGAGGCCATTAACATACCAATTTCCGTTTTCAGAGAGACTGTAGGTAATCTGGATCTATTTCCTTTGTTGAATATAAAAAATAAACTCCCATATTTATGACTGGTTTTCTTAATTTTTCAATAATTGATTGTATATTGCTTAACGCCCCTCTTGAGAATTTTTCACTCATATGGAGACGTCACCGTATGCCGGTGAAGGGCTTCAAATTTAGACCTATACTCGGCACTCAGGGCCATTGGGCAATGAGGGTTCTTTATCATGCCAGCGCCTACCGTGACACGGGACCTGCGTTTTTAAGGTCATATCCGAAAGACCCGTGACTTTCACTTCACTACATTTGTTTACGTCTCACGTTTGACGCAGCGCCGCAAACGAGAATCGAACACGGGCTTCCCGATCACAAAGCGAACGCTCTACCACTAGGCTACCGTGACCGGTGAATGGACACAGATTTGAAATTGATATATTCTGTATAATATTACGAATTATATATTTCAATAGCATTTCAAACAAAAATAAATGAAAAATCTCATTAATCTAAACGTTATTAAACTTCAAATTTTTAATTGGGTTTGATTGACACGTCCTCGCGCTTCAACATTCTTTTTTTATTCTTAATGCGTAGGAGAAATGGCAATCTTGTTGTGTATAAAGGAAAATCATTTAAACTATAATCCAGAAAGTTCAAAGCAGACATGTTCGAAAGCAAAACATACACACAATATATTGTCAGTCCGTGCAGTTGTGGTGAGTAGACTTTAATGTTTGAACGCACCCGGTGAATCGTAAACATCAACAATAACAGGGTTCGAGCCCTGTTTACAAAAACTGTGTACGTTTCAACTGCATCGGGGGTTCAATGTTGTGGTTTTCGTACGGATTTAACAAAATACGCATTAAGTCAAGTAATATTAAAAGAATTGTGTTCTTTACAACGTAGCCAAGAATTTAAAACAGTTTTTGTCAGTCGATTTACATGTAACCCGTGTATAAAGAGAATATTCCGGCAGTAAACAAGACTTTGTTTTATGTCAGGTATACAGTCCCTAACGTTTACCTCCTTCCTTTAGTTCCATTTTCATGATAAATATTTTTTTTCATCAGATTCTACTAACGACGAATTTGTAAATCTGCTAAAATTTGAATATCAAAGCACTGCAATTACGCAACAAATAGCTGACAAACACCTTGGCGTTGTCGTAACAATCTAAGCTGTTGCCAGTGTCTCAGTGTCTACATCATAAATATGACTTACTGAAATCGAAGATTTAATGTTTACTTGATTGCAAATTAACTGACTCGAATTAGTGTCTCAACTGTAGGTATTTTATTTTTACTGATTTTAATATGACCGTGTGTCACATGTGTATTAGACTAGTTCCCCGTCAGAGAAAGTATAGTAAGTGGAGCAGGTGTATTTCAGTGCCAGGACATTCGTCGTCTAACCTTTTCGACATTTCTGTCAGTCATATTGTTAACTTTGTTTAATATATTACAACATATTACTGTTAAACGTTAATTTTTGTCTCTTGTCCATAACGAAGTCTCACACCATCCATCGGATCCATCCATCCCTTTTTCATGTTGCTGAACGAACGAAATTCTTCGAAGTTTTCATCATCTTTGGACATGTGTTTGTGCCTTTTTGCTTAAATTATCAATTATCACAAAAACAAATATTTCCATAAAAGAATGTGTTCACTATTATGATAAATGATCATAAGTAGTCTTTCATAATATATTCCCATCGAGATAGAATCCTTCTACCCCTATAGTATTTTTTTTTCTAAAATCTACGTGTAGGGTTAGTGAAATAATTAAAGTTCGAAAATATTCAATTGTCTGTTTCAAATTATATATAAGTAATAAATAACAAGTTCAAAATTTCTAGGGCTCCGATAAAATGGGTTTGGCAGTTACGGAGAAGCCACAAATATTTACGCGGAAGACGCACGAAGGAAGAAAACAGGTGGCAATAGGTCACCTGAATGTCCCAGGTAACATAAAAGAATACACTGTCTTACTTTCATTCTTGCAAACCCTTTGGAGTGGAAAACTGCACTCTCTACTTAGATATCTAGAATCACCACACTGTAGGGCCATGCACATTGAAACCTTCTTTTTTGTTCTTTCTCCAAATGATTTGACTACAATAAAAATCAAAATCTTCATTAAGAATGCCATAAAATATTATTCAACTTGTTTGTTGATCTAAGTAAATTTATTGATTCATATAATTATTTATTCAATGATTTTATTCTTAACGTTCTTGTATTCCTAATATACTTATTTCTGTACTTCAGATATAATTTTTTTTTAAATAAATTGATCGTCAATCATGCTTAAATGAATAAATGAAGTTGCCTTCTGACCTTAAAATAAGAAGCAGCAATTAAATAATACTCTCAACAGCCCCCTACACGTACCCCCATGCCATCCCGATATATAGCATATACCTTATGATGGTTTCACTTGCAATATACGTTATAACGGACATCGTATTAGTGTCAGTAACTGTTAATTATCAGTTTTATTGCAAAGACAAATAATCTTTATGTAAAATCATCGACTGGATAAATAATTCTGAAAACACGGAGTGTTAAAAGAAAATTAATGATGTTCTTAAGAAAAGGATGATTTAATGATATAATGATACATATCTCTTGAAATTGAAAATCAAAAGCATGTTAAATGTGATTTACCATTTATCCCAGACGTGTTGAGGATATTACCCATGAAATAAACCACTGCATTGTTGGTGCTTTATTAATGCCAGTTCCAATTTTGACACAATCCGTTGCTTTCAACTTTAAACATTGAGTTTTGAAAATTCTTGCCTTATGTTTCGTTAGAAGTAAGACAAATACTCGAATACCTCAATGAATTGTCATTGAAAAACGCAGGTATCAAAGATTTTATTATTTTTTTTCTTTGATTCTTTCTTTTGGCATGTCAATATCAACAGCACGACGTCATAAATCTTCATATAAATCATTCATTGTTTTACAGGGGTTATCTCAAAGTTTTCTTGAAAGCGAAAATCGAATGAGATACATGTAAAACAAATATTTATGATTGTGTTATTTGATATTTCCTTTATCCCAATCGTTGAAATAGTGTATATTTTCTCGGCAAGCCTCGGAAAAATATATCATTTCAACTCGTTGGATTAAAGCAATGATCAAATTCTACAATTCACATATCCTCTGTTTATATTATTTACATCTCAAATGTAGGTTTAAATGGTTATAATAGTTTTAAGTAAGCACTACATAAGAATAAAATGACACAGTACTAATATTAATAAACTACGGTTTCAAATACAATTAACACGCATTTAAGTCTTAGACTTATAAATCAGTTGATAAAGAGTTTTTACTCAGGAAAGGTGGCGGGGGTTATCTTAGTGCCATGATATCATTTTCTCTAGCTTCCCTATAAATTTGTGATCGTTTCGATATTATTATTTATTTTAATTGTCTTGTTAAAAATAGTTATTTTTTTTCATTTCCCTTCTACACTTCCTTACAGTCGTCACTCTTCCTTTTTTTAACTTAGCTGGCTTTAACATGTGTTTTAGTCTTGGTTATCATTTCAAATATTTTATTTTATCCCCCCTCCCTCTTTTTTGAGTTCATGTTTCCCTTTTGACATGTCAGGAGTAATTTTTGATATCAGCTATTTCCAACCTGATTAGATGTTTTCCATGAAAGAGGCATTTTTAAATCTTCGGGGCTGAAGAACTCACATGTTAAAACATGTAATCTTCTGACTTGTGGTTAGATCCCAGCTAGATTGCTAGTGCAATCTAGTTTATTTTCAAAAATACATCATATATGAATAAAAACGTCTCAATAACATTGAAAATCAGGCTACGGTTCTAAATGAAATTCACACGCATATGAGTCTTGTGAAGCAGTTTATAAAGAGCCTCTGGTCGAAAAAAAGTGGCGGGGATTATTTAAGTTAGTACAAAAAGTGAAGAATTGAACATTATTTTTCCTGTATTCTTTTCATTCTCTGTTGTCAAGAATCGCTGATGTTCAAAAACATTTGTGCTTTTACCCATTATTTTTTTAAATTAAGTGCATGTAAAGCATTTTTAAGACCTTCAAAAACACGAAATACCCGAAAAATAAATGTTGTATGCATAGGGTCCCCCGCACTCATACAATGTCTTCCTATCTGTATAAGTACTGCAATTGTAGCTACACATTTTTGGATTTTGGGAATGTACCCCGTGTAGTAACTCCGTTTGAATGCAAACACAAATGTAATTCTGGAAGAGTATATAAATTATTATCAATTATAATTATGAATTCGATTATTTGTAGTTACAGTTTTTTTTCAGTTGTTTTTGTTTGATATATGTACAGTCGTGTATATTTTATCTTACTGAAATAAAATTCGAACTTTAAATTCAACTAGATATCTAATAAAACAAACACCTTTACAGCAAAGGACATTATTTCTTTCTCTAAACATAGTTCCTGACACATTCCAATAGAAGGTATTCTCATTTCCATGGAAGTAGAAGTGTTGATGGCAGAATCTTGGTAGCAACCCGATTTAAACAATAAATATGTTAAGAATGATGTTGAATAAAAAAGTTCGGTCAAACGTGTACGAACTCTATACAAATTGTTAAAATATAAAACAAATTCACATAAACAGCGATTTATAATCAATTGTTTATGCCTTTTAAAAATTAAATGTGTTCATAATCATGAACAGTATCACATTTTATTGTCATTGCAATTCAAGAGTTTTTTTTGTTTTTTTTTAATTTTAATGATGATTCAATATGTTTAAGATTCAATGTAATGTAAAGGCTTTAATGACTAAAAACAAATTTAATAATAATACGGAATTTGAAATACCGATAATTTGAAAGATGGGATTGTTTTGGAAACGTTTATTATTTTTCTAAACGTGTTTCTTTTTTTTTTTTTTTTTGATGATCAATAAAGATCTAAATCAGACCTAACGTCCCTATCCACGAAGACAGTCTTTTATAATAGGGTGTCCAGTAGAAGTTCGTTGCTTGATATTTATACAACAAACGGCTTCCTGTTTCCCTGCATCGACTTTGTGCTTCGTACCAGTTAAGTTTCATACCTACGACAATAAAAAAAAAATCAAGCATTAATTACACCAAGAAGACTAAATAGTGTTAGGAAAAGGCAAACAAACTGATATAAAATTTTCAAGTTTAGTAGAAAATTCTTCTTTATCAATGTATACCGATCCATTAGCTTAAATCTACATTTAAAAATAGAATTTTTAATCCATACTTATTGTTAGTAAATGCATAAAAGATATATATACACGATTCAAATTTTCTTTAACAAGCTTAGAGTACGATACAGTGTAAAAATGGTCACTGATAAACATGATTTTTATTTCATTTCATTAAATGTTTCTCTTATAAATAAAATAGTGTCAGTAAGTTTATTTTTTTAAAAAAACCTGTGATTGTAATCTCCGACATTGGTATAATGCAGAGGAGCAACATCCATTCAGCTTCTCCCTTCATATTCTTATTGGGATTATGTCGATGTACCACTTCAGACTTTTCAATTCTTCAATTGTGAAATACATGTATTAAGGGTTTCTCTCATGGTTACCGTCATATGTTTACTGCTTTATAATACATGTACTAAAGAAGGATTATTTAATCGTAAAGTTTATTTCATGAAGTTAAAAATATAAGAAATTCTTTTGTGTTCTAATTGGCATATATGTAAGATTATAAATTTGAGTCACGTAGATGCAATATTTCGTTTAATATAGCTAGGTATAGGAATGAAAAAGGTTAAGAAAACCCTTTGACTGACTAAAGACATGCTATAAAAAATTTTAATTTTTAGAGAGGGTACTAAACTATGATCCCTAGAAACTAAGGTATGATCCCCAAATGTATTGTACAAATTAACATTACCGATACAGGTGTATTCCATTTTGAGGAGTGTCGCACATTTTGAGCCATATTATCAGAACTTTCTGTAGTCGAATTCAGTAAAATCAAAAGCCTTTGTATGGTATAAAATAAAATACAACCCAAAGCTAGGTTACAATCGCAAACAAGTACTTTAATCGACCATACAATTAAGAGCGTGTCTCAGAGAAAAACATGCAAAATGGTCCAATAGCAAGGTTCTCCAATTGCCTTCAAATTTTGCAAGCTAAATCTAGTATGCATGAATGGAAATTGGACAAATTTTTATTGTGCCAATCATACCGGTATACCTTATATGACCTGTTACTAAAAATAGCTCTTATGCAACAAAATCTCAGGTCATATTTTATACTTTTTAGTCATATTTGGAGAAGAATGAAAACTGCAACTCTCATTATTATCAAAATATTTAATTTTGAAATAAAAGAACACAGGTTAGTACTTCTTAAGTGCATAGTAAAAATGACTGACATCCATTTTGTTTAAGTGCAAAAAGGTCATAAAATTGGCAATGTTCCATATTTTTGAAAAAATGTCAATTTTCTAATAAATTGAAATAACACTTACTGCCAAAATGGAAATTTTAATCTAGTAAATTTTACTGCTTATTGTTAAGGATGATTATGTGAACAAAACATGAAAAATTGCCGATGGCAAATTCAAACTTTAGTATTCACTGAATGTCAAAGTAAGTTGATTTTTCACACTCAAGGTATCAAAAATACTTAAAATGTTATACATAAAATACTTCAAAACTTTTCAAAACATTAAAAAAAAAATGTTTCTGTGGTAACATTCATATCTGTATTTTAAAAATTAAACATATATATTACAGTTCAATAGATAACACCTCTACAAATCAAAATAATCCATTAGAAAGGGGTGGGGGGGGTGTTACACACAATATTATGAATCCCCTTTCATCTCTTAAACTTAAAATGTAAGGAAAACAATATTGTTGTAAATGTTTTAAGTAAACAAAACCAAACTTCTGTAAAAATTAATAACTTTGATTATTTTTCAACATCTTTTGAATATGATAGCTCTCCTAAAATAGAATTCAGTAAACAAGTGCATAAAGGTCAAAATTAGCATTGTGATCTCTTATTCTACAATATATGGTATGTAATACATGAACTTCATGTACATAATGTTGGTTACAGTAAACACACTTAAAATGAATTCATGTTTACAGTTACTGTAGTTAATTTCATTCTCTGTTGATTCCAAAACATGTTACACTGTATTGGGAACTAATTACTTTTATAATGATTCATACATTCTTTGATAGAAGTCATATTGTGATGTAGGAAACAGAGTTTATAAATTTAAAAAAACTTATTTTGATATCCCATCAAACTGAAAATACTGTAACAATCAGAATTCTAACATTCTAATGAACATGAAACTTTTGATCATAATGTAAGAATGTCAAAATTAATTCCATGGTTAAGTATATTGGAACCTTTAATTTCCAAGGTTCCATTTTTTTTTTTGGGGGGGGGGAGGTAATTTTCAATGTATTTGGGGCATGGAGAGACCCACAAATTTATGACTATCATGAAATTTAAAATTTATATGCTTAATTACTACTCAACACTTCAACAACTACAAAATAAAATCAAAATCCCCACATATCAATATTTTTTTCCTGAATCCTCGATTCCCCTCTTTTAAAATATGTGATTATACAGCTTATAAACTTACTGAATATTTACAGATGTAAATACATCATTCACCATACCAGTCATTTGATTTTCATATATATTCGAGTCTAAAGCAGAAACAATCTCTGCAAGTTTTTCATCCTCATCAATACAAACATCTTCAAAACACCTTTCAAACAACAATTGATTTTTTACAGAGGTAGGTACAGAGACACTCTTAGATTTTATTGACAAATATATGGGGCAATATATCCTCTTACTTGTGAAATATTTAGCCATTTGTCTTTCTTAAAAAGTCTTTCACCATTTTTATCAGTTACTTTCTTCAGCTCATCTGCCAATGAGACACTATCGGGGCATTTTCCTGTTCTGTCACATTCTTCGCATATCATGCACAAGTAGTCCTTTTCTTTCTTGAAGAATTGCATTGCTTTCTTCTGCTCTCCAGTGCCAAACCCATGCTTCCTCCTGTTGGCTCTCTCTGGACTCCATCATCAACTCTACCTGATTTGACTGTTTGTATCAATAAATTTTGAGACTCTCTAATGCTTTCACATTTTGTAGCATATAAATTTGCTGCAGTGTTCCTACTTGATCTTGAATTTCTGTAAGACTGATTTCCAACTCCCAGAAGATTTTCGTGATTGCAACATTTTGAAAATACTTTCTGTTATGATGAGTCCGGACGGAGGTAATACATGTATTTTTCAGTATTAATCTCTGTGCTTCCAGCAGAACTTTCATCTGTAAACTGCTTCATATTTCCCTTGATCAGTCAGCTCAAGGTGTTGGGTAAATGAAACAGTTCCACTCCTGTGATCCTCCTCTCTTAGAAAACCCTGTATTACCTATAATATGAATTAAAATGCACCATAAGCAATTTACTTTAGATGAAGGTGGTGATTTATTCAAAGACTTATTATTAAGTGTACTTTTCATAAAAGGACCATTTACGGTAGCCTAGTGGTAGAGCGTTTCCTTCGTGATCGGGAGGTCCGGGTTCGATTCTCGTTCCCGGCGCCACGTCAAACCTAAGACGTAAAAATAGGTAGTGACTGTTCCTTCACCAAGCGCTCGGCATCAGAAGTGAAAGTCATGGGTCTTTCGGGTATGACCTTAAAAACGTAGGTCCCGTGTCACGGTAGGCGCTGGCTCAATAAAGAACCCTCACTGCTCAATGCTCTGAGTGCCGAGTATAGGTCTAAATTTGAAGTCCTTCACCGGCATATGGTGATGTCTCCATATGAGTGAAAAATTCTCGTGAAAGACGATAAACAATATATACATTCAATCAATCATAATGATAGGATGAATAAATATGTTGTTGGAAAACAAACCACTTTAAGTACTTCATTGATCTTGTACTGCATCTTGAAAAAAGTGCCCCAGTGCTTTTAGAATAAAGTTGATAACTGACCTCTTTTGAAAAAAAAACTTTACTTTGACTTAACCATGTTTACCTACCACAATCCCAATATATCATATGTTATGACATGTGAATTTTGTAAATGGTTAAATTACAAATTAGAAGATAATGTATGGGTTTTTTTAATTTTGATGAACAGTGTTGCCATGGTCAATAAAAAATAGAAATTTCTATGAAATACTTTCAAAAGGCTATTCTAAATACAGTTTTAGTCTGATTATAATATAATGTGGCATGCAAATAGACTACACAGAGAAACATAATTGTTATTTTTGTTTTTTCATATTGATGAATGATTTTGTCACAGTAACTAAAATTGAAATTTTTGTAAAATTTTATAAAAGCAGCTCCTACAGTTGTGGTTTTATTGCAATCTTGCCACAAAAAGAGGCTTTATCAAGAATTATTATTCTATTTATTGCACTTGTAAAGTTTCAAAACCCAACTGCTACTTTTTTCTTCCTTTGTCTGTTTGTTATAAGTACAAACCAATAGAGCTACAGTCTCAACAGAGACTTTTGGTTTGTTCTGTTACATGTATGTTGCACTATTACAAAGTGTCATAACATAAACAGGTATTACATGTACTATAAATTATAGTTATGCATTTTGGACAGTTCTTTCAAAATCAACTGGCCCAGTGGGATAATAAGAGAACTGAGTTATTAAAAAACCAAGGTGATAGCCTAAGTGACAAGTAAAAAAAATATAATTATTAATTTTCTAGCCCTACACTTTACCATATGAATTTGCTTCAGGGTTTTTTTTCTGCTTTGGTTGGATCCAATAAATACTGCAGCACATGGACAACTGTTGCTATAAGATAGAATTTTAATCAATTGTAAATAATGTATAATTCAAGAGAGGAATGATAAAATGTATGGTAGATGTTTAAAACCTCTATAATATACTAGGTGTACTAGCAATCATATATTGTCTAGTACATGTACATGCTAAAATTTTTAGTATAAACTATATGAGTGGCAGTATTTTTTTTATGATTTTTTACCAATGTTCTTGATTTTCAAAATATCATCAATTTGAAAAAATTATAGGCACTCAATTTAATTTTGTATAAATCTTTATGTAATCATGGTGATGAAATATTTGTGTGATCAACTAAATTTTAAAAATTGTCCTTGCATGTATTAAAATATACCTATTTCCTCTTCTAAAACCACTGTCCAAACTCATTACTGCCTATGAGAAGCACACTGCTTGCACAATTCTTCAATGTTTTAGCTCACCTGAGCCAAAGGCTCAAGTGAGCTTTTCTGATCAAAATTTGTCCGTTGTCTGTCGTTGTCATAGTCGTTGTCGTTGTCGTAAACTTTTCACATTTTCATCTTCTTCTCAAGAACCACTGGGCCAATTTCAACCAAACTTGCTACAAAGTATCCTTGGGTAAATGGAACTCAAGTTTGTTCAAATGAAGGGCCTAGCCCTTTTCTAAGGGGAGATTATTACGAATTAGAGAAAAACTAATGGCATCTTAAAAAAATTTCTTCTCAAGAACCACTGGGCCAGGAAAGATGAAACTCAAGTGGAATCACCCTCAGGTAGTGTAGATTCAAGTTTGTTCAAATCATGACCCCCGGGGCTAGGGTGGGGCCAAAATGGTCGACCCAAGTTTTACATAGGAATATATAGGAAAAATCTTTAAAAATCTTCTTCTCAAGAACCACGGGCCCAGGAAAGATGAAACTCAAGTGGAATCATCCTCAGGTAGTGTAGATTCAAGTTTGTTCAAATCACGACCCCGGGGCTAGGGTGGGGCAAAAATGGCCGACCCAAGTTTTACATAGGGATATATATAGGAATACCTTTTAAAATCTTCTTTTCAAGTACGTCAAAGCCATGATTAGTGATATTTATATGGAATCATCCTCAGGTAGTGTAGATTCTAGTTTGTTCAAATCTTGAACCCCTGGGGGGTTAAAATTCAAGCCCCCCCCACCTCAGTAAACTTTCAGTTCTGATCTGATATATGCTTTTTCCTAGCCTGATGTGATCAGGTGAGCGCTGTGGCCCCTGGGCCTCTTGTTAGAACTTGTATTCCATGTACATGTACTCCTAAAAAAAAAAAGATCAAACAATTGTTTAATCTGAGCCGAGTTTAATATACCACCTGTCTTCCTCCCCTATTACAATCACTTGTAAAATAGAGAACAAATACATTCATTATTTTAACTTCCAACTGAAAATTCTTTGTCCTACCTGATCCAACTGGTATATTGTCTCCCTCATTTTCAACCAGTATAGGGGTAGCCCATCGGTCTGCTTTTGCTTTCTTCCTTATGATCGGGACGGCAGCACCTTGACTTACTTCTTCGTCATTTTAATCCTTAATTGTCTTTGACATACTTATTTAAGTTATAATTTTAATGTGCTAGTAGTGTCAATGGAAAAAATACCATTTCTATAGGCCTACAGAATGCAGCAAAACAATCGCCTCTGGTACGTCATAAATTTTCCATACAACCCAGCTAGGGTATGTTCAGAAATTTGAGTAAACGCAAATGGTTTGACAGATCCTTAGTATATTCATATAATTGAATTTATTGGGCCATCACTACTTGAAATGTTTGAAAAATTGCTGAAATCACATAAGATTGTTCTTCTGCCCCTGCCATGTTGCAATATCACTTTCCCCCTTTTTTGTATGGAGAGTTCCACTACGGGAGATAACTCTTCAACACACAAATAACACTCATTTTATTATCTTTCTTTATCAATTTTGGTGAATATTTTAAACTTTCATGAAGGTTTTAATTTTGATTGTCCTTCTCAGCATCTATTTACACTAAAATAAAATTATTAATCATCAATTGAAGAAATATTCATTACATTTGAACAATTTTAAGATACAAATGGAGAGCTTGGCTAACATCGTAAGGTCATCATTTCCACCAATTATTTGTTATATGTCCTATTAAAAGCCATCAGTGAATTTTTTATATTTGATAGAACATAGATAAATTATTATAAAGCACATTATTAGATCAAATTATTTTCTCCATTTAAGCTGTACCATTGCACTAAACAAGGATAATAAATCTAAAGTTCTAAATTTAGCCTTACTCGTGGCTCGATCATAGAATACATATAGACGCAATCATTGTGAAAAATAAATATTTATCATCTTTGACATATATGTGTTGATGATTTAATAAATATCTGGCATTGCAAAAATTTTTCAATTGATTTTGCAAGGTCTCAAACTTTCATATTTGCACCTACTATTTTATGCCAATTTTTGCCAAATGTAGAAACATGACTGTTACTAAAAATAGAAACACGTGGCACACTTTCCAAATTTAAATTTTAGATCCTCAGACAACCTAGACCTTAAAAATATATGATAAAATGAAAAGTTTTGTAGACACTCCTGGACGATTTTTCAGATTTTGCATGTGACACGCTCTTAATGAAATGCCGACGTCGATGTCGTTAAAATTCCAGGAAAATCAACTTATCTAACAATAGACGACGTGAAAAAACGGTAAAAAACATGATCCAACTCAGAGCATTGTCTTGTATATTGGAATAAGTTAGAAGTTATGGGGATATATCTACCTAAATAAGGTAATTTGACGATGGAAAATTAGGAGTTGTGCAACTTGTTTGTCAAGCAGTTTAGTTTTAAATCGGTCCTTATCCTTTAAATTAACAAACATCCAAATATGAAACATATTTGACATGGCTTAATTGAGTCTTTGAGTCAAAAAAATTGAGAGATATTGAAAAGCCATATCTAATGAATGAACCTCCATGAAAATAAAATGACATGTAAGTATATGAACATGTAATACAAAGTTCTTTTGATTTCTCAAAGTTTTATACAGTAGAGAAAAATTACATAAAAATCGGAAAATATAGAAATGCATTATCAAAAATGACATCATCACCAGCGCCAGTATTTTATGTGTGTGTCATTTTTTTTTTTTTTGTATAATGATCCGTGGAGAATTTTTTATTCATATTTGGATGCTATCACTTAACGGTGAAGTTCTCTAATGTTAGACACGCGCTAAAAACCCACGACATTGCGCGGCGAGGGATCTTTTTGTGCAGTTCCTCCTTTGACACTGAACATCAGTTTGTACCGAGTCATTGAAAATACCGGACCCCACTTTCCGCAGTGGGATTCAAACCCACGTTATAAGGACAACTTCTTACTCCATAACTCTGGACCAAATCTTTTAACCACAGCTTTAGTGAACGAATCAAGAAAGGTATTTGAAGTCTAAGGATTTTCATATTTTTTCAAATCATTTTAAGGAGTAATCGGCGGATGTGAATGGTCAACAGTGGATACCCTTCCATGGCACATGATCCCATGTCTGACATTAATATTTCATGTTACACTGTCCCAGGTTTTTATTGTTTAAAAGAAATTTTAAGATTTTTTTATTGACTCTTTAATTAGAGAAACATATTTACCTGATCCAGAATCAAAGCTATTGATATAATAAATAGAAATAAAATTCACTAACCTGCATGTTATATTGTAGGACTCCACACTTCTCTCAGAATCAAATTAACTATTTTTTAGAGGGAAGTAGTATGAATGAGCTTCACTTCCCTGTGCATGTGTCTAGTATATACATTAATAAGCGTGTTTGTAAAATCAATTGAAAATGTTATATAGAGGATGACTTATTATGGTACTTATTTCAAAATTTAGCTGTCCTTCTGGTACCTTTAATTTCTGTGCTTTTGAAAATCATATTAATTCCTGACACATTGCAATTAGCAAAAATAATGTTTTCTTTTTTAAGAAACATTCTGTCCTGTGATCAGGATCAAAATGTTACAATGCTAAAATTGCACCATTATTGTTTATTTTTTTATTATGTATTCCTCTTTTGAATCGTCGGATTGTGTAAAATTCGATGGATTATCAATAAAGTTAAGTCTAACTAAATTGCAGAGGTGTACAATTTAAATGAGACGTCAAGCAATCATGGTCAAATTGGGGCACAGATGGGTACTCCGGAGAAAATCATTGTTCCTGTACGATTCCTGTATGATTTTAAGATTTTCAAGGCCTGGTTGCTTCTTGCATTGATAAAATTAATAGACCTTTTTAAACTTTTATAAAAATCAATATATGTTCGTATGCCAATACATGTACGTGTATCTAGTAACAATTTATATAATAATTTTATAATATAAAAATAATACATACTAGCATATATATCCCCCCCCCCTTATAAATTCTTTTAAAAACAAAGTGCTTTAAAGCGGGAACTTGGTTGATTTCGATGTTCTCATAATTTACATTTTTGTTCACGTTTATTTCCTAGCTCTAATTGTACTAATTATGTTCCCCAAACGAAGTTGGGGAACATATTGTTTTTACTCTGTTTCTTATTATTATTATTATTAAGGTCTTCCGTCTTCACGGAAGACCTTATAGTGATTCTATTGTTTCTTATTATTATTATTAAGGTCTTCCGTCTTCACGGAAGACCTTATAGTGATTCTATTGTTTCTTATTAAGGTCTTCCGACTTCCTTCGGAAGACCTTATTGTTTTCCGTCGGTTTCCTATTATTATTATTATTATTATTATTCTTTTTTTCATTTTTATGGCGATATCTCAGCTGTGACTGTACGGATTTCAAAGATTTTTACAGGAAAGATGCACCAGGTTAATATCTCCAGACGTGTTCTTCATTTTTTCTAAATTTTCTTCCATTCGCGATTTTTGGGGAAATTTGTATTTTTTAAATGGATTTTTGTACACAATTTTTCTCGAAAACGGCTAAAGATATGACATTGAAACTCATGGACATGAAAGAACATCACATGTAGATGTGCCGAACGTCCTTCATTTTTTGTCGTTCCTACTTCCGGTCGCAAACGGAAGTGAATTCAAAAAGTCCAATTTTTCAACTTTTTTGTTTTTCAATATTTTTCTTTCGGATTTTCAGGGTTTATAGAGGGTCTTCAAAGATATCTATATATGTTTTCATTTTCTTCATATGTGTGTTTATTGCAAAGATATGACCGAACCAAACTTTGTCTTACTGTCGGGGGTTCGAATCCCGCTCGGGGCGTTCCCCAAATTTTTTCTTTCTTTTTGTCTTTTTTCAGTTGCAAATTACTTTTCACTCTTTAATAACATGTGTGGAACATTTTGCCGATTTTTAAAAGCTATATTTGGAGATATTTTGTGAAATACCTGGAACAATCACGATCTGTGTTGTGAAACTACTGTAAATGAACGTAAACGAAAAAATACATTCTGAAATCTATTTCATGAGATGACGCAGCATAGAACTCTAAGGAAAAATCGTTCGGAAGACCTACTTGTTGCCCTAGCAACAAGAACGCATCTAGTTATTAAGGTCTTCCGTTTTCACGGAAGACCTTATAGTGATTCTATTGTTTCTTATTATTATTATTATTCTTTTTTTTTTAGACAAAATTTTGTGCAGGCGATTTCTCGTAAACTATTCGGTGGAATTCAATGAAAATTTCAGGAATAATAGGTCACTATATGAATTTTATATAAAATTCCGTTTGTTGAAAAATACGCTACCAGTGCCAAGTAATGGGCAATTTCCTGATTTTAAAATGCAATTTTGTCTTCGAATGTTCTCGAAAACGGCTTAAGATATTTACTGGAGACTTGTTAGAGATGATAGACCATGAGTTATAGATGTGCAATTTTGACTTCGTTTGCGTCGTCAGTACTTCCGGTCGCTGCAGGAAGTGAATTCAAAATATGCACTTTTTCAATTTTTTTTGTTTTTCAATATTTTTCTTTGATATATTCAATATTAATGGAGACCCTACTGGAAAGGCCTAATATATAGTTTATTTTAGAATTGATCAATCCACACACTAGATATTCGCATTTAAAAATCTGAAGCGTGTCCAAGATGGCGGGGCGTCTCCGTGAACTCCGCCATTAAGCAAGTCGGGTTCTAGAAGGTCAGCTGAGCGTTTAGATGAACGAAACTTCTACCAAAAAGATTTATGAAATGTAAAGGATTATTTAGATTGCTACATCGCAATTACGTTGCACTGAGTATAGTTTTAATATGAGGTTTCCTCAAAAGTCTATTGAAATTGCTTTTGTCTGCATTTCAAAGTAGAATACAACATGACTACAAGTGGAAAAATAATGACAACAATCTTTTGTTTTGCACCAGGGAAAACTTATCCTAAACCATGGTTATAAGTAATAGCTTTTCAAGAAACTTGCCTGACTTTATATTCACTATGTTTCTGAAGTATTACTTGACTTCTGTTTATTTTTGCACGCAGGCTTGTGACATATTAAATGAATAGAAAAGACAAAAATAAGAAAAACATTTTTTAAAAAGATTGTTTATTAAAAGTTATAAAAATATTCTTGAAATAAATGCAAGTTATTGAACATAAAAAGTATCACATTCCTTGACCGTCGGAGGGCGAGTGATTTTTTTTTCAGTGAAACATTCCAGTCTTTTCATGAACGTGTAACTCATCTCCACTTTGGGGGTAAACAGGATACAAAATTCGTGGAAAATCTTATTGAATTCACAGCTTTTGTGTTACTTGGCCGTATACGATATCATATTTGTATAATGTGATATATATACTTTCTAACGCTCGAAATTCCGGTTTTAAGAACATACATTTCTAATTTTCATTGAAGCTATCAAATCCATCAAATAGATCAAACATTTCAAAGGAATAGCGTTAAGAACTAATTGTGACGTTTGGCACGAAATAATGTATCGTGACCCGACTTAAGTAGTAGACAAATAGTGACAATAGTGCAGAAATATATAACATTGGCATGCCTGTATATGGAGTTGCATGGAATAAAAAGTTGAATACATATCGAAAAAAGGAAAGAAAACAGTATCATCTGTTCATTACTAATAGAATATCTATCCTAAAAATTACTGTTAAACAATTTCCGATGTGATCATCTTGAGCAAAGTTTAGCAAGCTGGCTGTCATTTTACAATTCCAAACTGAATTTTTAAAAAAATGTAATGTATGTTGGAATCAAAAAACCAATCTTGCGATATTTGAATGTTAAATTTGAAGCGGGTTCCAAAAGGCGTAATGGGTACCGCAATGGATTGTCACGCTGGCGACCCGGGTTCGATCCCCTTTGTGTCCGATTTTTAAAATCTCTTTTAAGTCTGATTTTACGTTGTTTTTTTTTTCTGAATCGGACGGAAGACCTCTCGTTGCTCGCAACGAGTTTTGTTTCTAGTTATTATTCTTTTTTCTTCTGACCAAATTTTGTGCAGGCGATTTTTCGAAAACTATTCAGCGTATTTCAATGAAATTTTCAGGATTTATAGGTCATTATATGAATTTTATATAAAATTCCGTTTGTTGGAAAATTCGGCACCAGTGCCAAGTTATGGGCAATTTCCTGATTTTAAAATGCAATTTTGTCTTCGAATGTTCTCGAAAACGGCTCGACATATTAACTGGAGACTTGTTAGAGATGATAGACCATGAGATATAGATGTGCAATTTTGCCTTCGTTTGCGTCGTCATTACTTCCGGTCGCTACAGGAAGTGAATTTCAAATGTGCACTTTTTTCAACTTTTTTGTTTTTCAATATTTTTCTTTGATATAATTAACAGTAATGAAGACCCTACAGGAAAGGCCTAATATATGATTTGTTTTTGAATTGATAAATCCACACACTAGATATTTGCATTTAAAAATCTGAAGCGTGTCCAAGATGGCGGCGGTCTCCGTAAACTCCACCATTAAGCAAGTCGGGTTCTAGAAGGTCAGCTGAGCGTTTGGATGAAAGAAACTTCTACCAAAAAGATTAATGAAATGTAAAGGATTCTTTGGATTGCCACGTCGCAATTACGTAGCATTGATTATAGTTTTAATGTAAGGTTTCTTCAAATGTCTATTAAAATTGCTTTTGCCTGCATCTCAAAGTAGAATACAACATTACAAGTGGAAATACGATAACTACAACCTTTTCTTTTGCACCAGGGAAAACTTATCCTAAACCATGGTTATAAGTAATAGCTTTTCAAGAAACTTGCTTGACTTAACATTCACCATGTTTCTGAAGTATTACTTGACTTCTGTTTATTTTTCCACGCAGGCTTGTGACATATTAAATGAATAGAAAAGACAAAAATAAGAAAAACATTTTTTTTTGGAAAGATTGTTTATTAAAGGTAATATAAATATTCTTGTAATAAATGCAAGTTATAGAACATAACTAGTTTCAGATTCCTTGAGCGTCGGAGGACGAGTGATTTTTTTTTGCAGTGAAACATTCCAGTCTTTTCATGAACGTGTAACTCATCTCCACTTTTGGGGTAAAGAGGATACAAAGTTCGTGGAAAATCTTACCGAATTCACTGCTTTAGTGTAACTTGACCGCATACGATATCATATTTGTACAATGTGATAAATATACTTTCTAACGCTCGAAATTCCGGTCATAAGAACATACATTTCTAATTTTCATTGAAGCTATCACATCCAATCAATAGATCAAACATTACAAAGGAATAGCGTTAAGACCTACTTGCGACGTTTGGCACGAAATAATGTATCGTGACCCGACTTAAGTAGTAGACAAATGGCGACAATAGTGCAGAAATATATAACATTGGCATGCCTGTATATGGAGTTGCATCGAATAAAAAATTGAATACATATCGAAAAAGGAAAGAAAACAGTATCATCTGTTCATCAATAATAGATTATTTATCCTAAAAATTACTGTTAAAACTGAAGTAACAAAATCCGATGTGATCATCTTGAGCAAAGTTTGGCAAGCTAGCTCTCATTTTATAATTTAAACTGAATTTTTTTTTAAAAATGTAATTTATGTTGGAATCAAAAAAAAGCAATCTCGCGATAATCGAATGTTAAATTTGAAGCGGGTTTCAAAAGGTGTAATGGGTACCGCAATGGATGTCGACCCGGGTTCGATCCCCCGTGTGTCCGATTTATAAAATCCCTTTTTCAGTTTGATTTTACGTTTTTTTTTCTGAATCGGACGGAAGACCTCTCGTTGCTCGCAACGAGTTTCTTTCTAGTTATTATTATTATTCTTATTTTTTTGACTTTCTAATTTTGTGCACGCGATTTCTCGAAGACTACTGGATGAAATTACATGAAATTTTCAGAACAGATGTGTTGTAACATGAATTTAGTATATCCGAGAGAAAATTTGGAAACTCACTTCCGGTGCCAAGTTACGGACAGTTTTCTGAAATTAAAATGACATTTTGTCCACGATTAAACTCAAAAACGGTAAAAGATATCAAAGTGAAACTTTCAGGGATTATAGATCGTGATATATAGTATCCAGGACGCGACTTTTTGTTAGTCGTCGGTATTTCCTGTCGTTACAAGAAGCGAATTGAAAAAATCGTATTTTCTAACTTTTTTGTTTTTCAATATTTTTTATTTATTTTTGGAATATTAATAGAGACCCTTCTATTGATGCTTACTATATAAGTTGTTTGAATATTGGTTAATCTGAACTCTAGATATTAATATTTGAAAATCTGAAGCGGGTCCAAGATGGCGTCTGCCTCTGTCAACTCCGCCATTTCGCGAGTAGGGGTTTATGAAGGCAGCTGAGCGTTTGATTAAACCATTCTGACATAAGGATACATGAAATGTAAAAAACTACTTGGACTTTCACGTAGTAGTACGTTGTAATTACGTGTCAATCTTAAAACTTAATTTCCGTTTCACTGCTTTAGTTTAACTGGCCTAGATACGATATGTAATGTGTACAATGTGTTAAATATACCTTCTTAACGTCGAAATAAAATAAAGGCGATAAGAACATTTTATTTATTTAATTTCATTGAAGCTATCACACCTATTTAATAGATCAGTCCAAAGAAAAGGTGCGAATATTTACTCGTGGCCTTTGGCGCGATATTATCAATAGTGGCCCGCCTTTTATAATTCTTAGACAGGTGTCCTGTTGCAAATGTATACACAAGTATATTTAGAGCAGTGCTCCCAATAGCTTAATGGTTTTCGTGTTAATAGATCACGTAGTAATTACGTTACAATACTGTGTCAAACGAAAGATTTATTCCAGGGTCTTCTCAAACGTCTTCTGTAACTGGTTTTGGTTGGTTCTCAAAGTAGAAAAAGAAAAGACTAAATGTGCAAATGAGAGATACCTATTATCATTTGTTTTGCAAGACGGAAAATCAGATCTTAAATCATAGTTATAAGTTATGGTTTTTCAAGAAACAATATCGATGCATGTATATATAGTAAGTATAAAACGTATAACCACTGTTTTTCCCATGCACACTTGTGTGATATTAAACGAATGTTAGACAAAAATAAGAAAACCATTTTAATAAGATCGTCTAATGGGGTTTATATTAACATTCTTTTCTCAAAGATCTGAATCAAGTTATTGAACATAAATGGTATCTGATTCCTTGACTGTCGTAGAGCGAGGCATGTTTTTCGGCGAAACATTTCAACCTTTTTATGAAAGTGTAACTAATCGGCATAGTTCACTTCTGAGACGGGAAACAAAAAAAAATCAAACTATAGTCATTTCACTGCTTTTGTGTTACTTTTCTATAAAATATGTACAATGTTTTAAATATATTTTCTAAACCTCGAAATGTACGCTATGAGAACGTTCTTTTTTCTTAATTTCATTGAAGCTATCACACCTATTTAATAGATCGGTCCAAAGAAAAGGCGCGAAGATTTAACGTGGCGTTTGGCGCGAAATTATGAATAATGGCCCGTCTTTTATAATTCTTAGACAGGTGTACTGTAGCAAAAGTATACACAAGTACATTTAGAACAGTACTCCCAATAGCGTAATGGTTAGCGCGTTGGGGATAAAAGGGGAAAAAAGCGGATGGGATTTTCACGCTGGCGACCTGGATTCAATTTGTGACCAAAATTTTTAATCATTTCTCAGCTCGACTTTACGAGTTTTTTTTCCAGAATCGGACGGAAGACCTCTCGTTGCTCGCAACGAGATCGTTTCTAGTTAAGGTCTTCCGTCTTCAGCGGAAGACCTTCTTGTTATTCTTAGGTTTCTTTTTCACTTTTATTAAGGTCTTCCGTCTTCAGCGGAAGACCTTCTTGTTATTCGTTTGTTTCTTTTCCACTGTTTTTCTTATTATTTTTTTTCTCACCGATTTTGTGCACGCGATTTCTCGAAAACGGCTCGTTAGATTTTTATGAAACTTTCAGGTCTGATAGAACATATTAAAAACTTGATGCATTTCTTTTCATTTTGATGACGTCACTTCCGGTTCGAAGATTTTCGCAATTTTGTGATTATTAAGGGTCATTTTGTCCGTCGCTCTTCTTAAAAACCGCTCATCACAGGAAGATGAAACCTTGTCTGGAAGATAGAGCAACAAATGTAGATTTGCATTGTGTTGTTAACTTTCACCGGAAATACTGCACGTTAACGCTCGGTATGGTCTGAAAAAAGCCATATTGAGCGTTTCAAAATTTCTTACACTTTTTCTATTATATCGTTTTACTTGTAAATATTTTGTTAAAACATATAGAACAAAAATTGTGAAGAATTCTAAGATCTTTCAAACGATATCTCGAAAAAAGGACTGACTCCTAAAATTAGGGATCTAGAGGGGCCAAAAGTTTTTACTTGATATCTCGAAAAGTATTGAGAATTTGTAATGCTTCAAAGAAGCAAAGTTGTTCAAAATGACAAGCTTAATCTATCCGAGTCGTCAAAATACGTCCGGCGTTGTCACTTCCGGCCAAACCGGAAGTAGTCAAAAACGGGTATTTTTGCCGTTCTTGTCAAGTTTTTTGGGTAACATATGTCTCTGGGGGCATAAAAATTAATTTTCCGTCCCGTCGTCGTCACTTCCGGTTAAACCGGAAGTAGTAAAAATTGCTTATTTTTGCATTAATTAATATAGCTTTAGAGGATTCAAACCATTTCTAGGCGTTATTTCTCATTTTTGTTGAAAATGAAAGCTACTTCCAGTCAAGCAGGACGGAAGACCTACTCGTTGCTTTGCAACGAGCTTTGCTCTAGTTATTATTATTCTTTTTTTTCTTACCGATTTTGTGCACGCGATTTCTCAAAAACGGCTCGATGGATTTTCATGAAACTTTCAGGACTTATGTAACATAACTTGAACCTTATGCATTTTATACCGATTTGATGACGTCACTTCCGGTTTGGAGATATTGTCGATTTTATTATTTTTGAAGGGTCAGGTTGTCTCCAGACTTTCTCAATAATGGCTCAAGATAGAATCATGAAACTTTGAGGTATGATAGTCCAAAGTCTATAGATATGTATAAAGTATTTAATTTTTTTCGGAAGTGCCGCACGTCGGCGCTCGCTATGGCCCGAAAATTGTCGTATCGCAAATTTCAAAAATTTTACCAACTTTTCTACAATATCTTTTTACTTGGAAATATTTTGTTAAAACATATAGAACAAAAGAAGTGTAGAATTCCAAGATCTTTCCAATGCTATCTCGAAAAGAGGGCTGGCCCCTAAAATTAAGGGACTAGAGGGGCCGAATGTTTTTCCTTTATATCTCAAAAAGTATTGAGAATTTGTAATACGTCAAAGAAGCAAAGTTGTGCAAAATGTCAAGCTTAATCTAGTGGAGTCGTCAAAATACGTCCGGCGTCGTCACTTCCGGCCAAACCGGAAGTAGTCGGAAAACGCGTATTTTTGCCGTTCTTGACAGGTTTTTGGATAACATATGTCTCTGGGAGCATAAAAATTAATTTTCCGTCCGTCGGCGTCACTTCCGGTCAAACCGGAAGTAGCCAAAAATGGCTTATTTTAAAGGTTTTTGATGCAAAATTGAAATTATAAAGTGACTGGAGACGACTTAGTTCATTGCTTTCTTTTTTGATGTCACTTTCGGCACCTCCGGTCAAAACAGGACGGAAGACCTACTCGTTACTTTGCAACGAACTTTGCTCTAGTTATTATTATTTTTCTTCTTCTTCCTGGGTACTTTTTTGTCCAGGAATGATCTCGTAAACTATACATCCGACTAAGGTGAAATGTTTTTAGGGTCAGTAGACATGTTATGTAGATTTGCGGAACGAAGGTCATTTTGCGCGCACGTGCTTGCAAGAGCGTGCACGTGCAACATGTGAAATGACCGATTTAATTGATATAGGCGTCACTTTTAAAATTTTTGATGAAATGCTTTGAAACTTATAATATAAGGATATATTAGAAGCATAGACAATATGACACGGTCAAAATAGCAAGATCTCACGCGCATGCACGTGCGCTTTGTTCTGATTGGCTGAAACTAAAGTCTCAATATCTTTCATGTTTTTTGACGAAATCCTTTGAAATTTTGAAAATAGCCATGCATTAGTATATCCTACAACACGATATATAGCAATTTTCATTAAAACACGTGCATGCACGTGCGCTGCAATCTGATTGGCTTAAACTTTAAATAGCTATAACTCCCTTGATTTTCAACCAAACAGGATGGGATTTGGAACATAGATAAATATACTGGACTACTACAAGAAAATATGACTATATACACGTGCATATACGTGCGCTGCAATCTGATTGGCTGAAACTTTAACAGCTATAACTGCCTTGGTTTTCAACCAAACGGGGTGAGATTTAGAACATAGATAGATGTAACGGACATCTACAAGAAGATATGGTCACCATGCTCATGTATGCAGGTGCGTGCATGTGAAATGAGCAAATTCAAAAAAACACTTGAATGAGCATATCTTTTTAATACGTTTGGATTAAATACTTTAATATTTAGTATATTCAAATATATAGATTGTGTAGACAAGATGATATGATCATTACACACATGCATTCACATGCGCACGCGTACAATGCTAAAATTTGAATGAATTTTGTACACTTCTGGGTAAACGTTGTTAAAGTCTCAAATGTATCGAGTTTGTCTTATTTAATGAAGCTTACAGGGAATATGGCACCAAAAGGGAGTTGGGGAGCGTTTGGGGAACATCTGTAACGGTCCCCGTTACAATTAGCACTAGTTAATTTTAATATGATAAGAACAGTTCACTTCCCTGTTAATTATCAAATCAAATGATATTGTATAGATTTTTATGACTTTTTTTATTATTAAAACAATAAGTGAATTATTTGAATAAAAATCTAAAAAGCTAAATGTAAACGTTCTTTTATTATATGACAATTCCACTTTTAAATAATGTCTTTAAAAACATTAAGGCATATCAGGCTTCTTTAAACCTTTCATTACTATGTAGAGAGTTCAAGCATAAACAATTTTCCACAATTCTGTCTACAGTTAAGTTTGGGTGATTTACGTGAATGAATCTTACGCACATTGTTCTGTACTTACATGCACAGCATATGGCATGATTTCTTTTTTTTTAACCTGATATATCATGAAATGTTTTGGCATCTTATGTCTGTGTTTTCTGTTTCACAAGTGCTTATTATCTTCCTCTGTCCTTTGTATGAATAACATAAGCTAAGTATAAGCAAACGTCTTATGCTTAAAAATAAAAGCACTTCCCTTCATCCTATTTCTTGATGTTGACAGTCTCAATTCACATTATATTTATCAAAAACAGATTTATTATTTCAAGGAGTATTTGTTGCTTGTTTCTTTTCTTCCTACTTACTATCTACAATAGCTTAAATTTATATGATTATGTCTGTGATATATGTAGATTATTATCAATTTCACTTGCTGAATATACAATTTTGAATGTTTACACTATCAAATGCAGGGTCACAATCTCTGTATTGAAGTTGTATTGATTGTATCGAATAATGTGACAATGTACTAATTCCTCAATAGCCCTGAATACACTTCTTTATATAATATTCTCATAAACTCTTCAACATTGGTAGTTTTTTAAGGGGGCGACAACTAAAAAAGTGTATATGTTCGTTCAATTACAGAGACGTCTTTCAAAATGTAGCATATTTAATAAATATTGTAGTACATGTGCATGTAGTAGCCATGTGGATCAAATATAAAGGTTTACAAGGATAACTACTGTCATGCCCTCCCATTTGTGACCCTCAAGGTTGAAATGTTCCCCAACGGGTTCATTGAGTTTTTTGGTCCTAATGGTCGAACGGTGGTTATTGACTCTCCTGCGGAGATCTGTTTCACCAATATACTGTTTGGAGCAAACTTTGCAACTGATGAGATAAATGCAGTTGTCAGTATTACAGGACAAATTCCCTAGTATTTTGTAGCTGCGGCCTGTAACAGGGCTGTTAAAACTGTCTTTGTCAGTGCTGTGCTTACAAAGAAGACTTCCTCTGTCAGAGCAAGTTTTAAAGTCCCCGTTAGGCAATGGGTTGTCCAGTCTGGTTCTTACTACCATGTCCTTTAGGTTCCTTGGGCGTCTGTATGACAATTTTTATTGCTCGTGTCGTTGGTGATTTTTAGTGCTATCTATCTATCTATCTATCTATCTATCTATCTATCTATCTATCTATCTATCTATCTATCTATATCTATATATATATATATATATATATATATATATATATATATATATATATATATATATATATATATATATATATATATATATATATATATATTTATCCTTTGTTAAACGAATGTCCAAATAACTGTATCTCACTTCTATTCTCAATGACCGTATAGTGTAGGACAGCGCCGCGAGAATCCCATCGGCATCGAAAGCAAGTTTTTTGACTTGCCTAGATAGCCGAGCGGTCTAGCTTGCTGTTCCTGTACTGCTAGGAGACAGGTTCCGAAGGTCGAGAGTTCAACCGCGGGCTGAGGCAGAAGTGGGTATCCATATAAAAGTGAATTTCTTTGTGCTTTCTATATATATATATATATATATATATATATATATATATATATATATATTTCAAAACAAAATGAAGAATCGTTACAGTTTTTGGTATATTTAAAAGTAAAAATCCAAAAATATCACAAAACATTTTGTATATATATATATATATATAGTATATATATATTGCACTGTGTGTGAACCCTGTATGATTTTTGTACATCCGTTTTTGATGTTAATACACGAGGCAGAACTAAGCGTTCTCATCTTATTTTTTCCACTCAAACCTTACCAACTTTACATATGTGATGGTTGATGTTGATATACGTGATGGTAGATGTTGATATCGGTGATGTTGACTTTGAAAATTATTTTATACAATGTAAATCTCAAGCAAAGTTATATAATTAAAAGATAATTTGTGTGATAATGTGTCCGTAGCACGAATGGGCTCAACCAGCGTGCTACTTTTCCCTTCAGGAAGGGCACAACTTATTTTTTGATGTTGAGGGTATGTCAAGTTGCCGGCTGCCCCACTGTTGTGTAGACCACTGTGGGCAATACCTGCCAACTCGTATAAAACATTAAACTAAAGTACTAAGCATATGTTTATTATATATAGGTCCTTGCTAACTACAGTAATACCACGAGAATAAAAAATAGAAAAAATAAGCTTTAGAGAAAGCTAAAGGAAAAGCAATATTGATAAAATTTATTTTTGACTTTAAAACTCCAATAATGTAAATCCTTTATGCCCGTGTGTTTCATTCCAAGAGTAATTTATTCTTTGCTGAGTATCCGATGTCAAAGTGCAAAAATGTGAAGAATGATAATAATAATAAAAAAAAAATAAAACATATTCATGTACCATAATTACAGTGACACAATCTCTCTACTTTTTTGTGTTTTCTTTATAATTAAAGTATGCCTTTTTTCGAACTTTAAAAACTGCATTATTTTTATATGTATAAATTAAGAAAAATATATACATGTATATATATATATATATATATAAAAAATAATCAAACAATACGTGGGCTTGGATAAGGCCGAGTTTGTTTTTTGTTTTTTTTTTTACACATGCTGATATCGTACTTTCTTACATTGAATTCTGGAGTGTTTTAGCATTAGTATCTGTAAATTATTCAATATTTAAAAACTGTACAGATGGTTTGAATTATTTTTGAGGAATTTCGAAGAATAAAACTGTGCTTTAGCAAAATTTTTCGACAACAGATCTTCCTGCATTACATCGTTTGGTAATTGAGATGAGAACGTCCCTCGAAAGCCTTTTTTTTCAAAAGCATGTAACATGTACAGGGTGTTTCACAATATATATTTCACACATCTAAATGGGTATAATCTGAATATCAAGCATGTTGCCAAAAATATCAAAACACTATACGTAAGCATATTGATCTAAAATTATGATATTGCAAAGTATCGGGAAAATTTTAATATACCATGAAGTAACTGATGATATAATCAGTGATGGTATAATTTCAGCTGTTCTCAAATTGGAGTACAACTTGAAGCAAAACTTTGTGGTAAACATTTATTATAAGAACGATATCCTAAATATTGTACAGTGTGTGATGATTAAAATATCCAGACCAAAAACCTGCTGTCTAGTTTTCATATACTAAGAATAATTAGAGGGTTTATACTAAATTATACTGTAAAAATGAAAGACAGTTAAATCTTGCCAACCCCCCCCCCCCATTCCCCCCCCCCCCACCTCTCCCAAAAATATCAAGGAGATGAGAACAATATCATATGAAGTCAATCATTGGGAAAAACCTCATGAAAGTCATATCTAAGTTTTGGGGATATTGATTGTAACAATGCCGGTATGTGTATAAAGCGTATTTAGAAATCTTAAATTAGGGTTTAGTGTGTCTTCATACAAGATTCCAGCATTTAAAACACATTGACGTTCAGAGCCGGTTAAAATTTGCAAGATGGATTGAAAGGAAGAGCGAAAGGAGTGGATCCCAATTAACACATACTGGTAGTTCCGAAACGACACATTTTTTAAATGCAACTTTAAATAAAAATAGATATGCACTTTTGGGTTTCTAAAAAGCCAGATAAAAAACAAAAAGTCACAAGTATCCTAGGAAACTTACAAAACAGTGGTCCTACAGAAATTTCTAAACATTAGTCTCTTTAGTTAATTAGGACAATGTTGATAAAGCATTTGGAGATTAACATTTTAGAATTTGTTGCCATAGTAACTGAAGTGAAAAATATTTGATACTTCTGACCGATAAAAATTAATTTTAAAAACATGCTGATTAAAATGATATATAAATTTTATATGTAGCCTTTGTTGTCATCTATCTATCTGTCTTTCGATGTGTGACATATATTGTGAAACACCCTGCATGTTTTTTCCTACAAAAAGTGTATACATTATCAATTTATCTTTAGGGGATATTAACCTTGTAATGTTCTGCTGTTTTCAATATGTTATGATCGTTTTCTTACTGTGAATAATAAATGTATCAATGATACTCTTTTTGGGGGGATGGGGGGGGGTGAGGGTGGGGGAGGGGTACCCCTACTGTTTTGAATCATCAAGTTGAAATGTTTGTTCATGCTTTGAATATTATATTTACTGTTTCATCGACACTCTTTGGGGGGGGGGGGGGGATTTAACCTCGTAGATAAGTAATATTTTAAAATGTAATGCTTTCGTTTGTTTATACATATAATATGATCTGTATCAGTAAATATTTTGAAAGAAGATTTTCTGAAGCATAAATTTTAAATCAGTTATATGCTTTTAGGGAAATTTACCCCGTAAAGAACTGCTATCTGAAAGATGGTGTCTCTGATTTGAAATAGTTTTTTGAACATTGCCAGTATTTTTTAATAGAGAAAATATACCATGCTGCTCGTAATATTCAATGTGCTTTAGATTCATTTTGAGTGGAAATTTTCTCTGTAGATTTTGTCTTATCTTAAAATGTTACTAGCCATTAATACTATATTTAGTGAGTTTCTTTGGGGGAAAATTCAACGCGTAAAGCCCTGCTTTCATCAAGATTTTTGCTTTAGCTTTGAAATACTTTATATGAGCTGAATTAATGTAATTTTTGGAGGGAAATATACCCCGCAAAATCTAACTATCAGTGTTGTTGCTTCAGATTTGACTTTATATTTATAAACTATATGCTGTATCAGTGATTCTCTTTAAGGGAAAATTTACCCTGTAAAGTCTTCCTTTCGTTTTATGTGAATATGGATTGTCCATCTTCCCTCTTAATACTTTTAAATCAGTTTGGTTTTGACAATAGATCGTCTATTTACACGAAACATGCTGAATTTACAGCATCTTTCTAATAAATATCATATAAAATTCTGTTTTTGTTTGATTTTGTCAATACCAGAGGGCAAAATGATGAAATATTTTTTCTTTAATTTTTGTATGCGTTAATCATTCCGGATCAGGGATAGAGGGTAAAATGATATTAGATGTTGTGTCTTAAATTATGTAAAAATACATCAATACGGATGCAAAATATATTTTTGAAAAGATAATTTAATTCTTTCAAAGCGGAAACCTTAAAATAAAACAATGAGACAATTAAAAATACCCTTCATCTTCCATACTCAGTGGGCAGAAACGTAAAACGTCTTAGATTATTTTGATGCAAAATGCTTACAATCAATCCATTTTTCTACATTAACCATTTTCTTACACTCTTTAGTGTACAGCAGTATAGATAATTGCAATAAAAGTTATTAAATGCTTCTGAATATTTATTCAAGGGTTAGTAAAAATTGATATACATTTTTTATAGGCTTTTCCATTGAAAATATATTCCTGAAATTCATTTTATAGAAATACATATACTTTCTTTTAATTCCAGACACAGCGGTGAGTTTAATTCACTTACTCCTATCACACAAATGTCCAAAGAATTTAGGCGGACAGTTGCACCGAAAGGAATTCATCATTTTGACACATGTTCCGGAATTGTGGCATGGGTTGCTGGCACACGCATCCTTCTCTGATCAATTCAATATTAAAAAATTATATTACTTATTTCTACATAGAGAAAATCTAGTTTTCATAAAGTTGTTTTAATAGTAACTTGAATTTTTCCGTGAATAACTGTTAGAGTGTTTGAATGTAGGAAACCATACTTCTGAAGTTTAAAGTCAAAATCCTATTAAATGTTCAATTCATCTTTAGTTTTCTCATACTACATCATATTACAGTATTTTAATAGATAAACCTAAAGAATTTAACCATCATTTGATTTTAGGCTGTTAATTATGAAAAATTTGAATATTTTTGATACAAGCATAAACTTGGTATCTAAAATAAAATTTTGATATACTATGAGGAATAATTTTAAAATCTTTCCTAAAATAATTTTTTGTAGGTAAAGTATATTTCTTTTATCTTATCGATAATTTTGGACATTTCCCTTTATTTGACCTTTTATTATATATTGTCATAAATACGAAAAAATACGGAAAAAATATACTTGAATCAGTTAAAGGTAAAAAAGTACATTTGAAAAGTAATAACCTACCTATGCATTCCACCTTAACATCCCTTATATGTCCACAGAATCCATAATTCTTTGGTTTACATCCGTAGTAAACATGACCATGACATATCATGCTACACTTAATCCTCTCCATTACTGCACACTAAAGAAAGTGCAAACGTGTATTAACGTACAGTGATAAAAACATACTTTTCTTTGGAAGACTTAATATCATGTCACAAGTTTAGAAAAGTTGATAATTCATATATTTTTTCTCTTAAAAACTGAAAAATGAAATAGACTCGGAAAATTTAGTTAGAAATATTTCAATATAATTGCAGATATGTACAAAACACATTCAGTAAAGGGTTGCAGATGGACCAAAATTCAGAATATGTTATCGTGGTGCTATAAGTGTAATATAAACTTAAAAAAACTATACCTAGCCAGGCAAATTTTATTCAAAATAAAAAAAAAACGCAAAAAGAAAAGAGAAGCAAAATCATTATGGTAAAATTCAATCTATGTGATATTGCTGATTTTTCGTCATTTTGATTTTCCTCATAAAATTCACCTGGCAATGAACGAATGAAAGCGGAAACTTAAAATAACACTATTTATATGAATCTTAAGAAAGTCAAACAAAGATACGATATGTATGTAATTGTATGTAATTAAGAATTTTAGATAACTAATTTTATAAATCTGGGAATATATGCATGTTTCAGTATAATGTGTTGAGGTGTATGAATTTAGGGAGATGAAATAAAACAATTGTACATTACCTCATCGTTCTGAACAGTTAACATGATTAAATGTACAACTTGAAAACAAGTTCCAATTGGACATTGTTTGGGCAGTGTTTGTCAGAGGAGACAAAAAAGATTTTATAGACATTATTTTGTATTTTAAACCGTGTGCATTTTGATTTGAAAACTGGTATGGTAAATACAATTTTGCAATTTTTTGTAGGTAAAACAAACAACAATGTCAGTTATAAATGATTAACCAGGCCAAGGTAGTGGAATATTTTCGGTACATACACATTTTTTTAAATCCATGCATAGTATCAATAAATATTTACATTATCAATATTGGTTGTTTAGAAATCAGCATTATAAGTATGAAGAAGGAGAATCATAATTATTATCATCAAGAAGAAGAGGAAGCACTTACGACGGATTCTTGAGTTTCATATTATAGATGGCAAGTATTAGATGGTAGGATAGAATAATTAAAGAATGTTTTTTTTTAGTTTTGTGTGAGTTATTGGTGTGTGAATCACCCAGACTTGTCACGTAGGCATATTTCATGAAGCGCGCTAGCACTTCATGAAAAATATGCCTTCGTGCAAGTCTGTGTGATTCACACACCAATAATTCACACTAATCTGAAAAACATTCCTTATATTTACGTTTTGCATGTTTGGAAGCAACTTATGCTAAATATTTGAATTTCTCGCTGCCCTATATCGTTGCATTTTTACTAACGTCGATGCAGCCTCATTGTGACGTAAAGTTAACGCACGTTTCTCCTAATATATTTCTACGCGTGAGTATACACGAATATGGTTTTCAAATCAATTTCACGGTTGGCTTACAAGAAAAATACAGCGAATGTAAATATTAAGGTAGAGACCGATAGCAATCACGTGATAAAAAGAAATCGCATATTTGCACGTGCTGTTTTTTTCGGATTCCGGCCGCGACGCCGTCAAATAAAAGTGTCCATTTACATATTATTGTCTATGCTACAAGACGCGGAGGAAGCAATCGAGAAATTTCCTCGATTTAAAAGACAGATTTGCCCTACATATTAAATCCTCACACTTATCGAAATTGAAGCATCTTCATGAGAATCAAAATAGAAGTGAGATTGAAACCGACCAAGAACATTATTTTGATGAAACTACTCCTTGTCCAGTGTCACTGCAGCACCACGTGGGTACACCGGTGTTGCAACCACTATGGAAATAACGACCACTATTGAAATAATTATATCAATAGTGGTTAAGGGTGTATTTCAATAATAAACATAGTTAGTAACCACTATTGAAATACAACCACTATTGAAATAATTATATCAATAGTGGTTAAGGGTGCATTTCAATAATAAACATAGTTAGTAACCACTATTGAAATTCGACCACTATTGAAATAATTATATCAATAGTGGTTGAGAGTGCATTATAATTGCAAACATAGTAAGTAACCACTATTGAAATATGAACACTTTTGAAATAATTATATCAATAGTGGTTGAGAGTGCATTTCAATAGCAAACATAGTTGGTAACCACTATTGAAATACAAGCACTCTTGAAATAATTATATCAATAGTGGTTGAGAGAGCATTTCAATAACAAACATAAGTAATAACTACTATTGAAATACGACCACTATTGAAATAATTATTTCAATGGTTGGTGATAATGCATTTCAATAACAAACATAGGTAATAACCACTATTGAAATACGACCACTATTGAAATAATGATTTTAATAGTGGGGGAGATTCATTTCAATTACAAACATTGGTTGCAACCACTATTGAAATAATGTTCACTTTTGAAATAAAGATCTTAATATGGATTAAACTATTTATTTCATTAGTACATTGAACAATGAATCCAGTATACAGTGTATTGAAATAATTACTTCATACGTTGCGGACACGGAGAAACTATTCTTTCAATACTGGTAGTATTTTAATAGTGGTTGAAACCTATGGTTACCATATTGAAATGCACTCTCACCCACTATTGAATAATTATTTCAGTAGTACTGGTATTTCAATAGTGGTAGAAACCTATGATTATTATATTTAAATGCAGTCTAACCCACTATTGAAAAAAAAATATTTCAATAGAGGTCGTATTTCAATAGTGGTTACTAACTATGTTTGTTATTGAAATGCGCTCTAAACCACTATCGATATAGTGATATCGATATCGATATTTATTTCAATAGTGGTCGTTATTTTAATAGTGGTTGCAACACACCGGTATCGATCTGTGCCTGATGTTGTTTTCTGTATAGACATTAAAGATCATGACTCTACAGATGTTAATTGGTATGACGGAAGAAGTAAAATATTTGCAGAACAGATTTTTTGTGTGCTGTGTCCGTGTCGGATACATAAGGTGAATATTTATGACTTAGTATATCGATCATGACTATGGTGCTTGTTTGTTTGCGCACAGGTCTGGTACAAACAGTATATTTAGCTTCAATTATCAATAACCTTCATAGATTTTTTTACCTTCCTAAAGTAGTTTTATTTAGCCAAAAAATTAAATTAAAACTTATTTCATGACCAGACTGTAATTTCTAGAATAGAAGAATAAAACCAAACATTTCTGGTTTCAGAACATGATAATGGCCAGATTGGTAAAAGATGTTAAGTAATCATACTTATCTGTGCCTAAAACACGAGGTGGTGTTTACTTATTCAGATCAAAAAATGGAAAAACATATTTTGCTTAAATTGTTTAAATGCAGAAATGTGTAAACTTTCTCTGCTTTGGATGACAGCTACATTTTAGTTAATATAACCCCTTTTAAAAATGATTGTGGACATTTACTTTCGAATCTTTTGTCTTTTTGAAATAAAAAGCAAATTGTAAAAAGTTGCATTGAAAAGAAAGAAACAACTTCAGGATCAAGTACCAAAAATATAGGGTCAGTCCGGTAGCAGGAAACAAGACTATTTTTTTTAGCCTTATGTAATATTTATGTACATGTGATAAATTTATGTATGTATTTGTTTTATGCTCAAAAGGGCCTTGATTATAAACAGATATTATATTAATAGATTATGAAAGAAATATTTGATACTACAGGTGAAGCAAGCAATGGACTAGATCACAGGCCTTTAGAGCACTTAGATAAAAATTGAGGTGTTGAAAAAAAAAATAAAGGTATGGAACTCTTTTCATAGGGTACCTACTTTCGCCAATAAAATTATTTTAAATCAAATGGTTTACAATTTTACTTTCTATCCAAATCTATTTAAATATAAACAATCTTCATTACTACAAAAGTTCATTCCGTAATTCCTTATACTTCTCGAAATATTCTGAAATCAATTCCCAAATTGGCCTTTATTTTTTTACTCGACATCAGCTTGGGCCTTCACTAATTGTAAAGCGGGAACGACGGAACAAAATTTCTCCGGAATTTATTCTAAACTCAATAAATATTTGCTCATTTGCATTCGAGCTTTACAAGATTGTAATATAATTTGATCATATGGTCTTACTAAGTCACAAACAACATTTTAGCAGTCATATTGTTTTGAAAATCGAAAGGTATATAATGCATTCCGGGAAAAAATTGTTCTACCATGGCTTCATTTACATACATAATCAACATGGCGGTACAGTTGTTGATGTAGCCATTTTCAAAATAATTTTTCGCGTCAGGAATTATTATGGACTTAACTTAACAATCTGGAGTAAGAAATCAACTGTAAAATGTTGAAAGATCTTGCAAATACTATGCAACTCTTCGCTGCACTTCAAACAGCGTCTGTTTACATGTGAATGGCTAGGGGCCCAAGCTAATGTCGAGTAAAAGAAAGTAGGTCATTTTTGAAATTGATTTCAGAATATCTCAAGAAATATACGGAATTTCGGAATGAGCTTTGGTAGGTTTAAAAAATGTTTATCTATGAAAAAATTTAAATAGAAAGTAGAATTTTAGAGGATTAGAATAAAAAATATTTTATTAGAGAAATTGGGTACCCAGTGTAAGAGTTCAGTACCATTATTTTTTTACACACAATTTTTTTAAGCGATCAAAATGCCTGTGGAATAGACAGTGTATTCACCGTTCTCTGCTGAAATAATGTGACCAAATTAAGTGTCACCTGGAAAGAAGAATGTCAATGGTGCTTTTTACATCAACTCCAAAATAGCCATTGGTTTTTATTTTTTCCTTACAATTTACACTTGCACATGTATCAGGAAAAATCCAGATTTTTTTTTTCCAAGGAGGTGGTAAAAAGGAGGTGTTTTATAATACATGTATTAAAAATGTATTTTTTTATTTTTAGTCCTTGTATCTTAAATTTTTACACCTTAATGCACATTCCTTATTATTGTATACATGCAGAAACATTTTCTTAAGTCAATAATTTCTCAAAAATCATATTAATATTTCAGGAAAGTTCAAGCAAGATCTGCTATAACAAACTGAAAATAAAGTGGCATACTTTAGTGTCATGAAACGAGGATCATGTATGGCTGGACTGAGAATCTAACCCGGGATCCCTGCATCACTACTTACATGTAGGTGCTCTATTGACTTAAATACACGTATGGTTAAATATGCTTGTGTATAAACATATAAAAAGGCCTGTTGTAAATTGAATTCAAAACTGAATAACCAAAAAATTGTAAAATGTAAGGATGTTTTCTAAGTTGAATGAAATTGTTTCAAATGAAGCATCCAAGAATTGAAATGATAATTTGAGGAAGTCAGTATTGTTAAAAAAATAATAAATGACATGATTTTTTAACAATATTGACTTCTTCAAATTATCATAGCTAAATTTGCAAAATAAATCAAAATTTTTAATAAATTCTACAATTTTTTTTTAAATAGATCAAGCTATTTACTTTATTTTTTTCATCCCGTTTCAGATCCCTTGGAAATATAGGATCTTTGGCTAATCAAGTGTCATCTGCAGTGTTACAAAAGAATACATATGTATTGGATTAATATCAATAAGGTAATAAGGGACAAAACTGAATTTAAAAAATGAAATAAGATGTAAATAGAAAAGTATTTGAATTCCATATAAAATAGTTAGCTTGCTTGTTGTATATGCATTGATGTGTCACTGACAGATACATGTAGATTTTTATTTCCAGAAAAACTTTATCCTTTGGTATTAACTCTTGAACAGTTTGTGTTGAGTCTTTGTATTTCATGTTTATTTCTTTTCCTTTAACCCCATGGTATTGGCCTTAGAGTGTGGCCTACATTTAGAAACTAAAATAGTTGATCTTTATATATCCTTATATACCAGTTTGTTTATTAATCCCAATAATTTCCTTGGGAGCAAAAGTGCCAAGATAAATGAGGCCGACTTTATATGCATTTAATTTAAAAATTCATGAAATTATATAAAAAAAAGGTATCTCAGAAGTGTCTTATATTCATATAGACATAGTCATACTATGTTTGCAGTGTAAGAAAGAAGTAAAACATGTATTTTCATTCTTATTGTATGAACATATTTTGTTCTTTTCAGAAAAAGAATTACCAGAAGGAGACAGTAAAGAGAAATGGACATATCACACCATATCACACCATAAGACCTGCTTCAAAATCTGAATATACAGAATGAATTTTGATCACTGCAGATCCTTGTGAAAGAACACATTTGCTGTATTGACATAAAAACAAAGGAATTGTCAGGATCCTTGAACACGACGCAACTGGCTGCATACGATGGCAATTAAAAATGCATACATGTTTACACTGATCTTTGTTAGCCCATATGACAAAAAAATAGCAAATTTATCCTATTACCGTACATGTACTGAATGTATTCACTTTATTTTGTTGAACTACATCATGAGTTTAAAAATTTAACAGTATCATATACAGTTTATGTTGGGATTCCTCTAACTTTTATAAATCTGTTTGCAAAATCTATACTTTAAAGTTACAAATTGTTAACTCTAATACATTGTATTTTTTTTTTTTTTTTTTTTTTTTTTTTTGTAAATTATAACACTAGTTTTGTATGCATGAAATGATAACCGAATCACTCTCCATTTTCACGCACTTTTTATCATGTGGTGCTTTAGTGCAGTAATATCTGACAACTGATGACCAGGCAGTCTTCATTTAACAGTGTAATTCATAACACATTTTTATCTGAATATTTTTAAAACAAGGGTAACATACCGCGAATTGATTCTGCGTGCGAAACTTCATAATCACTGGGTTTTCTTATTTATGTTGTACATGTATTTGGAATGAAAAAGGAATTGTTAAAAGAAAAGTGAAATTAATCATTTTATTGTTGTCAAAAGAAGATAATAAAACCAGTTAACTTGTATGCACAGAATTGGTCAAAAGATATTGTCATTGATAATTCATCCAAGAATCATATGTATAATAAATCTACAAAGTCCATTTGAACAATATCAAGGAAAGCTCTTATCTTTTTTAATATAAGTGCAAAAAGGTCAACCAAGGCAACATGTGTCTAGATGTACATGTATAAATTGTTTCTGTGGTACAAAATGGAATTTAGAAGAATATTGCAAAAAATTTACTCATTTTCTGTGAAATATTTTGAAAAATTCTAGATAATCTCTCTTAGTAACCATATTCTTCAAAAGTGCATCCTTCTAAAGGAAGAGGTAAGGGTAGGGTGTAAGATAATAAACTTGTTTCAGGATGAATTTTAACCCCATTAAGTAGTATGATTTTTTTTTCTGAAATGTAAGACAGTTATAGACTAACTATCATATGCAATAAAAAAAAAGAAATTTGATGAGTAATTTTTTCACAGTAGAAGCAGAAGTGTGAGACTTCGTGCAATGAATAGGCAATATTTTAACCTAAATTGACCATGCATCTTGGTAAATGTAATTCTGTTTTTCGCTTACAATGCTTGATAAATTCAAGATTTATGTCAAATATTAATCCATACAGACAGATGTTTGAATTCATATAAGACAAATGATAACTGATATAGCAATAAAAAAATTACAACCCTTTTCATATCATATTCTTGTATCATTTTACCCTGCTTCTTCAGCTCTTTGGTGGTTGATGAAGGCTACATTAAAATTGTCAAATTTCTCTAAAACTAGCCCGATGACCTGCCTTGATTTTTTTTATATGATTTATTAGAACAAGGACTCAACACAAACATATAAAAAAAATCAGAAAAATTCAATGTTTAATTTTTTTTTGGCGACAAGCTATCAATCTCTACCTTAAAAATAATTCGAATAAATTTAAAATCTATAAATAACAGATTAAATGATTTCTAAATACTGTCTTTGTTGGTTTTAAATATTAACTTGATTATTTTGTAAAGTCAACTAAAAGTTGGATATAACATTAAATTTAAGTGTATGTAAAGTTCATATAAAGGTTACCTATACAAAATTTGACCTTTTTTCAGAGAAACGAATTTAAGGCAATGTTTATAATAAATTTATATTCTCTTTACTGGTTTTCCAAAGACAAATTTTCATGCACAGATCCATGGTTCAATATTCCCAAGCTCCGTTTAGTACTTCAAATTAAAACACTTCTAATCTCGGAAGCGGAAATTAATTTCGTTGACACTTTGAATTTAGTTCCGATAGTCAACGCATAGCCAATTCAAAGAATTGAATTTTTGTTCCTGACCAACATATAGAACAAGCATAAGTACATGTACTGTAATGTTCACGAATAGCGTCTTCTTTAAATTATATTTCCAATGTGCTGTAATTGTTTTTTTCTTTTCGATTAAACGCTGCAACGCTTTCTTTTGCAAACAAAATGTTACAATCTTTTGCGTTTAATTATCGCGTTTGAATGCAATTTACAAAATCTCTTAATAGACCTCAATAGGCCAATGGAGTTTAACTCGCTTGTTTTAAAATAAATAATGTTTTATAAAGTAAATCCTCACAATGTCTTGGATCGGTTTCTGAAGTTACAAAGGCTTGACAATGTGAGGTTTACAAAGCATGAAGTAGAAAAAATTAAACCTTTTCATTTTGAATGAACTAAACAAACGACATGAAATAAAAAAAAAATCAAAAATAAAAATCGGAATTTTAATGAGTAATTGATTTATTTAGAACTCACCACCCTCGATGGATGAAAAACTTCCTTGACCTCTTCAAAGTTACATCCCCCGCGTTCATGACATTCTTCGTAAACATCTCTCTTTTGTTGTCGATGAGAAATTGAATTAAGAAAAGCCTTTGCCAAGGACGATTTTAGTTCATATTTTTCAATTGTAGGAGATTCTACACGAGAAAATATATTCATATTAAATATGCAAATTCAATAAAATTTCTTTTAAATTTACAAAATATCATTTATAGTGAATTACACATCTGCAAAGATTTTAAATACGTAGAAAGCACCATGTTCCAAATGACATGTACGACTTAGATTAATCGATTTTATATTGTTTTACGTTCGTCCTTATCGAGAATTATTTTTACCAATGGAGACGCCACGACTTGCCGGGGAAGAGCTGCAAATTTTATCTTATACATAGCACTCAAGGCCATAAAGCAGGGAGGGATCTTCTTCGTGCCATCACCTACTGTAAGACGGGAGCTCGGTTTATACGTATACGGTCTCATCCTAAGGACCGGTCTCAACGTCAAGGAGTGGGATTCGAATCAGCGATGTAAGGATCAATTCCTTACTTAGCGACTCTAACTATAGGTCAGACCCTCTAACTATTGCATAACGCTGATGACTGTACATGTACTACTTAGAATAAACCTTTTGTAAGCTTACAAATCAAATACTATAAAAGGAAATCAATTGAGTAAGTAATATTTTTTCTATTTTGCTTTTGGCGTGGAAAATGAAATAGACTTGAAAAATATAGGTTATATGTAATACTAAAATAAAATTATAAATATTGATAAATCACACCTTTAACTTTTCTAGTGTCAACTTTACTTATACAGCAATATAACTTCATCACCTGCATACGTAATACATATATCTCAGTTGATTCGATACGCAAGAGCGTGTTCTACATATCGACAATTTCTAAAACGATGTAAATTATTGACAATGAAATTGATAAAACAAGAGTATCAACAGTTTCGTTTAAAGTCATTATTTAGAATGCTCTAAGGTCGATACAATGACCTTGTCAGTAAATACAATTTATCATTGAGTCAAATGCTGACATATGTTTTTCACACTTATTCTTAGTCCATTATTTACACCTGAATTGACGACGGATTTTTCCGTTTATTCCCGATCATGACAAGGAGCACACGATGGGTGTGATCGGTCCACAGAAGATGCTCAGTCTTCCATGGCACCTGATCCCACCTTTGATGTTTTGGAGGTATGTGTTTACTCTGCTCCTTTTTTGTACTGTTTTGTGAACGTTTGATATTGAATACTGTTTGTTATATCCATGTGTTTTAATGTTTAAAATTAAATACTGTAATTTCTTCAAAATTTTTGTTGCATTCTATAGCTCAATTTAGATAGAAATACAGGGTGTCCCAAAACATTTGTTACTCTTTTAAACCGTTATAAAAATTTAATGCCTTAAGTTAAATTAATGAAATATAGAATGTATACTAAAATTACAATAAATTTTTTGACAAGCATACATGTTTTACAGTTTCCTTATTAATCATCAATATTTTTTCTTTAGAATAAATAGGTCATTTTACAGCATGTTCCAAATTACGTCCCTTGGAATTGACATTATTTGGACATCATAATTACCCGAATTTTTAACAGAATTTCATGAAAGTTTGTCAGATAAAATGTATGCTAATACTCTAGATGTTGACGAAATATCTCTGTAAATGCTTGTGGTTTGATAAAGTTATAGATGATCAACACCCTGTATACCAAATATTTCGTATGACATGAAACTTTTCTTTTTGAACTGAAGTAAGAATTAGTGACAAAAATTTCTTTTCATTGTTACCTATATTTTTCTTGCTGCAGACAAAAAAAATTATGTTTTATATCTGTACAAGATGTAATTCACGGTCTCTTCAAATACTTAATTATTTTTCTTCTACTAATGTATCCAAACATTGTTAGCCAGATGGATACTGTTAGTCGGATGAAAAAGGAAACAGTCACCAACCTTTAGATGCTGCAACTAAAATACTTAAGATGAATACCAGAATCATGCTTACAGAGACTGAACTATTCTTTGATTTCCTTGATTAACTTATATATAGTCCGGACTTGTATTTGTTATGTTATTGATTTATGCTAAGAACACGTGGCATAATAACAATGATGTAAGCACGTCGTGTATCCATTGAAAGATGCACCTGTTTCGTGATTTGTCATACTGATAGGTGAAAAGAGTGTAACATTTCCTGACGACGCAATTAGGAACTGATCAAATTTAAGTCTCATGTTGGTTTGTTGGTTGTTTTCTAAACATATTTTCAATAATTTCTCACTTACGATGTGGCGCCTGATAGAATCTTGAAATCGGCTATAATGACCATTTTGTAATATAGGGTCGATTTTATGGAAACAAAATTCATATTTGCAATACGAGGATTGTTTCAAAAGTTTTTGTACTTTTGTCGCATCTTTTTTATTTGCTGTCAAATGTTATCCAAATTTGGAAGAAATATTTTACATTGGTATTGATATTTGTAACAAGAAATTTAAACGATTTGTATTAAAAAAACAAAAATATCACGATTTATGCAGACATAACAGATACCAAACTCGAATCGCAGAGCAGGTCATCAATATTTAGTTATTTACAAACAATACACTAAATAAGGTCTGCAGTCATATTGTCTATAAAATGGAGTAAAGCAGTACAAAAAAACTTTAAATGTTCAAACTAAAAACAGATAAATTGATTCATTTTCCAAATTATAGCTGAATGGTTTGCTTCGTTGAAAAGAAGTCAACTCTTTGAAAACGAAAAACACCATAACGTTGTAGAATGTCACCGAGTAGCAGATAACAATGCAATTTTGTTTTTTACTCGAAAAAAGTCCTAAAATGGTACAGGCAGTGTTTTAGTGACTGAGATTCTAAACATGACAAAGACAATTTGTGAAAAAAAACGGTTTATTTGAAAAAAAATCTTGTCTTCTAATCCTAGGAAATTAATGGAAAGACAAAGGCAATACAGAGTTGCTGAATTTGTGAAAGCACAGTTAAAGGATAAAAGAAATTAAATATCAGCAAAGGGACCTATGCAAGGAGAAAAATAGTAAAAACTAAATGTCAAGTAATAAAAAAGACATAATGAGTGGATGTCGGACTATACTATATGAAATGTACAGGGATATGATTTTTGAAAAGTTCCTGACGCTATGTTTTTTACTTTACCTTGCCGTTAAGTGTGCTCCTTGGTCACAAGGATATTGATTATAAAATGAAATAAATTTGTTTTATTGTATCGAATAATGTGAAAGTTCACGCATCAAAAAACAAATATTTTTACACATTGTATTGAGCTTATTTTAAATTTATTGAAAGTAATAAACGAAGATTGACATCGTCCACGAACTTTTCAAACAATCCTTGTAAATTGGCTTCCAACAATGAACCAAAGTAGTCTCTATAAGAGGTATTTGGAATAAAACTTTTAATGAACGGATTCACCACTGTTCATGCAGATGAACTCGATAGAAAATCATTTACTTGTTGAAATTCGTTTGAACGAATATTTCTAGAATAAAAATAAAATAACAACATGTTAAGCAAATGTAAATTATCAAAAAAATTTCGCTAGCTACATGTACATAGCTCATAATAATATATATTGCTTGGATCCTTTTAAGTTCTCAGAAAAACACTTGTTTGAAAAAAAAAAGTTGTGTTTATGTATATCAGGGGTTATTTCATTGGTCGCAATTTCTCAAGATCTAGAGACTTTTTCTCTTATGTTAAAAATAATCTTGATATCTCAGAGGCACTTTTCTTTTCGCAGCGAAACGTTTTATATGAAAAAAAAATGAATACTTGATATTATGAAATATTTTCATATAAAAAATAATTATACGTGTAATATACTTGTGATAATAACAAATATTAACAAATTGATATTTTCTGTATGAATGAATTTTCAATGAATTTGATTTTAAAAAATATTTTTAGGTTAGAAAATAGACTTTTGTCTTCAGAATGTGACTGAAATCTTTTTTTTTTGTTATTTATTTATATTCTTTAAGTATGCATATTTATTTTGAAAAAAAATTTCATCTTACTTCCATGTTTTATATATTGTCCACTTTGTTTTAAGGATTATTCACTTTCCATAACAAATTTACAGGTTTTATTGATATATTGTTATTAAATGTTAGCAAAACCATTGTACAGCACATAGAAAGTATATGTGATTTCGCGCTTTACAAATTAATAAAATAATAATAAGTAATATTAATCTAAGCGCATTTAATTATAATAGTTATTAACTAATATTGATGGAAAGAACTGGGTACGGTATGTATAACGAGGCGGCCCTGTCTCTAAATCTGACTGAAGTTTTTTACAAACATGCCTACGATGTGTCCTTTCAAAATCATATTATTTTTGGGAATTATCTCTGACCGTTTTTCCGCCAGAGGTTTTGGAAAATGGTGCATTTTCTTCGATAATTCCAACTTTTGACGTAACGACGTCATCACAACGTTACTGATGTTAAATGAAATCTGTAAATTCTCTTAACCGAGAACTATTTACTTAATCCTGCAAATATTCCAGTAAACCATTTTGAACTATCTTTCAATTCATCATACATAATTGATAGTTTGAAATAGTTTGATATATAATTTTTTAACAAGCGATTGTACCAAACGCGCTAGTCTACGAAAAAATCCAGATGAAATGAAGTGAGTACTTAAAAAATTGAACGTATAGTTTATGAAAATGGAATTTTTTTGGCATTGAAAAAGCTATCAACAGAACTCCACCTTTCATTCCAACAATGACGGCGCTATAAATGTTGGGTCTTTTTATGAACATATTAATTACTCCCTATTTCGGGGTTATATGATATGCCTCTTTAAATTTTCTTTGATTTTAGATTTTTTACCCTCGCTTGAAAAGTGGGAGGGTATATTATAGTGATCGGGGTGTCCGTCTGTCTGTTACGCTTTGGGGGTACCTCTCTTTTATGTTTTGCCGTTAGAAACCCAAAACATGTGTCGGATCAAAAAGTAAAATTAAGATGCACAATGGCAATATATGTTATTAAGATTCTGTTAGAGTTTCATTGAATTACATTCAGTGGTTTAATGGGATATGCAGATAAGAGACGGGTACGTTTAAAGCGTAACAGACAAAAACGGGTGGACATATCGATTACTATAACCCTCCTGATTTTCAAGCGGGAGGTAAAAATGCACAAATTTCCGGGAAGGGATCCCAGAATTTAGTAGTACAGTGTAGTAGTACTGTCTTAAAGGCATGATTTTCTAGACTTGTAGAAATAAATATTATACTATATATTGAAATGTTATGAGTATGATTAACATAGTTTATCCACGTCAGCTATAGAAGTCGGTGCGTTTTGTTTTCTAAGCAATGTGCAGTCATTTGCATTGATGTCGGCTGTAAACGATCGAAAAACGGTCAAAGTCGTGAGGAGATCAACAGAAAATAGGAAAGGACTTTCTCTAGTTTGAAATTAAATTCTTGATGTAATCTTGTTCATTGGTAGTCATAATTGAACATCTTGATAATCAGAACCCCCACCCCACCCCACCCCCACTTTTATATATTTTTCGATTTAAATGAAGCAAATTACAAATAATCGAAATGCAGAATAACAAAACACTTAATCTTAAAATATCAAAACTTAGTTCAAGTCCCTTTTCTTATTGCGTGGACCCTGAGGTCCACACAGTATATAAGCAAGGTTAAACCGGATGCCATGGGCAAACGTCAGGCTACGCAAGCGTGCGAAGCTGGAGATTCATCTCGGGTCTTTCCGTGAGAGGTCGGAAAAACAACTTCCGCAAGTTGGAAAGGCCCGAGAATTTGCGATTGGGAGAGTCCAACCCTCCCTTAAGACAGCTTACCCGTAGAATAATTCGCCCTATTCTAATAAGAATAGACCATGTTCATCGGCAAATGTCGCTTTTAAATCTGCATATCGTATTTATTAATTTTTTGGCGAATCTTAATTTCTTTCTTATAGATACACATTTATATAGAAACTAAACATCGATTCTACGACAGATGCATTTTAAAAAGTAAACTATGAAGAACTTGCAGAATATAGAATAACAACTTGAAATAAGAACTTCATTCAACGAATAGTTCTAAGTTTTAAAATATAGAATAAGTCTTCTACAGCATTTGTTTTGTGCATCAAGCCTTGCAAAAATAATTTGATATACAGTTATCCATTTACAGCTTGAGCCAGGCCTGAAGCAACGGTTTTCCATATGGAGGAAGGGGGGGGGGGCTCTGAAAAAAAATCTGCGTACTACAGAGCTGTGCTACACCTGTATCATCAGATATATTTTTCCAATTATAGATTTCTTCCGTATAAATCCAGAACTGATGTAAAGTCCCAGCCATTATGGGTTACATGTATCAATATAGCCCAATTTTTTTTAAAATGACAAAACTATAAAGGCCAATCGGAGATAACATTTAACAATTTTGCTATATGTAAGTACTATCAGTCAAAGTAGACAGATCATAATAGAAAATGTGAACGAACCTACATGAATATTCACTAAACCTAGAAATTGTCTTGAAATGAGTTTCGTTTAGAAACACATGCACATGGTCCACGTATTTTAGTCTTTTTTTAAAAGGACAGCTACTTGTTTAACCTTCTTATAAGCTACATATTGAGACACTTTTGCAGTTACATGTACGTTACATGTATGTTATTAATATTTGAAAACCTATGTTACTTTGTGTCGTGTGGGCACCGTCACTACGGCTTGCATTTTTTTTTCATAGAGTTAGGTTTGTCATTCCAAGATTACCATTAGAAAGCTAGATTGGGTTTCTAACAAAATAAGATGTTTTTTCTTGAAAGTTGTTTTAATGAAAAATTCTTTTAAAATATACCTTACAAACAGCTGACATATATTACGTCATTTACATGACTATATTTGCACATCCACTGTTCTCTCCCACTATGAACATGTAGCCATCAACTGCGTTCATAGGACTATAGACGCAACTGCTTCCACTATGAGTGCAAGTGCTCTATCTCACTCGTGTAGAACAAGCTCTACTACACTTATTCATAGTGTTGAGAAGTATATATATGAAATGTTTCGTAAAAGGACTAAATATAAGTTTTTAATAATATTTTTTGGAAAAAAAGGAATTCAGAACAATTTGAAATTGCTGTTTGATATCTTTAAAAATTTAATTTTGGTCAAAGTATTTAATTGTAAAATAAAACTTTTTAAAAATTGAATAGAACTCCATATTTTTATTTTTTCGTATCATGCATACTTGTACAAAGAACGATAACTCTTCAAACTTGGGTAAAAACATTCAAAAAGAGAAAATTTCTTTAACTAGTAGATCTATATCTATTTCAAGAAAAATAAATAGAAAAGGTACCAAAAAAAATCACAGAAAAGAATACTGGAGTAATAATCATAATAAAAGCATTCTCATTTTTATCATAGTGTTAAATTATTGATTTTTGTCAGAGGATTTCAATAACGTTGATCGATGACGTCACGACTGCATCAAAACAAAAATTAAGAGAATGTGATGACGGCGCTGCTTGTATCCAGATATCTGTGTTTGAGAGGGAAATACTTTATAAATTGTGATTTATTAGAGAAAAGGAGTATTGATGAGGTGTATTGATTTTAAAGCCGTATGGTTTTCTTTACTGAAGTCAGAAGAAGCTGCGTCCTTATGTAAGTCAGGATTTCCTCTGATATTCTTGTCAACATCAAAGAATGCAAATATAAGTAATAAACCACGATTATTTAGTGAACATGGCGTAATGAATAGCAATAGCTCTGCTGGCATATTTTCCATGATGCGCTAGCGCGCATCATGGAATATGCCAGCAGAGCAATTGCTATTCATAACGCCATGTTCACTAAATAACGTTGTTTATTTCTTAAATACATCTACTAAGACAAAAACTGCTAAAACACAGACATCTTTGATATTGATTATGCTTTACAATACCTCCTAAATGTAAATAAAATGTTTATAGATACATGTATTTGATAGATTTCATAATTTCAGTGACAATAATAATTTCAATTCCAATCCTGTCGCACTTCCTTCGGAAACATTTACTTTCTGGGGTCTTCACAATGTTTTACGTCATTTGTTCTTGTATTAACGATAAAATACTTTTCATATTTTTTCGGAACGAATAATCATCACAGACGGAAGTTGACATCTTTAAAATTCAGATCTGATATGTACCATTTTCACTACGGTGATATGGACTGGACACCCCACGATCCCCACCTTCCCGGCCCTTATGAATGTCATTTGTATCAATATTTATATCCTATGACATATTTTATGTATTATTTCATGGATAATTTGGTTGAAATGCTTCTAAATCCTAACAATAATTTGTCTGATACTTCGTTTTAACACACATAATTTTTAAAAAGCAATTTAATGTCTTATAAATGAATTAATTAATTTCTGAAAAAGTCCTAATCGAGCTAAATACATCGATTGTATGCAGCGGAATGGGAAAAGCATGTCTTTTGTCAAAAAATATGCATGATAATGCTTGTTTTTATTTCTTAAATATACAGCGGATTCATATATGTTAAAATTGCCTTCACTTGTCTGTGTAAAGAAAAATGTTAATTGTTATTGGGAACTGTTAATCTTTATTCAGACACAAATAAATAGTTGATTGCATCGATGTTTCTTTTAAAAATTGCATAGAAATTGCCGAAAACACTTACAACTGTAGCCATACAAAAACACTTACAACTGTAGCCATACAAAATTTGTCAAAATAATGTTTCATTATCTGTACTCCTTATAGATTACAGTTGCGGATCCAGGAATTTAATAACGGGGGAGGGGGTGGTATAGAGGACAGGGTGTCTGGAGCTGCGTTGAAGCCCCATGGGGGTTGGGAGCACTTTCCTGGTAGGGTCCGGAGAACGAACATCTGCTATAACATGTGGCCCCTTTGATTTAGAAAACCAATCGTCACCTTGCAGGAATTTTAGAATACATTGCCATGGCGGTAAAATAATATTTCGGAATATCTCATACCATACGTGTAGATCTACTGATAAGTTTGTGTTTAATGCTAGTAACAAAAAAATAACTAATTACATGCTTGTTTTACAAAATACAAGCAAACTTTTAAAAATCAAACGATGGATTGGGGGGGGGGGGGGGGGGGGGGGGGGGGGCTCGACGCAACGGCCCTGGATCCGCCTTTGAATTGCATGTTTAATTTAAACCTGTCTTGAAAGCACTGACGTCAACATTCAGCATGATAAATATATAATCTAAATCATACTTTAGAAAAGCTGCATGATGATTTTCAATAAAACGTTAAAGAATCTTTTTCTTGAACATAAAGTCAACATCACTTCCAATATGAAGGAGACGCTCATTTTAATAAGAGGCACATGTACATGTATAAATGTATTCTTATGTCGTTCGACTGTTTCTCACTGTTTATATTGATTAAAAAATTATCATATTATTATTTTATTATTGAAGACTAAAGAATTTGGTTAATCAACATATGCCAGCTCATTGTGACGTCATGTTTTTAATATATTGCGTCATTGATTTCCATGCAATGTCCCTTGATAAATTTTACGAAGAAAAGTTTATGTGGTTTTCATAACATTCAGATACAGATTTAAACAATAAATTTCTGTAAAAGTATAGATTAGATAATAACACATTCAGATTCAAACTTCAGCATTTAAATTTAAATTCTTTAAAAGTATAGATTTTAATGAGGAGGAAAAGTTGCATTTATCGAAAAACGAAGTATTTTCAACTACAGTTTTTCTTAAAAACGGACGTGGCCGCAGTTTTGTACAGTTATTTTTTCTCTTGCGTATTAGTTACCAAAGTATACTTGTTCTTTCTGCAAAGTTTCGCATATGTACTCGGATGCGGCCACATCGAAATATAAACTTGAAGAGGAGCAAAACGTCCAAAATAGGTGATTTCCGGAATATTTGACCGGTTTTGAACGTTATATACACAAAAGGTCACGTGAGTTGAGGAAAATTGATACCAATTTTACACAAACCTTAACAATTAATTGACACAGTTCAAAAAATTTTATCGTGCGTTTAATTTTTGTCAATTTTACAGGGCCGCCTCGTTATACATACCGTACCCAGTTCTTTCAAAAGAGAAAATAAGATACATCCTATGAGGAAAATTGATATCATTAAACGCTAAAATAACTCCTTGCACATATCAAAGCAACATCGGGACTATTATAACAAATGTTATCACAAAACTCACATTAAAAATAAACTTAAACGTGTTTGTGCATTGGCACTATTTAACGGGGAAAGATAAAACAGATCTAGATGCAAATTCTGAATATGAAAATAAATAAAAATGCTGACCACTTGGCCTTGATCTTTTAACCTTTACGATTTCAAGAAAATGATTCATTGGAATATCCAGCTGTTAACTTGTTTAAGAGAAGATATGCTTGGTGTTAGGATGAAGGAGCAACCATAAGGATTTAAATGACTTCAAGTGAAATTAGTTGTTGGTATATTAGCTACAACATATAATTCTAAAGATTATTCAATAGATTGGAATGAATTTGAAAAAGAATTAGGAAATAAAGTGCTGAAAGACAGATCTGTAATAATTGTAATTGAAAATCAAATTTTAAGTAATACTTGCAAAGTTCAAGAGAATAGCAAACATAGGTATGTACGACTTCCGACAAAAAAAAAAAAGGCGGCCAACACAGACAGGATTTCAGTGGAAAGTTGAATTGTCACTGTCTTGGTTGCATTTTTTACAAGTGAAATATTTTTAAACTTGTTTTTGACAAATTATTAAATTTTTTCATGGCTTAATATATTTACAGGCTAAAATATGTTATATTAATATTATAAGTGGTAATTCCGTGAATGTTATGTGTTTTGTGTAAAAATATGTATTGTAAATATAGATATTTAATACCTGGATTGTTTATCTAAATAATGAGTGAAAAGCTGAATTGTTACTGTTATTGTTGCATTTTATACATGCAAGGTAACATCTCTAGTAACTAGCACCTGGGAGTCATTCTGGTCAGGCTGAGCATGAAAGGTTCTTAGGGTAGACACATTGCGTATAAATATAAACAATTGACGTCGGTTTTTCCAGCCAAACTTATGGAAAGTTTTGTTCCGTTTGATGTATCCTCACACAGGCACAGCCAATGATCCCGGGTTTGCAAAACAAATTGCATTGATCGGTCAAATGTCATGCGGGACTCTAAACAGATTTAAGATTGTTGTTTACCGTCAATCTCGAGCATTTTTCACTCATATGGAGACGCCGCCACTTGCCTGTGGAGAGCTGCCAAGTTTTGTCCTATGCTTTGCACTTACGGCCATGGAGCCGTAGAGGTCTTTTTCATGCCAGCACTTACTACGACATGGGACCTTGGTTTATACGGTCTGATCAAGGACCTGTCTCTACCTTCAACAGTAGGATTCGAACAGGCGATGTAAGGATCAACTCATTACTATGCAAATCTAAAGCAGACGCTTTAACCACTGCACAAGGCTGGCGACATTTCTAAACTGTATTAAGATTGGTTATGAACTGATTATGATAACGGTCTGTTTATGACAGAAATATAAGAAAGATTAGAGGAAAACAGGCCATTACTAGGGTTGTTCGAATATTTCGTGGACTCCTGACATATTTCATATGGTAACAAAATTTTATAGAAATATTTAAACAATAAATCCAAATGAGTTGAATTGAAAAAATTAAATTATCATTAGGATAATTAATTTCAAACCTACCTGTAAGTGATTATTGTACTTAACTGTTGAATTGTATAGGGATAGAATTTTTGAGAAATTCTTGACGCCATGTTTTTGACGTTATGTCGCCGTTAAGTATGCTCCGCGGGTACAAAATATATTGATTTTAAAATGTAGTAAATCAATCTTTATTTATTCGAATGGAATGAAACTTCAAACATCAACAAAACATATAAATTTACACGTGATATTGAGCTTATTTTATTTTTTTTAAAGTATTATTACGAAGATTTACATCGTCCACGAACTTTTCGAACAACCCTCGTACTTAATTAGAAAAATATTTATATTATATTAAGCCGAATCCTTTTAGAGTTGCTTTATTTTTACTGCGTTTGACTAATAATGTTTATAGTTCTCGAATGACTTTTTTTCCGGATGTTCGGTTTTCAAAAAGAAAAAATCCTAGCAAGGTAAACCAAAAGGTAGAATTGCATTCTTTTTACTGCGTTTGACAATTGTTCTTCACGTTCTCGAATAACTTTTTCCGGATCGGATGTCCAGTTTTTAGTCATATGGCGCCAGGCTGCTTTGCTACAAGATACATGTCCGAGGGTGTTCAATATGTTATCAGTGCTTTTAAAAAAGACTTATTTAGGTGATCTGAGTCATCTGACCATGTAGAGTATTCCCAAAATTATCATCTGAAGATGAAATATACTCTTAAAAAAACACACAGTAGGAACAATGTCCTGAAAAATGTATGATAGTTTTGTGATATTTTTTTATTATTTTGTACATGGATATGATGTATTCGAGTGAAATGCGTCATTTTTTAATACAATTGTCAACTTTGCAGCTATTCTACAAGTCTCACGGACAAAAAAGACCCGATTTTGCAAAATTGCACCAAAAATTTTAATCGCAATTTTTATTTGTTGAATTCTGATGCAATTCCTTCAGGTACAAAGGGGCTATCAAAAGCGGAGGTTCTCGATATTGTGAATTTGGTATTATCTGAAAAATTATGCTTCCTAAAATTGCTGCATTTGAATATTGCATAGCACAAAAACGGAAATGGACGACTGTTGCATAATTAATATTGATGGAAATTTCAAAAGAGAAAATAAGATACATCCTATGAGGAAAATTGATATCATTAAACGCTAAAATGACTCCTTGTACATATCAAAGCAACATCGGGACTATCATAACAAATGTTATCACAAAACTCACATTAAAAATAAACTTTAACGTGTTTGTGCATTGGCACTATTTAACGGGGAATGATAAAACAGATGCAAATTCTGAATATGAAAATAAATAAAAATGCTGACCACTTGGCCTTGATCTTTTAACCTTTACGATTTCAAGAAAATGATTCATTGGAATATCCAGCTGTTAACTTGTTTAAGAGAAGATATGCTTGGTGTTAGGATGAAGGAGCAACCATAAGGATTTAAATGACTTCAAGTGAAATTAGTTGTTGGTATATTAGCTACAACATATAATTCTAAAGATTATTCAATAGATTGGAATGAATTTGAAAAAGAATTAGGAAATAAAGTGCTGAAAGACAGATCTGTAATAATTGTAATTGAAAATCAAATTTTAAGTAATACTTGCAAAGTTCAAGAGAATAGCAAACATAGGTATGTACGACTTCCGACAAAAAAAAAAAAAAAAAAAAAAAAAGGCGGCCAACAAACAGACAGGATTTCAGTGGAAAGTTGAATTGTCCCTGTTTTGGTTGCATTTTATACAAGTGAAATATTTTTAAACTTGTTTTTGACAAATTATTAAATTTTTACATGGCTTAATATATTTATAAAATATGTTATATTAATATTATAAGTAGTAATTCTTTGAATGTTATGTGTTTTGTGTAAAAATATGTATTGTAAATATAGATATTAAATACCTGGATTGTTTATCTAAATAATGAGTGAAAAGCTGAATTGTTACTGTCATTGTTGCATTTTATACATGCTAGGTACATGTAACATCTCTAATCACTAACACCTGGGAGTCACTCTGGTCAGACTGGGCATGAAAGGTCCTTAAGGTAGACACATTTCGTATGAATATAAACAAGAGGCCCAAGGGCCTTGAATCGCTCTTCTGATAAATTGTACAATCTATCACTTCTATTTGAAGCCTCTAACCCTAAGTATCCTAAGACCCAAGTTGCATCAACTGACAAAGTCTGATGATTCTTAGTCAATTAGGACTGAAAATATTTTTAATAATAAAGCTATAAAAAACCATAAGTACATCACAATGACCTTTATTAAGATTGAAGTTTTCTGAGGACTCAAGATGCATTAATAAACAAAGATTGATGATTCTAAACCAATTAGTATTTGAGATATTTAAAAGTAGGTCACCGTGACCTACTTTTTTGTCTACATTCTTTGAAAACCCAAGATACATGAACTGACAAAGTTTGATGATTCTAAGCCAATAAGTCCTTGAGATATTCAAAAGTAGGTCATCATGACCTACTTTTTGGTCAACATTCTCTAAAAACCAAAGATGCATCAACAAACAAAATTAAACCAGTTTGTACCATAGATACTTAAATTAAGCCATAAAATGTCAAACATTAGGTCACCATGACCTACTTTTTGGACATCATTCTCCGAAAACCCAAGATGCATCAACTTACAAAGTTTGATGATTCTAAGCCAATAAGTACCGAAGATACTTAAATAAAGCCATAAAATGTTAAAAGTAGGTCACCGTGACCTATTTTTTGGTCGTCACTCTCCGAAAACCTAAGAAGCATCAACTCACAAAGTTTGATGATTCTAAGGCAATAAATACTTAAGATACTTAAATAAAGCCATAAAATGTCGAAAGTAGGTCACAATGACCTCCTTTATGGGCATCATTCTCCGAAAACCCAAGAGGCATCAACTTACAAAGTTTGATGATTCTAAGCCAATTAGTACCGTAGATACTTAAATAAAGCCATAAAATGTCAAAAGTAGGTCACCGTGACCTACTTTTTGGTCGTCACTCTTCGAAAACCCAAGACGCATCAACTAACAAAGTTTGATGATTCTAAGCCAATAAAAAATACCTGAGATACTAAAATATAGCCATAATATGTCGAAAGTAGGTCACAGTGACCTTCTTTTTGGACATTATTCTCCGAAAACACAAGATGCATCAACTTACAAAGTTTGATGATTCTAAGCCAATAAGTACCATAGATATTTAAATAAAGCCATAAAATATCAAAAGTAGGTCACCGTGACCTACTTTTTGTTCGTTACTCTCCGAAAATCCAAGATGCATCAACTCACAAAGTTTGATGATTCTAAGCCAATAAATACCTAAGATACAAAAATATAACCATAAAATGTTGAAACTAGGTCACCGTGACCTATATTTTGGTCGAAATTTTTCAAAGTCACAAGATGCATCTGCTGACCAAGTTTGATGATCCTAGGTCTGAAGGTAATCAAAATATGCCATTTAAACAATTCAAAAACAAATGCCTGCAAAATTCAAAAAGTAGGTCACAGTGACCTACTTTTTCATAAATATGTTTTAAGGTCCCAAGATGCATCAATTTACAAGATTTGATGATTCTAAACCTCTCATGTGTCTGAAATAATTGGATTAAATGTTTTAAAAAGAATAAGTCATCAAGTTCAAAAAGTAGGTCACGGTGACCTACTTTTAAACTGACGTTGTTCAAGGACCCAAGATGCATCAGCTGACAAAGTTTGATGATCACAGGCCTTAAACTGCCCGAAATATGCCTTCAAATCAATTTGAAAACAAATGCTTACAAAATTTAAAAAGTAGGTCACCGTGACCTACTTTTGAGTTGTCATGATGTGAAGTCCTGAGATGCATCAACTTACAAGATTTGATGATCCTAGTCCTAATAGTAAGCAAAATATAAACGTTTTTATTATTTGTAGATTTAGGTCAATTTTGAAGTGACCTTGAGACCACGCCCTTTGACCCAGGGTCATGCCTTGAACAATTTTCAATTTTCAACATATCCTGATCCTTGTATGTAAGTTTGGTGAAAATCTGCCTGGTGGTTCTGGAGAAGAAGATTTTTTAGCAACCAGTACTTTAGGTTTTGTTTTCCTGATCATCTCCCCTTGTTTAAGGGTCCCAACCCTTATCTTATTGTAAAGGGTAGCCCTTGGGCCAAGGATACCCTGTGACAAATTTGACACTGATTGGCCAAGGGGTTCTTGAGTTATGGCCCATATTCTAAAAAGTTAACGCACACCGCACACCGCACAAATGGCCATAGCATTAGCTCTTTGAGCCTTTGGCTCAGTAGAGCTAAAAATTGACGTCGGTTTTTCGAACCAAGCTTATGGAAAGTTTTGATCCTTTTGATGTATCCTCACACAGGCACAGCCAATGATCCCGGGTTTGCAAAAACAAATTGCATCATTGGTCAAATGTCATGCGGGACTCTAAACGGATTTAAGATTGTTGTTTACCGTCAATCTCGAGAATTTTCCCCTCATATGGAGACGCCGCCACTTGCCGTTGGAGAGCTGTTTGTTGTCCTATAATCGGCACTCAGGGCCATTGAGCAGCGAGGGATCTTTTTCATGCCAGCACTTACTACGTCATGGGACCTTGGTTTATACGGTCTGATCAAGGACCTGTCTCTACCTTCCACAGTAGGATTCGAACAGGCGATGTAAGGATCAACTCATTACTATGCAAATCTAGAGCAGACGCTCTAACCACTGCACAAGGCTGGCGACATTTTTATGAACTGATTATGATTACAGTCTGTTTATGATAGAAATATAAGAAAAGAAAAAGATTATAAGAAAGCAGGCCATTACTAGGGTTGTTCGAATATTTCGTGGACTCCTGACATATTTCATATGGTAACCAAATTTGATTGAAATCCAAATGATTTGTATTAAAAAAATTAAATTATCATAATTCATTTCAAACCTATCCAGAATTCAAGACTGCAAAATCGGATCGCGGAGCAGGTCAAATTTTAGTAATTCACAAACAATACACGAGATAAATATGGCAATGTCTGTACTCAAATTTTTTGTAAAATGAGAAAAAAAAAGCGGGAAAAGAATCCTAGACTTTGAATTTAAGAACTGTTACATTGATTCACATTCCAAATTTCAAGTTTAATATTTTAATTCGTTGAAAAAAAATCAATTTGGGAAGATGGGTAGTCCTCATTGAAAGTGACAAAAATGACAACGTTGTTGAATGTTACAGATCAGCAGATAACCTTGCAGTTTTTTTTTGTGTTATACTCGATCGGGAAAAATCCTGAATAAACCCTAGAAATGTTAAAGGGAAAAAAGTTATGTTACGATTAAGTCGTACATGTGTTTATAAATGAAACAGGCGGTATCTGAGTTACAGAGACTCTGTATCGGACGTGGACAATCAAAAACTTTAAAAATTAGTAAGTAATCTTGTTGTCATCATTTCGTAAATTCTATGGTCGATACAATGACCTTGTCGGCAAATACAATTTATCATTCAGTCAAATGCTGACTGACGTTTTTCATATCAATTGTTAGTCCATTATTTATACACTGAATTGACGACGGATTTTTCCGTTATTTCCTGATCATGACAACGAGCACACGGCGGGTGTGACCAGTCGGCAGGGGATGCTCACTCCTCCATGGCACCTAATCCCACCTCTGATGTTTTGGAGGTCCGAGTTTGCTCTGCTCTTATTTTGTATATTGTTTAATGGACGTTGAGATTGAACACTGTTCGTTGTTTCCATATCCTTCTTGTTAAAGCACATCTAAGTTGCAAAAGAAATTAAAACATTGACAAAGGAAATTATAGAACAAGAAAAATTGTTAGAAAAATGAATTTCAAGTGCTAAAAAAAGATTTGTAAGTGATTATTGAACTTAACTGTCGAATTGTATAGGGATAGTATTTTTAAGAAATTCTTGACGCAATGTTTTTGACGTTATATCGCCGTTAAGTATGCTCCGCGGGTACATAATATATTGATTCTAAAATGTAGTTAATCAATTTCTATTTAATCGAATGGAATGAAACTTCACACATCAACAAAACAAATATTTTCACATGATACTGAGCTTATTTTATCTTTTTTAAAAGTATTATTACGAAGATTTACATCGTCCACGAACTTTTCGAACAACCCTCGTGCTTAATTAAAAAAATATTTATATTATGTCATGCCGACTCCTTTCAGAGTTGCATTATTTTTACTGCGTTTTTTTATTGTTCTCGAATGACTTTTTTTCCGGATGTTCGGTTTTCAAAAAAAAAAAAAAAAAAAAAAAAATCCTTTACTGCGTTCGACAATCGTTCTTCACATTCTTGAATAACTTTTTCCGGATCGGATATCCGGTTCATTGGCATATGGCGCCAAGCTGCTTTGCTACAAGATATGTTCGAGGGCTGATCAATATGTTATCGGTGCTTTAAAAAAAGGCTTATTTAGGTGATCTGAGTCATCTGACCATGTAGAGTTCCCCCAAATTTATCATCTGAAGATGAAATATACTCTTCAAAAAAGAAACGTACAGTAGGAACAATGCCCTGAAAAATGTATGATAGTTTTGTGATATTATTTTTATTTTGTACATGGATATGATGTATTCGAGTGAAATGCGTGATTTTTTAATGAAATTATTAACTTTGCAGGTATTCTACAAGTCTCAGGGACAAAAAGAACCGATTTTGCAAAATTTCACCAAAACTTTTAATCGCAAATTTCATTTGTTGAATTCTGATGCAATTCCTTCAGGTACAAAGGGGCAATTAAAAGCGGGGATTTTCGATATTCTGAATCTGGTTTTATCTGAAAAATGACGCTTCCTAAAAATGCTTCATCTGAATGTTGCATAGCACAAAAAGGAAAATGGGCGACTGGAAGCAGGTGTACCGCAATCTACAATTGCAAGAGATTTTAATGTTACGCACAGCGCCATATCTAACCTATAAACATAAACCATTAACATCGAGCACGCAATGTTCGCAAAACAATATGGTAGACTACGTGTGACATCAGCAGCACAGCATCACTTCAGATGAATACGTAAATTGCATGAATGTAATGCAATGACGTCATCTAAAGCAGTAGCTAGTCTGAACTGCACAGATTATCTGACAAGACCGTTTTCAGTTCACTACGAATTATTGTAAGAGGATTATTCATGTTATTGTTCTTCTGACCCCACAACACCCCAAATATCGACTTCAAAGATCTCAAAACAATAGCGTATGACTACAACATCACTGCTGAACATTTTGGTTTAGCTACTAGTCTACAATCTTTACCTGAAAGCCTCTAATAAATTTAAGAGCATGTCTACGAGAAAACCATGCAAGAGGTTATGGGAGCAAGGTTCTCAGATCAACTTCATGTTTTGTGTGTAAATTTCTTCTATAATATGAAAGATTTTGCCACAAAATTTTTTTCAGTGTGGTCTCACTTAAGGGTTTAAATCGACATTGTTACTAAAAATAGAATTCTTGGTCCTTACGCAGGGTGAAAACAGGAATTTTATAGAATTTTATGTTTAAAAATTCAGCATTTTACCTGATAATGATATAATATATTCATATATGGTTGAAAGTAACAAGATACATTTGTTTCGGAAAAATTTTCATAATCACAAACTGTGCCCTCGTTTAAGTGCAAAAAGGTCACAAATCTGGCATATTTCCATATTTTTGAAAACTGGTGAAAATATTCACTTTTCAAAAACCTATACCTCAGAAAGTGACGCATAGAATCAACTCAATCTCATACCAATTATTAGACTACATGTCTGTCTACATTATATAAAAAATCTGTCTTTGGACTCTCAAATATTTTGCTGTACTTTTTACTTAAAGTTGGACATTTTTTTGGTGAATTTTCAAATTTTCTCATCCCTGAACTTCAGCAAGGAGTTATTTTGCTGATTTAAATATTCTCAAAAGTTAAAATTTTGCTGTTGAAAAATACCAGTATATTGTACATTTTTGTTTCCAATCAATAATTATTTCTTAGGGGGTTAAATGGGTTTATTTTGGGGGGGGGGGTATCAGAATTGTATTATTTTACATTTTCTTTGAGCAGGGTGATATTCACATGCTGCTTAGTACCTGTTTGTCAATCAGTAGACCAAGTGTGTTCTCTCTTATCTTAAAAAAAAAAACATTTGCTTGATAGATAATAAATATGGTATACTGGTACCTACTAATACGTAGATGGCCCCTTTTAATTTGGAGTTCACAAGGTCAAGGGTTATAATTCTCGATATACCCGTATGTAGATTTTAATCATTCGAAATCTTGAGGATCCATTGCTTGACAGACATCAAATTTAGTACACTGGTTTCTTGAAAAGTAGAGGACCCCTTTACATGTAGATTTTGAGATCACAATGTCAAAGGTCAAGGGTCAAACTGAACAAAAAGGAATATCAGAGCCATTTCCTTGACAGACATAGTGTCATTGCAACAAACTCAAAATGAATGAACACCAAGTTTTAAAAATCAACAAATAAGAACATTTATAATTTTTAATTTCATTGCAGATTAAAATTTGAATATTACTTAATAACTAAGTACATTCAACAACAACAAAAATAAAATGCTTGACTGCTTCCTGATATTTCATATTCACTTCCAAAATTAAAATGACCTTGAAATTTTGTATGCTTGAAAAAAATCTACTTGCTTAAGTATACATCATGGGTATGGTTCTAAATTAAGGTAAGATTTAAAAGAAAAAATCACAGTTTCCCCAAATCATATTCTGAATTATTTGTTATACCTGTATACAGGAAATTAGTCTTTATAATAGTGTTATATTTTGTGAAACTAAAGCACTGTTGACCTTGAACTTTGATCTTTTCTAACGTAACAAACACTTAAAATTTACTCTGAACTTTTGTGTATTCCTGCAAGTGAAATCTGATACATATTAAATATCAAGATATTAACAATGTTTAAGTACATGTATCAATAAAATGGTATAAGTTAACATATATATGAAATACCCTGAAATTTTGGCTACTACACAAGCTTCTTCAATCATAAACTGTCTTTTTTTCTAAATGTTTGGTACACCATTTGGGTTGATCTTGAGGTCTCTAGCTTTCAAAATCTATAAGGTGTATCCAAACTATTCTGTTCAGTATGAACCCATTTTCTTCCTATTTAGCATCCAATAACTTCTGGAGAAAATTTAACAAGCACTGAAATTTCCACTTCTGGTTTAAAGAACAACTGGACTGTCTCCAAATGCACAAAAGTAGTACTCAAAGCATGTACCTGTGAAAAAGGACAGTTTTCAAATTAAATTGAAATAAACCATACTAGACATATTCTAAGATTTTTAAAATAAATATGTCATGTTTATGATAATGCTACATTTATATTTATCAATTGAAGAAAATGCTATCAAATGACTTGGGTAAAATTCTTCACAAATTCTTCTGGCTATCTTTGAAGAAAACAAGAGCTTCATATATCCTTGAAGTAAAATTCCCCGAGGGAGGAAACTATTTCCCGGAGGAAATAGTTTTCTGCCAAGGGGAACTATAAATTTGCTATTTCCTGAGTTCCCATTCCATAACTTTTTTATTATACCGAAACAATGATAGGCGATTTAAATTTTTTTAACCAGATATTCTGACCTTTTAAAAAAAACTGTACAGGCATAATTACAAATGCATGCAGTTTAACACATTGTATGATAAGTGAAGCATCATGTCCTTAAACAATTAAATTGTTTTTAAAAAGTATTTTCACTGACATTTCGAAAAATTATTGTTGTTTTCATGTTGCTAGAATTCAAGTATGATTTTGACATCGCACATCGAAATGTTTTGATGTCATAGCTACATTGCTAATAACATGATGTCACAGACTCGAGATTCCTTGAACGCTCCACCCACTGAACACTTTGATTGGTTAAAATTACTAATAAATATTCACGAGGGAGTAGTCACAGGGAATAGCTCTGATTTTCCAGGGAGTAGTCTTCAGATGAGGGCAATAGTCACTTCTCGGGGAAATAGAGAGTTTGTGGTATTAATTTATACAGAGTAATTACAGTAGAGGTATAATAATATAACATATCTTTACCATTTTCTCAGCAGTGGTAAGTAATTGGTAATGCTAATGCTGCATCTGCATTGTCTCTCCTCTTCTTATTTCTGGATTCTGTTCACAAAACTACATTGGAAACCCTATGTAGTAATTCTTTAAAGCTCCACAGCTGAAAATCCCATTGTAAAACCAGGGAAATGAATTTGAATAATCTGAAATTGCACGAGAAATATAAATATGAAAGGGAATATTCTTTACAAAGTATAATTTCCCAGACTTATATTTATAATATTAGATATGTTTTAAACACAAACCTGTCAAGGAACACATGGTGACCTTTAATTTGAAAAGTGAGTCTGCACAAGTATTTGACAACTCTTTTTCCTTTAATCATATATGAAAAGCCGAAAATCATAACTGTAGCCATCTTTATAACATTTCATAATATCTGAAAAAAAATATATTGATTAATGAGATTCTTTATAATCATGCAGCCCACATATGAGGCAATAATGGTGATTAAATTGACAGTGAAGATCGACCCACCTATCCAATTCTTAATGTACCCTATTCCCTCTTCATCACCCCACAAAGGCTACTTATGCTATTTATAATTCTGCAGATGTGAATATTTTGCAATATTGTTGAATTTATACAGATATTTTTATTGCTACATGTACAAGTACCAACCTTGAAATTTCTCTTGACAGGTTTGCTAGGTATATATTCAGGTCTAATACAATCACTAGATTTAGCTACGTAGGTATTTTTTATAGAAATAAATTACTTTGGTAGCTAAACAAAGCTACTTCAGGTAGGTAGATACAGCTAACTAAGTAGGTAAATCAAGCTACGTATGTAGCTAAATCTAGTGATTGTACCAGACCTGATAGTGTCTTGTCCATAATCAAGTCCCCATCAAAATTGTTTATTTATTTATTTTTTACATATCAATAACCCTTATTATAAGGTACATAGTATTATAAACCAAGATCCACCTACCTGTTTCTTTTTCAAATTCAAACATTGTTGATTCGGTATCGTCATCACTACATCCGTCTTGCTACCAAATGAATGTTTGCAGTCAGAATCATATTCATCAAAATCAGAGCCATAATCTGAAGACTCGTTGACAATTCAAGCACCTGAATCTTTTTCTGAGGACGTACAAAACGGTAACAAAACGTCTCAGGATGCCATAATGTTTACACGTGGTTACGGAACCGTACATCGATCCCGATGGTTTTCATAATTTTTCATGCACTTTATACATAGGCCACTAGTATATACGTAACAAATTACATTCACAGGAGGGACAATTTTCTTCAAATCACACATAATTTATGCCTAAAACGATTAGATGACAGACATCTGTTTATAAACTTCGTAAACATAATCATTATCTACCTTCTCTGCAGAAGAGCGCAACAGGGGAGATAATTCTAACAAAATCTAAATAAATAGAAAAATACGTTTTTTTTTCACAGGAAAAGCAGGAAAAAAACTATTTATAGCTTTCATAAAATTAAAAATAATTTTCATTGTTTATATTTGTAAATATTTTACACATAATTCATTAAAATTACTGTTAAAAGTAAAACTTATAAAATCATGAATTTTTCCATCATTTGAATTTGAGGTAATTTCAATACGATATAACTTTTCTGTCCTTGAGAGTCCAAAGGTGGATTTTACATATTGCTGGGATAAAATCGTAGAGATTCTTAAATGCACAAAATTTTGAAAAAAGAAGCGTCACTTTCTAAGAAATGTATCCCTGAATATTAACAAAAATATACCATTATTATTTCTTGGCACCATGCCAATATTTGTGCCCTCGGGACAGCCTTCTATACAGGGGTTTTACAAAAAAAAAATGACTCCAACTTAATTTTACGACTTAGTTCCATGAGAAAACATTGCCCTTTTATTTATATATTGTTTTTTCTTTTTTACTTTTAAATATTGAAATTGTCATTTTTACACCAACTTTTTTCCATTTTCCCTTGAATATTGACCAAAATGAATTATTGGCTGTTACTAAAAATAGAAACAAACGATGCAAAAATAAACAACATATTTCTCACTCTCAATGGGTGTCCTTTAAGTTAATAATAAAAATAAGTTTGTTCTTGAGAGTGCCTACCAGAGCATTTTTCTATATATCTGCATGGTTTTCTCGTAGACAGGCTCTTAAGAGTGTTAATGCTTTGTAATGAATGTTAGACAAATAACTGCCTCCAGGACGCTAAAAAAGTTGGTGGTGGTAGTGTAATGATATGGAAAATGGTATTATGAGAAGATTAGATTGATCTAGTTCGAATTTAATTGACTTTGATGGAAAATGGTCCTCTAACCATGTTCTACCTACACATGCCCATTCAATTTTGCATCCTAGAACCGTATTGCAATCTCAAAATACAAAGCCACAAACAGCGCTAGCTCGTTTGACACTCGAATACTTGCTTAGCAACAACAACCTTTTTCTGTCATCTAATTCGCTAGTTTTATTCCAAATTAACCAAATTAAGCAGCATTGGACAAAATGGATTGACATAATTTGCCAAAGACAATCGCGTCCCCGGACTCTGCAATAGCTGACCAAAGTTCTACATTTGGAGTGGGAGGGTATTCCTATACAGTTTTTATTACACACATTTGATTCCATTAGATGCCGTTTGTGGCAATCATTTGTGTCTGTGGGGAGCATTCCAAATACTGATCTTTAATAGCCTTAAACTGACTATAATTTCGAAATTGTTGAGTAATTATGACATTTAGATCGTATTATTGTTGCTTACCACATTTTTTTTATTCCAACCAAGCTGGTGGAAAGTTTTGTTCCGTTTGATGTATCATCCCACAGGCACCGCCAATGATCCCGAGTTTGCAAAAAAAAAAAATTGCATGATTGGTCAAATGTCATGCGGGACTCTAAACAGATTTAAGATTGTTATTTACCGTCAATCTTGAGCATTTTGCACTCATCATGCCTGTGGAGAGCTGCCAAGTTTTGTCCTATGCTTGGCACTTACGGCCATTGAGTAGTAGGGGTCTTTTTCGTGCCAGCACTTACTTCGACATGGGACCTTGGTTTATACGGTCTGATCAAGGACTTGTCTCTACCTTCCACAGTGGGATTCGAACAGGCGACGTAAGGATCAACTCATTACTATGCGAATCTAGAGCAGACGCTCTAACCACTGGACAACGCTAGCGACATTTCTAAACTGTATTAAGATTGTTTATGAACTGATTATGATAAGGGTCTGTTTATGACAGAAATATAAGAAGAGAAAAGGATTAGAAGAAAACAGGCCATTACGAGGGTTGTCTGAATATTTCGTGGACTCCTGACAAATCTCATATGGTAACCAAATTAGATAGAAATATTTAAACAATAAATCCAAATGATTTGTATTAAAACAATTAAATTATCATAATTAATTTCAAACCTATCCAGAATTTAAGACTGCAAAGTCGGATCGCGGAGCAGGTCAAATTTTGGTAATTCACAAACAATACACGAAATAAATATGGCAATGTCTGTACTCAAATTTTCTATAAAATGAAGCAAAAAACGGGAAAAAACTTAGACTTTGAATTTAAGAACTTCTACATTGATTCATATTCCAAATTTCAAGTTAAATATTTTGATTCGTTGAAAAGAAATCAATTTGGGAAGATAGGTAGTTTTCACTGAAAGTGACAAAAATGACGACGTTGCTGAACGTTACAGAGCAGCAGATAACCTGCCAGTTTTGTGTTGTACTCGGGAAAAATCCTGAATAAACTCTACAAATGTTAAAGGGATAAAATTAAGTCGTGCATGTGTTTATAAATGGAACAGGCGGTATTTGAGTTACAGAGACTCTGTATCGGACGCGGACAATCTGTGAAGAAACGGTTTATCTAATAAAATCTGATCAAAAACTTTAAAACTTTGGAACGTCATGGAAAGACATAGCGCTTCCGAGTTGGTGATCTTGTAAAAGCACGTCTAAGTTGTATAAGAAATTAAAACACTGATAATGGAAATAAACAACGAGAAATGTTAGAAAAAGATTTGTAAGTGATTACTGAACTTTACTGTTGAATTGTATAGGGATAGTATTTTTAAGAAATTCTTGACGCAATGTTTTTGACGTTATATCGCCGTTATACATCCTCCGCAGGTACAAAACATATTGATTTTAAAATGTGCTAAATCAATTTATATTTAATCGAATGGAATGAAACTTCACACATCAGCAAAACAAATATTTTTACACATGATATTCAGCTTATTTTATTCATTTTTTTTTGTTAAAGTTGTATTACGAAGATTTACATCGTCCACGAACTTTTCGAACAACCCTCGTACTTAATTAAAAAATATATATATTATGTCAAGCCGAATCCTTTTAGAGTTGCATTATTTTTACTGCGTTTGACTAATTATTTTTATAGTTCTCGAATAATTTTTTTTTTCCGGATGCTCGGTTTTCAAAAAAAAAAAATCATAGCAAGCTAAATCAAAAGGTAGAATTGCATTCTCTTTACTGCGTTTGACAATTGTTCTTCACGTTCTCGAATAACTTTTTCCGGATCGGATGTCCGGTTTTTAGTCATATGGCGCCAGGCTGCTTTGCTACAAGATACATGTATGGGGGCTGTTCAATATATTATGTTACCGGTGCTCGGAAAGAAACAAAAAAAAAAAACGCTTTTCAATAATTTAGTCGCAATGGTTTCCATCTGACGAGGTTCTCTTCTCAGCTTTTCAGTAGATTTTTGTCATTCTACATAATGTTTTAGTTGTCACAATAAATATGGATTCTATAATGCTGGAATTGTTAATATTTTGTGGCGGAATGTTTTAGAAGTTTTCAGTATTGTTACGTTTGGATTCCTATTTTTACGTACAGGCAGGCTGCACACAGATAAATTTTGTGTAGTGAAATGTTAGTCCTATATCATACATAACATTTCTAATGAATTCAATCATTATATTTGGCAAAAATATGAAATATATCATTTAAGTCATTGAAGAAAAATTTGGATTACCTAAAGTTGGACTCTTATTGTGTGTATGCAACATACACAAAGAGTAATTTTGTGTAGTGAAATGTTCTATGCTGGTCCTAAATACTATATTAAATAAACTTTCATGAATTCTATCAACATATTTGCCAAAAATAGTCCAATTTAAGCTTATAATTAGCATTGTTTTAGTAATTAACATCACACACCCCAACTTTTTATATGAATTTTTGAATAAATAATATAATTTGTACCACTCTGCTTGAATTTAAAAAAAGATGTCATTATTTTCAAAGGATTTTATTGCTTTGAAAACTTTGAACACCGGGAAATTAACATCTTTTGAGTGCAGAAAGGTCAAATAATTGACTATGCGAGGTAATTTGAAACTATTTTGGTTGTCACAATTTAAATGTGATTTTTAAGATGAAAAAAAAGCCTGTGTTTCGTCAAAAAAAATCATTTGGATAGAAAATATAAAAGGAAATCCTTTGAAAAAATTGAATTATATGTTAGACGTGATTACAGTGCAAAATGGTAATTTTAATTGCTCCATAGAGCTTAAAGATGCACACACACCTATTTGTTTGCTTTTATTTTTTTATTAAGCTACATGTTGGTGTGTAGATTCTAAAAATATACTTCACAAAAATTTCTCAACACTTTTAATAACAGGAACCAACCTGCTGAATATTCTCTTTAAAATAAATAAAAACGTCCGTCCGTAACATTTTTATCCAATACCTGGATGTTTTAAGGAAAGATTTTAGAGTATGGTCCTTCGTATACTGGAATCTGGTAGTGCCTATGGCAGGCTAAAGTGGAAAAGAATAGCTTGAACAAATAGGAACCATACCTGTCCAGCTGTATTCGATGTTGATCATATTGCTTGGTTGGGGGACGTTATTTCTGAGGTATGACCGCCTAACAGGAAGAAACCGGTATCAGCTGTAACTTTACATCTACCGGAGCAGTAGGTTGTGGTTTTACCATTCAGCTTTAATACTGTATGTTAGCATATTTCAGTTTGCAGAGATGCATCTCAGTATAAAAAAAATAATATTGATATCTTGAAATTCTTACTTTGACAAAAAAAACCTGAAGATCATATACAGTTTTTCCAATAATTTTATCTGAAGATGAAATATATGAAGATTAGTGACAAATCTACGTGATACATGGTTGCACTTTGAACTTTTTCAATATATGAAGGTTGATCAAAAAGTTCGCGAACTATCTCTATATTTACAAAACCATGATTTAGATAAGAATGAAATTTGACACACATAGAGTCATACACATGTTCTATAAATAGCATATGAGATGGAGCGTTTTGCCCCGTGTTTGAGACGTCACAATGTGAAAATGACGTTATAAGGTAGATCACTTGTGACAAAGAATGGTTGACTCAGTAGTATTCGAGAAACGGAAGGCTGTAAAGTTAAACGTATATCTTGGAAATTCCTTCGTAGAAGTTTATAATAATTTTTACATGGTCTATGAAAACAAAAGACTAGCCAGAAGTGTTGCCATTAATTGGATTGATTGATTAAGTAAAGAAAGGGTTTAAAAATGATGTTTGTTATGTTGACCAGTGAAAGCAAACTAGGAAAGCGACGTGTCCTTCGTTAAGCAATTTGATATGAAAGATCGCCAACTTACAGTTAGAAAAATAGATGAATATCTTTGCAATACTTTAACTATCAAATCCCCAAAATATTGTTTAATTTAGACTTTAAACATATCAGATATGATAAACTGAAGGCACCCATACTTTATCCACATGAATAAATGACGCTCAAAAGACAGAGGACTTGGTGTTTGATGTTTATCCTGCTCATTCTGCAAAAGGATATCATTATCCACCCATACTATTGCCGATATAGGGCCATTTCTGACAATTGGACTGTTTTTGTTGCCAAAAATAACTTGCATGGTAAAAAATATGAGTCCGAAAAAAGTTTAAGCTTCTGTGAAAAAACGATAAGGAGCATGTCACGTGACGGCCTATATCACGTGATCCGCGCATAGGCCGAATGGTTGCAGATGCGTATTAAGATTAAGATTGGAGAGAACTACATGTACATTGAAACATTTTCAACACTGACACCCTTTATCATTTCTTTTTTGGAAGTAATTAAATTAGTTCGTGAACTTTTTGATCACCCCTCGTATATGTATTGATAAAAGATTTTAATTATTTTGTTTGCTTACAATAAATACGATTTTCTTTTTGCGGAAATCTCTTCTATTAATAATTACTAGGGTTGTCCCAGGAAAACGCGAATATGTTCAATATCTTTGTTTCACTAGGACTATCAAGGTAAACATTGGCATACATCTTGATCAGCATTTTTTGATAATGCCTAAAATATCAACAAAAAATCTCTATAAGTAACATTTTCCTCTCAAGTAATAGAAACTAACAAATCAGTTGTCAACGCAACACTAACGACGTCAACACGTAGCTCGTTGTGTTCTTGAATTTGTTCTGGAAACTGTGCCTCTAATTGAGTTAAAAAGATTTCGGGGTTATTTTTTATAGACAATTTCACAATTCCAATCATAAACCTAACTGATCGAACTGTTTTACAGCGGTATTCACGTACTGTAGGCCTATAACGTCCTGCTCCCGTCTTTTTAGATCGTCTTTATCTTAGTTGTCTACTCTCTTCTATCAGAATAACCAGTCAGGTCAACCTGAAACCCCCTTCAACTAGAGATAACTTCTTTCCCCGTAATTATGTTCTGTTTTTGCATCCTTAATATCTCTTGTCCCCACTCAGAATGTACAGGAGTCATATTCCGCTCAACATTGCGTTCCTTTATAATTTGGTGCTCCACATTACCACCAAATGTCCTCATTTTTGACAATGTCTAAATTAAAGTGCTTTGACACATATCGTCATATATTTGTCAATAATGATGTCAAAAACTTGAATTTTTATACATGAGTTCCCCAAATTATAGAGTATTTGTGTTCGGTAAATTTTGTGATATTACATTACAGTATAGTCTGATAAAAATATGAAAACTTCAATGACAATGCTATTTATAAAAGTCGAAAAACTCGTGCATCGACCACCTATACTTAACACTCTTAAAATGCTGATGATATATGCATAAAACATTACAAGCCTGTTTTGGCAAAATAACAAATTAAAAATGCAATCCACCTGTATGTAAAAAATCATTATTTGATTAAGTAGTATTTGAAACATTCAGTTTGCGTTTTTCTGGGACAGAGCTCGTATCATCGATTCAAAAAGTTTTATTTTGGACTGATAATATCTGAATCCCCTTGACTACACGTAGTTTAGGGTAACAAAAACCAAAAAAAAAGAAGAGTTTACTTTCAAATTTAAACTATTGAAAAAAAATTACATTATTATATTCTTCTTAAGAACAGTAAGCCATGGTTGGTGATATCCCTTTGAAGAACGACCAATGTCTTATTACATTTTTTTCTCCATAAATATGTGAAAAAAATACGGGGTCCATTTACAAAACAATGAAGAAATACAATTTTTTACTATGCGGTCATTGGATTCACAGAGCAATCGCTCGACGTTAGGTGACGTGACAGACCTATGCCAGATCTAAATCTTAAAACCTTTCATTCCATAGCCTTATCGTATTTTTCCAAACTTAACATTAGCTATGTATATCAAGGTATGTTAATATTATGTGTAAATGTATACTTTTAGATGTCTTTTTGGCTTATTGGACATAACTGGGATCTACGAAGTTCAGCGTTGGGCTATGAGGTAGGAAAACCAATACAATATCCAAGGATGTGGATCGTTCATTCGATAAACACGATACCAGAAGAACCTTGGTATCGCAGGTATTCATTAATTGTATGTTTTTTACGTCTCATTCGAGAATTTTTCATTCATGTATAGACTTCACCATACACCGGTGAAGATCTTCAAATGTTTACCATTTTTTTTGCACTCAGGGCCATTGAGCAGTGCTGAATCTTTTTCGTGCCAACGCCTTTCGTGACACGGAACCTCATCCGAGGGAACAGTTACTTTCACTTCAAGTGCCGAGCGCAAGGCGAAGGAACAAATGCTTCCAATGTTTTATAGGTACGTCGCAGCAGAGATACGAATTCATGACCTACCGATCATTAGTCATGGTATCTGAGGAGTTGATAATAAAAAATGTCAATCCTTAACAATTCTTACAAGGTTGCTAACTTTGTGGTATTATATATATGCGTGTAGGTTATCCCCAGATGCATCTAAAATATTTTAGTCTCGTTCGGATTTTTTTGTCCTGTCTTCAGTCTTATCATTTTAATAGTTCGCTGTTCAAGGCATTCAGTGACGCTAACATTTTAGCTTTCTTTTTAAGCATTGATCATTTCTAGAGATACGTCGAATATGTAGCAATAATTCAGTCATAATTCCTTCATTTAATTTAAGTTTTCGCCAAATGACGTATCATAAATTCAAGCGTACATGTATTTAGTTTTTCCCCCGTTTTCTTGTTCAAAGAACGATATGGAGATAACGAACAGTTTTCAATAACAAAGTCCATAAAAAAATACAAAATTGGAGCAGAGCAAACACGGACTTCCGAAACATCAGAGGTGGGATCAGGTGCCATGGAGGAGTGAGCATCCCCTGCTGACCGGTGTGCTCCTTGTCATGATCGGGAAATAACGAACAAATCCGTCGTCAATTCAGTTAAGATCAAATGGATAGTATTAATCAATAGAAATAAAATATAAGCTCTCAAATGTCTTTCCTCTAGTAAGGTATTCAATATATTTTCTTAAGAAGGTACGCACATGTAAACTTACTCCAACTCCTATTAGTTTTACGAACATATTTGAAAACAATAATTTTTATCTTCAACTCGCATACTTCTCAATATAAGGAGCTTTCTCAGTACAATTAAAACAACATAAGATTTAAAATTATAATTAACAGTCTAAGCAGGTTCAAGCATAATGAGTTTTTAATTTAGCAAACAAGTCAACGCTTAAGCTCTGAATAATCATAATTTGAATTTTGTAAGTGCATTCCTGTGCCTGCGTGGTCGTTAGTATTTTCTGTATCTTTGTTTTCCATGTGATGTGCCACATCATAATCTGATGAGCTATCCAACTGATTCGGAGACGTATGCCAATAGGTATCTTCTGCAATATTACTTCTGGAGGGGGAGTTTCTTAGATGATCATAGTTTTCTTCCTCTGTTTCTCTATGAAAACTACTATGTCTTGTTGTTTCATCATAATTGTCTAAGTCTGTAGCTTTCCTTCTGCTGTTTTTATTTCCTAGGTGATCATATTCTCCCTCCTTGGTTTCTATATATGGATTTTCTGTCGGCGGAGTATCATTTTTGCATTCTTCATAGGAGCATTTAGGTTCAAGAATAAAGTAACTGCTGTTGCTAAAATTGCTCTTTTCATGATAAACGCGTTCATTTTCTTTCTGATTTGCTGCTAAATTGCTTCCCGGCTTTTCTGGCACAGGTCCTTTACCTTTCGTTGTTTTCCTTTGTCTCCTGAAAATCAACATAGTTTTTCTTCTTCATCATAACAATGATGAATATGAACATAAAAAGGATTGTAAATAAACAATCCAAATTCATTTAGCTTAAATCAGTTCAGTTGTTATTAATTCATATATACTTTATCATAAAAAGTTTTGTGATAATTGTATCCCCAGCCCCCAAATATTAAAATATAGAAAGAAACAAACCAGCAAATGAATCCTATTCCACCAAGAATTGTGCCAAGAAGGATGATAATAACAGGAACAACAATTGCTGATATCTCTGAATAAAAGTTTAATAAAAATAGAATAAGATAAGAACGAATAAAGAACTGTACTGTAAATCATAATTCTGTTGTTCAACTATTAGATTCGATGAAACGATAAGTTTAAATCAATGAATTATGGGTTTTATATATAAAATAAAATGTTGACGAAAACGTGTTGAGTTTTAAAACTGGTTTCGAGCATACCAATTGTTTTATTTGGTTCAAAGATCTCCAATAATAATGTCCTTTGCCTTAAGTACTTAAATCTATCGACTCTCTTTAAAATTGAAGAACATTGCAAATTTCTTATACCGTGTAGCCTGGAATTTCAGAAGAAAATTCTTATAGAAAAAAATGTTTTTTTTAAATGTTTAAAGTGTACTAAGTTTGATGATTGATTTGAACATATTTTATTGTAATGTAATTACAAAGGGATTGAGCAGTTTGTTATGAAAATTAGTTATAAAATTGATATATTCTCAGGGTTAGACTACTTTCTGCATATTAAAAAATTACACTGTAGGTATTTACAAATAATTTATTTAAGTATTAAATAGTTACAGCATGAATTTTAACGTTCCGCATATCTGACATTTTATAAGTTAAACATATTGTGGGCTGATGATATACTTTAAAATCCTTATGAAAATGGCACAGGTGTACCTTGCTGATCAAAACAATTATTTTAAATCTCAAAATACCATCAGATGAAATTCCCGACAAACTCGACTGACCTGGTCCAATGGTTTTCTTTTCTACGGGATTCAACGTGCCATTTTGAAGATGATCAGCTGTATCTGTTGTTGTTGATATTTCCTCTAGATTTGTGGTTGCTTTTGTTGACTGTGCTGTACTTGTTCTCCCTGTTGTTGTTGATGTGGGAGAAATTGTTACAGTGGAAAAGTTCATCTGAATTGAAAAAGGTTTAAAGGATCATTATATATGATCAAAGAGAAACCTTTTCTGTAAGTCACCGCTTGTTGTCTGGTTTGATGCGTTCCAAATGCCCTTCCGTCTATCAGTTCACGGTTCACGTTCAGTGATTATCATAAATGATTTCTTATTATAATATATATTGAATAATTATTCAATATAAAATTATAAAATAATATGTGGAAATATCTATTCAGATGCTTATATGTATTTTTGGTGCTGGGGTCGATAAATTCAGCAAAAGTGAGAAATACAGTACAGCAGAGGATGACGAAAAATACGTGCAATTGCAATCATATTACACTTGTCTCTCTGAAGGTTTTAAAACACCAAAAACGCATTAAGTACCATACTTGCATTGAGCTATCTAAGAAAATGAACTTTATCTTTACAATAACCTCAAACAATACAGTTGATTTGTACATTTTTTGAATAACCAAGCAATCGTGAATCCAAAATGCCGAAATTTTTCATGAAAGACATTGCCATTAATTACATAAAACTAGATGTATCGACAATTTAAATGTATTAGTATCATCAACTTAAATTAAAGTTAAATAGTACTAACTATAACAATCTTACATTTGAACAAACCACACGATTACTTTCGTTTTCACAGTTGACGAAAGAACATCTATTGTTCCCTCCACACTTTTCACATTTGATGAAGTTTGATTTCTCTTCAGTATCTATGCTGTTCCCTGAAAAGAATAATGCATTTACATAGAGTAGAAGAATATGTTAGATTATACATTTATTAACTAAGTTCGAGGGCAACATGCGATTTGTCGGACCCAAGAACCAAACTGTCTGCCTGAGGTCGTAAGGCCAAAGACAGAGAGTTTGGTCCGAGGGTCGACAAAACGCATTTTGCCCGAGAACACAGTCAATAAATGTCTTGTTATACCTTTCATTTTTATTTTTTTAACATACATGTGTTTTATACTGTCTTCCGTGATCGTGATGTAACATAAGGACCGTCACTTTTGAAGACCAACGAATAAAAATGAGATTAAGCTCCGCCCATTCTGTGACGTAAGCGGTCCAATATCGATTTTTTAAGCCCACTCAACAAAACATTAGAAATGTTCAGGTTTTTTTCGTATAGATTTTTATAGGAACAAATCTTAAAAGTATAAAAAAGAGATACTAGTAATCCTAAAGAGACAGTATGTTTATCTACTACGTTAGCCTAAGTTTTGAGAAACTTTAATATTAACGTCTTAAGAAGTGAAAGCATAATTGTTTGCATAAAAGGTATCCAACCTCCAGAAACAGAACATTTAAAAAAAATGCTATAATCTGTATTTATGAAAGCAAATGTGTTTATTAGTTTCTTTAAATCAAAAATTGCAATGAACGAAAATTTACTTTGCTTTCTAAGTTTTCTAAAGAAATTAAAGAGGTTGAGAATTCATACTTGTATGTGAACGAACATGTATTATACGTCACCAGTTTCAGTGGGGAAATTATCGAAATTCCTCGCATATTACGTCATCAATTTTAGTTTTACAAACATTCATGTGTGAAAACATTGATGTTATACATCATTCCAGATGTTTACTTTCATGAGCACTTATTCATATCATGTTTTGTTAACTAACGCACATGATAAAACTTTTAAAAGGTTGTTCCAGAGACACCGTTCGCTGTGTACACGTACATATTACACGTCTAATAGTATATTCACAAGTACACGTACGCGTAAAATACAGAGGTTTAGTTACACGTTTTGCGACGAACTTGTACGGTCGACGCCATCAATTGTTGTGTTCTTTGAAATCATGACGTCAACTCCGACGTGTAGCTACGAGTTTAGAACGCGTAATACACTATCTACACGTACGACATAAACGAGTAAAGTCGTCGATTAAATTCTTTATTTCTTGATCAGTTGATTGATCTGTAAGCAATAAAACATGAACAATATTTAATTTTGTAATCAATCGCGATTCAATGATTCCGTCAAAGTCTTTGCATTTTTATCAATGAAAGTTAAAACTGATATCAAGCAGTATGTTTACTTTGTACGCAGTTTTCATTTGAAGAAGACCCCGCCCGTGCACCCAGTGAAAATCCTCGGTGTTGATTGTTTTCCTTAATATCATTTTTCATTCAAACCCATTCTAACACCTATATATTTTTTCTTCCAAATAAAATATTTTCTATAAAATAACACCACAGGCAATAGACATAACAAAAATATAACCCCTCATCTACAATATTTGTAGTATGTTTTAAAATAGAAAAAAATATAATGTTATGTCAAGTGCTCGTTCAGATTGTGTCTAATAATTGACTATTTTACCTTTTTATAATAGCCATTGTGAACAGCAAACTCGTAAAAGAAAAAAGGGAGGCCAGGGGGTATTTAACTCTTTACCAAAGAAAAAAAAATATGAAAAACATTTCGATCCAATTTTGTCTTCCCGCTGTCAAATGAAAAATATGCTCTTTAGTCCATTGTCAAAACAGCTGTTGAAAGACCCGTTTCTAAGGAAAATTCAAACACTCAAGTATTTTATAATAAACTACGATACATTTCTTTTCTCAATATTGTCTCATAATGAATAGATGGCCAGGAGTCTTGTTTGAATTACAATGTTACAATGATTCACCCTCTGTCTGATCTTAAAAAGACCAGTATTATTACTATAACTCACACGCATAGAACATTAAACAGCATATTACATGTATATCAAATGAAAGTTTGAAAGGTTTCATGACAACTGTGCATGTAACAATGATCACATTAACACATTAAGATTTTTTTAATAAAAGCATCAAATTAATTGATGTTGAGCTAACTGAAACTTTTATATGAAAATCGAATATGAAGATCATATGTCTTTTTTTACAACAAAAGTATAATACAGGGACATATATAGTTGCTATGGCAACCAGTAAAACTTACTTAAAAACTAAAATTCTGGATTAATATGTGATACACGTAGATTGATCCAAGTTCAAGTTTTCCAACATTTTTCCAGCATTTCCAAAAAATATATATAAAACAAGATAATCTATCTTGAAATATTTCTGATGTTGCCATGGCAACGATTTTGAAAGTCAATTATTTTGGATTTAAGAAAAAACACAACTTTTGTTTTTTAGTATTTTTTTCTTTAAGTTCAAATTCACACTAAACTTGATTGAGATGAAATCTGTCTCTGCATTTTTCTTTAATTAATTCTCAAAAATGTATAAGAATGCAATTTTCCAATAATGATCAATTAAGCAAGACATTGATATTTTAGTGACTAAATTAGATACAATGATGATAGACAAGTGTAAATAACTTGCATAATTTTTCTTGCTCTCAGTTTTGTTCTTTAGCAGATTTTTCCGGGTTTTTCATTATTTTTGTTCAAGAAATGTCAAAAACAGTGCTATGAGAGGCGTTCTGGAGGCCATATTAAGCCATGTGTGGTTACTATGGTATCGGCACCCCAATAATTTTTTTTGCTAAATTTCAAGAAAGGGTGTTGCATAAGTAATAAATATAAAATTTGATCAAAATCGGTGGTATCACCTTTCCACCGATTATTGAGAAATTTTGGTTCTTAAAGCTGAACACGACTCGTAAATAGGCATACGCCATTTCGATAGCATTATCTACGATACATCAATACTAGGGTATACTCGTCGCATTCGTTACACCTGACTGCTTTATTGTCACGTGTATCGGCGTGGAATGGCGACCCGTGTTCGTGCTCGTTATCTTGCATTATCTTTGTTTATATTTTATCGCAGTTACGTTTATCTGTGTTGTCTGTATACTGCACTGACTTATACAACTATAATTGTAAACTTATTTGGTATCTTATTTTCCTGCATTAAACGAAGTATTACGTTATTATTCTCGCTACCGAGTTCTGTATAGGATACGTCCGTCTCCTCCAGTGTCGACTGATTACACTGAACAGTGACCAAGTTCTGCCCTATTTATAGGGGTCTGCAGGGTAGCGAGACTCGGGAACAAAAATGGCGGACAGATTCCTTTTACGAATCGTGTTCAGCTTTAAAGAGAATCTTATAGAGAATGGCTCCTAAAGCAATATGTTTGGTTTGTATATCTCGGGCCCTTGCAATTTGATATGTTTTGTAAAATATTTGGTTATAATATTAATGGATTGAATTCCAACTAATAATGTGCACTAAACAAAAAAAATTGGCGAACAACAAACTCGGACCTCCAAAACATCAGAAATTGGATTAGATGCCATATATCACTGTCAGTATTTTACTCTGTTCTTACAAAGAATTCAGACTCAACTATATTTTTATATTCTCGTGCGAAACCCACTGTGACGTCACAACTTTCGTATTTTTGCACTTTTCATCTTATTAAGCAAAAAAAGTCATTGCAAGTTAATGGGTATTTTATTAAACGTCTTTTGTGGAGAGCATCAGACGCTAGATCGAGTTCATCATTAAATGTTTTGATTTCATATACTTGTAAAGCACATTCAGAAATACTATCTAATTAAAAAAAATCATTTTCTGCAAAAAATATTGTACACCTCAAATTAAATACACTTACAATATTCCCCTCAATGAACAAATTAAAATGATTCAATTAATAGCTATGCCTAAAAATGTTTGCATTGTGTTACTACATGTGTATCTCTCTCAATGATGATTTGTACAAAATGATTTGTAAAACGATAAAAAGGATACAACAGCAGCCAACTGAAGTATAACTCAAAGGTCTTAAAAGTCACTAAATGTCACGGCTATACCATTTAATCACACTTCTGTGAAATTTCAGTTACTTTTCAGTCAATTGACTCCCATATAACAATATAATTGTGTGTTCTCCTTGACCTAAGAAGGCTTGGGTATAAAAAAAAGATAACCTGTTGGATTAAAATCAGATCAAACCTTAAATTATTGATGAGACATATACTAAATATATAGAAATTGGCTAAACTGTTCAAAGCATGTTGATTTAACAAAGCTTTGTTTTATATTAAGGTTAACTAAGAAATCTTGAAAACAAAAGATTACCTTGATCCATTCTTTGAAAAATTTGTCTTGCAGCTCCGATCCATGAAGGGCTAGACAAACTTTCATTAATTTTCTTACAGGCTTTTGAGGCATTTAATAATGGAAGATTTCCAAGAAGATAACCAGAATGATCATCTTTACATACTTTCATTGAGTTTTCCCAAGACTCATATGATTTGTTGTTAATCAAATTTGAAGAATCTATGAAAAAATAAACAGAACAATAGAAATGGCATTTCTGCTGTATTTGTAGTTGTTAAAATGTTTCACACGGATAAATAAATCTGTTAACATTTCAATAATGTCTTTCTCTTTTTCTCTTTTAAAGTCAAACTTCTTCCATAAAGTATCTTCATTGACATCTCAAACGCATTTTAGAGGGGAAACGGACACAAGCTCAAGGTTAAAAGACGTCGTTGTCTCTGGCAATGTGGATACAAACTTCATAAATACATGATATAATATTTAATTCAACATTTCATATCTGAAATCTTAAGGAGGAATGCCACACCAACTTTTTCATTTTATAGATCTCTGGGTCAACCTTTTTAAACAATGCGCAGTTGAGATAAGGCTGTCCGAAGGCTTAAAATGCCTTGAATATATACATTTTATTCAGAGCTAGATTTTAATTTTAATATGTAATCCTTGTTTGTTTGCAGACAACTTGAGATAAAAGTTAAATCAGGTTTTATTTTAAAGCATTTATGTGATGTCACATTACTGTGTTGATGACGTGACGGGGATTTATAAAATTTCTAATTGTTGCACAAAATTATAAAAATATTATACAAAGTTTGTTACATAGATCAATTCACCGTGATTTCTAGTACATAGAACGTGCTGGGGGCAGGTTTAATTTTTACTCGTTTAGAAAATATTTTACGAGAAATTAAACTTACCAACATAAGAAGGGATATTTTCCACTCTTTATTGCGATTTATACAAAAATGGATAAACTACACACAATCCCCCAGCAATATTCAATTAGAGGACATACATGTACTTTTCTTCTAGATTCACGCAGAATATCTTCAATTTATCCTTGTCTTTCACTTGTGCCAGCCCAATATAAACACGATTCATAAATTCTAACTCTGTCTACGGCCGTGTAAGGGGAGCGTTACACACTTCATTTTTTACTATTGTCTGAATATGTGCATATCGGACAAACAAAAGGAATAAGGATATTTAAATTTCAAATTCAAGTGTTCAACATTATAACAGCACACTCGAGCTGAAAAATAATCCTAACACTTAAATTAAACAAGTCCCCAAAATAAATCTACATTCCATGTAAAAATTATGGCACTTTTCCCGTCATGTCAGCTCAAGTATGCAGTGACTTGACGTCATATTCTATTATGACGTCATATCTAGGTAGTTCAGAAAAGTTACGACAAATTGAACAGTTTGATATTTTACGGACAGCCTTATCCTAGCTGGTTGGTCTCAGCATCAAAAGGCCGACATTAGCTCTGTTATTTTATATGATTTTTTTGTATTTTTCAAAGAAAATTAAAAAAAAATATTTCTATCAAAATAAGACGCTTTTTTGTAAAAATTTCACTGTAAAAGAATGCATCACATTAATATCTAGTAAAATATGTGAAGAAAAGCGGTATAGATTTTAAAATTTGTTGAATAAAAAAATATTTATGAAAATAAAACACATAATTTGTGAATATTCTTTAAATTTGTGGTTAAAATTTTCTTAAAAACAGTCACAACTGGGGAGAACTTGTTCGTTAATCATATTTATAAAAGAAATTGAAACAAAAAAGCGAAATTTTCGAGAATGTTTGTTATTTTGGCCAATCCCGATAAAAAAAATAAACTGATTCCGACCATAATTGTACAATTATTGGAATTAAATACCATTTCCACAAGAATACTAGTCTGACCGGTGTAATAAGGGTTAAAATATTATTAAACTTGACACTTAAATAGATTTCGTTATGGTCAATACATGAAGAGGCAATAAATTAGTAGTTCATTCATTTTGTGTTAATTTTGAAATTAAATAAAATGGTTTGGTAATGTCAGCTGTTGTGGGCTGTACATCTTAAAATTGTGAAAATTATGCTAAATTAGTAATTATATATACAGAATGAAAAATTACATTATTTGCCTAAGGTTCCTTTTCCCATTTTAACTCCGCATAAAAAACATTGTTTAACGCCGTCTCTTTTTTTAGGTGATGTATCCTACACCCCTATTTGACCTGATTTATATAAAATAGTAAAATATACACGTTTCTTATAACTTTTAGCCATAACGGAAAATAAAAGAACAATTATTTTTACATAAACACAATCATGTTTTATATTTCATATTTTTGAAGGTGAGATTGGAAAAGAGGGCGAGGTGGAGGGGATATATACTTCCAACTTGGCAAACTCCATGTAAACTGCTGGTGCAATTTATACAGAAATACTCTGTATTATCCGGTTTAATGCACTGTATAGCTAAACAATCACCCGGAAAATATTCCTTGGAACAATCGATATCTGCAAAAGAAACGCTTTACATTAATGTCATGTAAAGTTTTAGGGGGTTATTAATGTCATTTAAAATTTTAGAGAGTGGAGATTGTTTTTTAGATTTTTAGATAATTTATATATTTTTTTTCATTTTATAATAAGTTTACCTGTTTTCCCTTTATTAACCAATTGATGTATCATACGTGAAGCTCAAGTATGGTAATAGCCCATTTTTCCTTTCATTTGATGTAAGAATCACAAACAGTGATTATCGTCAAAGTATGCAGTAAAGAATTTAAAATGTTGATTGTTTTAAAACCAACAATGAATTTGATTTAACGACAAAGGGGAATCCACAATCATATGAGGCTGTCAAAGTTTTACTTTTTACTAATTTTCCTTAATTCTAATAACATTTTGTAAAGTTTGAAATATTTTTCAATTCGATAAACATGGAGCACAACTTTGCCTGTCTGAGATTGTAATACATAAACATGTGCCGTTAGCGCATGATATATACAAATGGTGTATAGGCAAGCTTGTGCATCAGTGGAAAATTGATGAAAAGTTGCATCAATATAGAAAATTGATCGATAGATTTCCGCAGTTTATTTTGATCTTTGTGAACCAAATAACTCATAAACAATGAACAATTTATACACAAAAGATGGCAACGGGTCTGTAATGATTATTTTGATCCATTATAATGTTCCAGATGAAGACAAACAAAAAAAAAATTTCTTTGAAGAATATATTCATTTGCATTTACGTCATTTTTATACATGATGTCTTTTACATAAATTATAGCACACCAATTAGAATTTAAGTTGAATACAAAGAATGCAGAAACTCGAGGCATGCAATTCTTTATTATATACCTAATGTGTATCAATCAATTTTACTATAGATTTAACGCTATCACTTGACGTCGTGATCCGACTTTTCGGATCACCACACTGTGGTTTTCTGAATCCATATCACCAATCTCTGAAACTGAGGACGTAGTACGCAAAAACATGACGTTATTTTTCTTGCACGTTTAAAAATCCCTTGTTATTATGCTTTGTTAAATGGATTAATTTTACACAATTGATATTTTTTAAGATTTCTTTAATATATTTAGCAAGTAATAAGGGAGTATATAATAAATTTATCATTATAACAGTAACTTTATCCAAAGGGACGCTTCGCGTCTCGTTTGATCTGATGATCCCCGCCTGTCAACTCGACGTGATACGACCCTTCGGATCAAGTAACTGTTATAATAATATATTTATTTATTTCCATTTATAGAATTAAGTAAGATATTGATGTCAGATTCAACACTATAGATACACGATAGATTATTTCGTAGATCTGAACATATTCAATCAAAAACAAACCTTTAAGTATTCATATAAAATCAGGTGGTCCATAATCTCAGAGAGATTGAATGTCTCTATAACTTTAAGAGACATTGAATTACGTTATGTGCATAAAAACTATTTCTAATTGCAGTGTTTTTACGATCATATTTACCTTTCTTAGATTTAAATACATTGAATGCATTTACACCACCACATTCTTTCGTGAATTTGCTGTCGATATGGTTTGCACAAGTGAAATTACATTCACTGGCATTTCTGCCATTTCTTTGTACCCGTCTCCTTAAGCAGAGGCATGTTCTATTCTGTTAAAAATCAGGCAAACATATATATCCTTTTGATTCATCAAAATGCTATTATCATGCTATCCTTAAGTCAGAGATGAACGATCTATATCATAATTTAGACCATTTCTGGTATAGTAGTGACAAACTATGTATACATTTATTAATTCTATAGTCATTATATACTGTAGATCAATACATTTTCGCGACACCTTATTTTCGCGAGATAGTCATTGACTCTTGCTAAGCGAGACAACATTTTCACGAATTGTGGTTATTGCTCTATATATTCTTGAGGAATGCTATTATACGCGAGAATTTATTTTTCGCAAGCACACTGTCTCGCGTAATTGCGCGAAAATAAAGCTCTCGCGAATAAAAAAGTGATTTACAGTACTGTGATATTATAGCAATGCAATGAAATTTTGTGGAGATAAAAAGTGTATATATGAAGTGTGTTTATTAAATAATCTACAAATAATCTACACAAATTAGTTAATTTTCCCTTACTGTGACTAAGAGAACTACAGGCACAAAGTGGAACAAACCTTAACACCCATTTCAGAACCCCCAAACAAATACAAGGGGTTACAGTGGCTGGAACGTTATTGTTGACAAAACAATCGTGTAGAATCGTTCGTGTATCGTGCGTGATCGTTCGTGTATCAGACTCAATCGTGTGTGTTTTTAATCGTGCGAGATCGTGCGTTTAGAATCGTGTAAATTTCGTTTTGTAAGTTTTTATTGAAATGTTATTTGTAAAATAAGCATTTCCCTTGTTTGTTTTTCTTAATTTATTAATTAAGATCCAAATAAAATGAAAAAGCGCAATTTACATAATAGAATGCAGAACGAACTAATTATCGCCCGTAAACAAGCAATATAGTAAGTCGTACAATATTAAGTTCTCGTCAAATAGCGCGATCAGTATTGTGATAAACCGTACTTAGATCTTTAACGCCTTTTTGAAAAATCTGATTTTAATTATTATTTACTTCTTATTGTGGTCAAGATAATCTTGAAATCAATTCATTGAAAATAAATATATATTTTTTTTACAAAGAAATAAACATTTCTCAATGCTTACATAACTAGTTAGTCGACAAATATACATGGACACGGAATGATTTTCGGGAGTTTTGATTATCTGTGTTTATCTCTTGAGCCTATTTGTAATTAATTAATTTTAAATTTCTCCAAATAAAAAAGTTGAATAATTGTCAAGTTTATCAGACATTGAATCATTGGAAACATAAGGATAAAATTTGTAAATATAAACTATTTAAGTCATTCCATGCTGCCATTTTTGTTCAATCGTATCCCCCTTTCTGCATATCATGATATCCATTTCAATCAAATTATACGACCCACAAACATGTACATCGTCTGATAGAACGAACAAAATCCGGTTTTTTTTTTTGATCGGAGAATTACCTTAGAAATAATTATTTTTAATCTAAAATATTAAGTCTTGCATATATTTAGTTACAGAAATATCATTTTCCCTTTTTTTCTTCAAAGTCTATGAAATAATATTGATAATTCTTTGAAATCTTAAAAAGTATTAAGCCGTATTTCGTTTTGAAAATATTGAATCCTAAATATTTTGAACTATTTTGAGTGAAGAATCGTGCGTTTGCGTTCACAATCGTGTAAGATCGTGTAACGTATAGAATCGTGAACGTGAAAGATCGTTCGTGTAACAGGTTTAATCGTGCGTTAATCGTGCGGAATCGTTCGTGTAACGTGATCGTTCGTGTAAGTTGTCAACAATAACGTTCCAGCCACTGTAACAAAAAGTTCGTTGACTAGCGTCATAAAATTAACACTGCTGTAGGCACATCACTCAATTTTAAAATACATTGTATCTACCGGTAGTTAGAATCATCTTTTCTATCTTAAGAATAAACCATAAATAATAAATTTTATTTTTTATTAATTTGGTCATGTTTTTGTAAGCAATGTTATGCCCAGGCGGCGCAACCTCGAACACGCCGTTTTTGCGACCTATGTGTAACTGAGAAAAACTCTTTTGATCTGATTATCTGACATCCCAACTTCCCATTAATTTGGGTACATGTACGTTTCGGGACACAATTGTTCCATAAAATATGAAATTTTCACTTCATTCTGGAAGTTCTATGAAATTTTATCGTAAATTTTACACGGAATGTCAAAAATGAGGCATTGGAAATGACCTCAAAAGGGGGAGGGGTTTCCGTTTCAAACATTCTTTAAATTTTTGCCTTTGATAAAACTGGTATAGACCTACATGTACATTAAACAGTTGAAACAGGCTACAGAGAAATAATATGCATCCAGAGTACTTATCTTTTAATGTCAAAATAGATTCAGAGAGAAAAGGGATACACAGTTAATGTCAATTTTCAGTCAAGATGTGAAAAATCAATCACGTCAAAAAATGACGTTGATCATGTGTTGTAGATATTGAACTCCCAAAAGCAAAATATGCCTACACAATCAAGCGCGGATCTCTGCCAATGTATTAATCCATTTTGAATATTATATTCATTGAAGGCCACTGTTCATGACATTGTAAAGTCATATAAACAAGGCGGGTTAAAGTCCTTACTCAGCTCCAGGGAATCTCATCAAAAAAATCTACGAGGTAGAAGTGGACATTGAAAAAATAGTGACGTTATCGGACGTCATGAAAATAAACGACGACAGCACCGGGTGATCATATAATGTTGTTCTCATTTTATAATCAAAAATAATGAACGTATCAGGCTAAATTTTTCAACATTTCTTTATTTTTTGTTGTTTAATGTTCCATTTAAATTTTGAAAGCACAGACTACATAGTACTACTTCTATAGCCTCAGTCTACGAACTTTTTGATAACCTCTTGTATATAGAGAGAGTTTTTAAACTAACCTTTATTGCAAATATAGTTTTTTTTGACTTCATGCACATTCCTTGACAAAATCCGGCAGTAATGTTTTCCATGGTTATATTTTCATCTGCGTATTTTAAAACGTCCGTGTCCTCGAAACAACCTTTATATGATAAAAAAAACTTCATAATTCTCAGCAATTTATGAGATATGGTTGAAATCGATATATTAGAACAAGCTTTTACTAAACAAATTATATTTTGCAATGAACTTATTTTTCTACGAATATCCCCAAAAACAAATTCAAAAGTGTATTGAGATAATCATTTCATTCAAGCATAGTATTTTCCAATGCGTCTTCATGCAAGGAAGTTTATTTTATTTTCCTTTTTTAAATTCTATTTTCTATTTTTATTTATAGATTTGGTCTGCTGAAATTCCATTTGATTTGAGCATGAGTTTTAAAATTGAGACTAGTTTGCTGGCGTGCATATAAAGGTTATGACGAATGAACGCATTTACATGTAAAACAGTGGTTTTGTATATTTACAAGGTATACCTTTACTCTGATCACCAAAAATCCACTGATAAGAACGAAAAATCACCTATTGCACATTGAATACCTATGATTCTTAAATTTCAAAGAAATAGAGCAATGACCTATTTTTCATGCTAGTGGCCTCTGAGTATTTTTCTGTATTGACGAAAAGACGTATACCATTTACAAGTATTGTGTCACAGACAAATTGTGACGAAAGTTTTTGACTTGAGAAATCTGAACTTACACACGATATTTTGCTTAAAAAGTATTATAAAAGAGAACACATACATTTTTTAAACTTTGCAAAAAAAAATGAAAAAACCAATAATAATTAATTTTACCAAGCAGTTTTATCCAGTGTGATATCCGCTGATAACGACCTGTCCAGTAACTCGGTCCCTGTACTGAAGTATGTATCGTCAGTGTTGAGTTTGCGCTTTTACAATAATTTTGAGCGTCGAACCAATTCCATCGCGCAGAAGGCGAACCTAATTAAAAAAAAATAATTCGATATAAATTTATTCATAAACAAGAAATATCATTAATAGATATTATTTAGTAAAGTAATAAAAATGACGTTTTCTAGCGATTGTGTCACATTTTTTTCTTTCATAGCAATATAACAACCTTTTTTTGCTAATAATTTATACCTCCAGGCCTAAATACTCTATGTTTAATTTATTTTAGTTTCAGATTTCAGTTTAGCGTGAGGAAATGACATTTCGTTAATTTAACATGTTTTCAAATTGATTTACATAGAACTTTTCCTTATTTCAATCCTCTTGAAATTGACGAATCGGAGGTTTAATTGATAGCTTTTGTCCTGTGTGTCTAGCTGTTTGTCGTTTTATTGTCTGTTCGCATGTTTGCCTCTCTGAAACCCTCGAACGTTGTCCATAACTTTTGAGTGGGTGAGACTTTGTCTTTAATACTTCATAGGTATAATTTCTTATTGAAAGATCTTTCTTAGGATATTAATTAGTTTTACCTCTTGGCCTTCGTGTTTAACACACATGCACATTTACCAATCTTTACCACACAATTATCTTGGTCATAATACTTTAAAAGTTGAAGCTCAGGGATTCATACTTTGCAAGTCTATTCATTGTGACAAGACATTCGCTACAATACGGGGGTAGTTTCAGTGTTTCTCAAACAGATGTTATGTTTGATGAAAACACTTGGAAAATTGTTAAGTAATGTAATTTGTAATCACAACTAATCAGGGCAACGCTATTCTGAGAAAAATCAAAGCTCTAAACAATGTCTAATGTAAACACAATAACAAAAATTAATAAAACGTTAATAAACTTACCCTTGTTTGAAGCTACAAGCATCGCTAACACATAAGCAATTTTAGAAATTGGTATGTAGTCCATCGTCTTCCAATGATTCATATATATAACATGTAAAGAAAAAAATTAATCAATGCTAATTATTCTTTTTTTTCCCTTTTCATTATTTCTTATATCGGCATAAACAGTTCCGACTATATTTATACTGAGAAAATATACAAATGTATAGGGATTAATCAATTTTTTTTTTTTTTTTTTTTTTACATTTTGTTTTGTTAGTGTTTTATATTGCATGAACTGTTACAATGTAAATGTGACTTACGTGTACTTAACTACATATTAATTAAAACTTTAGAACCATGTCTCCCACTGGAAAACCCGTTACATATACATACAAAGGATGTTCAATAACTAATGTCCTTTGGTCTTTTCACAAAAAAAAAATCTTATGACTAAGACCAAAATGTCACCACTCAGCAATGTTTTATCTAATGAAAATATTTTTTTTCTGATTAATTAATAACAATTCAATCATAAGATATCAATATATGAAGTGATAGAAAAAAGGATTTTCACAGCTAAGTTATCTGTCTAAAAATTGAGGGGAAATTTGGTCTTCGGGTAAGATTCTTTGTGAAAAGGGCCACTTAATTTTATAACATACAACACAAATATCATATAACTTTTAGACTGAGTATCTCTCTTATGATTGAATCTTTAATGAATTGATTTAAGGAATCACTGTCTAGTTTTGAGAGTATGCCAGGGCATCAACAATAGTGGGAAACAAGGGATAATTTGCATAACGGGCGAAACCCGTTATGCTAAAATTATCCCATGTTTCCCACTATTGTTGATGTCCCTGGCATACTCTCAAAACTAGACAGTGAATCCTTATATTTCCATTTCATTGTGAAATAAAATTGTAGACTTAGACATTAAAAATGTAGACTAATAGATTTAAATTACACGAGGACTTCCATGCCAATTTCAATAGTCCTTGCACACTGACGTCAAACACAAAGGCAACCGCACGAGATTTACATGCATATTTGGCCTCCTTAGCGTCAGACACAGAGACAGATGCGCACGAGATTTTCATGCGTATTAGGCCTCCGTAGCTGCTAACCTATCGACCTGCCTAATTTACATTCCGGCAGAATTATCAAGAAATAAATTTCCCACACTTTCAAACAGTTATCACAGAGAAAAAATTAGAAATGGAAATATATCAGTTTATGTGACCCCTTTCTATTTCATATTTTCATTGTGAGAAGCTGGAAAACAAAGGATATTTGAGAGACTGCTTTAGAAATGAATAGTTAAGAATCAGAAAACTAGAGTAAAATTGAACGCTTCTTTAAAACTATTGTAAATCTTGTTAACAATCCAAAAGAAATATCCACTGAAATTTTTAAGATTTACAGCAACCAATGTCTATATTATAGATATTGAGCATGTAGATTTCAATTAACAATAATGTTAAAATGGGCATAAAAAATGGGCACTGTTTTAGAATATCTTAACATTTTTTAGCACAATTCATTTCATACAGAACATTCATAATTAATCGTTGTGACATAATTGTTTATTTTTACTCATAAGAGAGAGAGAGAGAGAGAGAGAGAGAGAGAGAGAGAGAGAATTACAAAAAAGTTGGCTCCATCTGTTCCACTGAGTGTCAAATTTTTCTTTTTCATCAATTTTATTTGATATATATTTTTGTGTTTGCTAAAATTGATGTCAACTTCATCGACTATAAAAAGCATTCAACAACGTGGACCGACAGACATTGTGGAAGATACTGAGGCACTATGGAGTACCAGAGAAGCTGGTTTTCCTGATTCGGAACACCTACCAAGGCATGATATGCAGAGTTACCCATGCTGGCCAGATGTCTGAGAGTTTCGAGGTCAAGACAGGAGTCCGACAAGGTTGCTTGCTGTCACCATTTCTTTTTCTCTTGGTCATTGATTGGATCATGAGGACAACCACAGCAGGCAGGAACAATGGCATACAGTGGACACTCCTGAAGCAAATCCACGATCTGGATTTTTCAGATGACCCGGCTATCCTTTCACATAACTAAAGCCAGTTGCAGCATTAAACAAATCACCTTGTAACATCGGTAGAAACGAGCCTCAAATCAACTTGAAGAAAACAGAATTGATAAAGATAAACTCCACTGTCCAAAAACCAGTCACAGTTGGTGGTGAGCCCATCAAAGAAGTTGAGTCCTTCATCTTCCTGGGAAGTGTGGCGAACAGACACAGTGGCACAGACCGCGACATCAAGTCAAGAATTAGAAAGGTAAGAACTGCATTCACCATTTCAAAGAACTGCGCATACGTATTACCCCCAAACAGCGGATCCTCAACTCTAATGTAAAGTCCGTCCTATTGTATGGTGCAGAGACGTGGAGGATGACTAAAGCTACCCTGCAGAATATCCAGACATTTTACAACACCTGTCTCAGGCGCATCTTTAACATCCGATGGCCTGAAAGGATCTCAAACGAAGAACTATTGATGAGAGCTGGACAGGAACCAATGGAGTAACAAATAAGACAGAGGAAGTGGGGCTGGATTGGACACACACTAAGGAAGTCACCATCTACATATAGCATCACCTGAGTTGGAACCCACAGGGCGAAAGAAAAAGAGAACGTCCTAGAAACACCTGGAGGCGTAACTCGGAGTCAGAGTTAAGGACACAGGATATGACCTGGGATGATGCAGCTAGAGCAGCTCAGAATCGTGTTCGTTGGAGGACTGTCGTGGATAGCCTATGTTCCTCACGAAACGACAGGCCTAGGTAAGTAAGTTAAATTGATTCAAGTGTGATATCGACGAGTGCACAATTAGAAGTTTTTCGATACATCTAGAAGTATACATATGATATTTTATCCATAAAGTTTTGATATTCGCCATTTCATGTTTTTTTTCCTTTCATGCCTAATATTTTTTATGTGCAATTGGAGATTCTCTGCTTAAGATGTGCTCAAAATTTCAAGGCGTTATTGTACAAAGTCACATTCACTTAGATATGTTCAATTGTCTCTTTCTCTCCTTGACAAAAATAACACTGCTTAGAATTTACCTTTCTGATTTTGAATAAAAATGAATTAGTCGCCAATTTTTTAGTTAAAAGTCTGAACTGAAACCATTGGAGTTAAAAAATGTTCGTAATTTAAAATTGTAAATTTTAATGTTTTTTTTTTTTAATCAGAAATTGTAATTCTTGACTTTTGCCAGAAATTTAAACTGATAATGAAACATGAATACAATGCTTTAAAACCTCAAAACAAATCTAAAATAAATGCACGTGACAAAAACAGCGAAGGTTTAGAAAAAGCAAAGAATTCAAAGAAAGACAAAGACAGTTTTATATGCCTTTTTTTAAATATTAGTAGTCTTTTTGTTCGAATTCTTATTTGGGAAGGAACTGGAATTTCTGGAGGAGTCAAGAAAACAAATTTTTTTGCGAAAAATGGAAATGTTTATTAGAGGAAGGAACCAGAATCAGGAATCCACTACATATTTTTTTTCAAGAGAGCGTCCAAAAACATATTCCCTAAAAAAATATTGTGTGTTGTTTATAGTCCCTTTTGAGAATTTTTCATTTTTATGGAGACGCCATCCCTTGCCGTTGGAAAGCTGCAAATTTTGTCCTATACTCGGCACTCAGGGCCATTGAGCAGGGAGGGATCTTTTCAGCACCTACTGCGACACGGGACCTCGGTTTATACTGTCTCATCTTAAGGACTGGTCTCCACGTACCACAGTGAGATTCGACTCCTTACTCTGCGACTTTAGAGCACGCGCAATAACCACTGCACGGGCGAGTATTCCCCGAAGATTAAAGGTATGTTGGATATAAACAGATAGTCAATGTGTTTTCACCAGACCTGTCACCCTTTGATTCTCTTAAATCAAATAAAAAATCCTTTTAGAAAACAAGTCCAGGAAATCATACATGTAGTATCTGCCCTATTCCAACATACGAAGGGTCATACTCAAAAGTAAGAAATTAGATAAAAATGTTACAGACATGTGTTTTATAAAAAAGGGAATATTTAAGTTATATCATTAAGACTAAATCATTGAAAAATGATTTATTTCTTTCTAAGCACCGAGTACATTATCTATTGAACAGCCCTCTTACTATAAGATTTCAATATCTGGAATATAAAAGAAGTAATGGAAAATGAATGTATGTTAGGCCTTGTTGAATAGTGTAATCAAAAATCATCGTATTCATCTTAAAATAGCATTGTAATACGTTTATGTAATGTCTGTCTTAGAGAGAGAGAGAGGCAATTTTATCCTCCTAGCTTAAAATCGTTTAGTTTTTTTTAAAATATATTAAAATTAAACAGTGCACATTTCATATGACATAAACAACCCATATCCTTGTCAGAGTCACTTATGCAATAAATATAACTATTAACATTTCAGATCAAATGGGTTCAAAGATAATATTTTAAAAGTATTATGGTAATGTTAATTTAGACCTATAAATGAGACCTACGATAATGTTTTTTCCTTTATCGATATAAATTACGGAAGTGTTTTATGCGTTCTTCTCAAGGCCTTTGTGTGAATTTTAAATCGCAATTTTTATTTCATCTTTTCACTTTAGGTCCTCCGAAGGTTTCTTGAACTTCACAATTATCAAATTTACCAAATACATATAAACCAAAGAAAAGAAAAAATATTCAGATATTTTTCGATCAAAAAGTCTATATAATTTTGTCGAAAGGAAATTAAGAGTTAGCTTTCTTTATTTAGATGTTTCTTAAGATGTTGCTTAACGGTGAATAATCATATAGAGAAAGATCTGCCTTGTCTGGTCATTCAAAAGATCAGTCATGGTGCTTTCAAACATTTCATTTTGAGACCATAAGATAACAAACATTTAAAAGGTCCCAAACTTAAAAATATTCTACTTTCACTTTAAATCGAACCTGGGTTACAACTTTCTTCAACGAATCGTTACAATTTGTATGTAGAAGAAGGATATGCAGACAACGAACAGTATTCAATCTCAAAGTCCATTAAACAATATACAAAATAAGAGCAGAGCAAACACGGACATCCCAAACATCAGAGGTGTGATCAGGTGCCATGGAGGAGTGAGCATCCCCTGCTGACCGGTCACACCTGCTGTGTGCTCGTTGTCATGATCAGGAGATAACGGAAAAAAATCCGTCGTCAATTAAGTGTATAATAATGGACTAGCAATTGGTATGAAAAACGTCAGTCAGCATTTGACTCAATAATAAATTGTATTTGCTGACAAAGTCATTGTATAGACCATAGAACTTACGAAATGATGACTATAAACGAGACTGTTGATATTCTTGTTTCACCAACTTGCTTGTCAATAATTTACCTCGTTTAAGAAATTGTTCATACGTAGAGCATGCTTTTGCGTATCGAATCAACTGAGATATATATACTCCGTATGCAGGTGATAAAGGTATATATGGTTTTTGGCAATTCGCAGCTAGGATTAGGCTGCCCGTAAAATATCAAACTGTTGAAACTGTAGTAACTTCTCTGAACTATCTAGATATGACGTCATAATAGAATATGACGTCAAGTCACTGCATACCTGAGCTGACATGACTGGGAAAGTGTCATAATTTTTACATGGCATGTAGATTTATTTTGGGGACTTGTTTTCTAATTCAAGTGCTATAGTTGTTTTTGAAGCTAGAGTTGGCTGTTATGATGTTGAACATTTGAAATTTGAATATCCCTATTTCTTTCACTTGTCCGATATGCACATTTTCAAACAATAGCGAAAAATTATGTGTGAAACGCTCCCTTTACATGTCCGTAGACAGAATACGAATTTATGAACGGTGTTTATATTGGACTGGCACAAGTGATAAACAAGGACAAACTGAAGATATTCTGTGTGAATCTACAAGAAAATTATGTCCTCTAACTGAGTATTGCTGGGGGATTGTGTGTAGTTTATCCATTTTTGTATAAATCGCGATAAAGAATGGAAAATACACCTTCTTATGTTCGTAAGTTGAATTTCTCGTAAAATGTTTTCTTAACGAGTAAAAATTAAACCTGCCCCTAGCACTTTTTATGTACCAGAGATCACGATGAATTGATCTTTGTTACAAACTTTGCACAATATATTTATATTGCACTTGTACCGAAGCTATTTTTATGCAACAATAAGGAATATCATAAATCTCCGTCACGTGATCAACACAGTCATATAAAATCACATAAACGCTGTAAAATAAAACCTAATTATTCTATTATCTCAAGTTGACTGCAATTTCAAACAAGGATTACATATTAGAATTAAAATCTAGCTCAAAATAAAATATATATTTTAAGACATTTTAAGCCTTCGGACAGCCTTATCATCACTGCGTTGACAATACGTCGTCGATATATCTAAATGTCGAGTTGAAGGCCACAGCAAGTGTTTTCTTCTTTTCACGCACAAGACTCTGCATAAATTCTGCTTCATTTAAGAAATAAATAACAAGTTTATAAACTTCATTGGGAATTGAAGTGGGTCGGTCACGTGATCAAATCCTGTGAAGGCCGAAGGCCTTCTCAGAAGATTTGATCACGTACCGACCCACTTCAATTCCCATTGAAGTTTATAAACGTGTTTTTTATTACTTATATATACATTTGAGACAGACAATTTAATATTTTCGAATTTAAATTATTGCACTAACCATCCGTCGTAGATTTTGAAAAATGACGCAAGGTGTACATCGGCTTGCATGGCGGTTACGCTTCGAATATTCATTAGGCTAAGGAATCTATTTCGGGGATATTTTGTAAAAGGCTACTTGTGATCAGTAAAAGTGAACAGATTGTTGTCTGGGAATATTTTTATTTGTGAAAATTGATAATCAATGCTGAAAAGACACAAGAAACACGTCCGAAGTTTGATGATAAAAAGTTTGAGGAATTTCGGTCGTCGGAAAGGGATGGATGGATCCGATGGATTGACCACACTTGTACAAGCCAGTTAATTTGCCATTTGATCAAAAACATTCTACGGTTTCAGTAACTAAAGGCATACTTCGCGTAAAACACTAATAAACAGGTAGACAAAGGCGACAGCTTTACATTGAACTACGAAAACGCTGAGGTGTTTGGCAGCTGTTCATGGCATGATTGGAATGATATTTTCCAACAGATTTACACATTTATCGTGAGTAGAATTTAGATATAAAATAATAGTTTATCATGAAAATTTAACCTATTTAGGTCTACCCCAAAAATAAGGATGAACTTTAGAGACTGTGCAACTGACAAAAATGAAGAAAAATGTCAACAAACGCTAGTTTTTTCTATGTACACAGGTTGTATCGATAGCCAAGAAATGTATGAAATACTTGTTTACATTGTAAATAAAAAATATCATTTTACTTGCTTATTTTGTTTATTTTTTATACATGAAAAGGAAGTAGAGCAGGTCATTTCATAACTTATGTACCGGTAGATATTATTGCGCCGTGTGATTCGGCCATGCATTGACCTCTGACCTCCGACAAACTTCATACAGAATTGAAGATATTTTCTCTCTGTATGTTTATATAGTGGAAAAATACCACAAATGTATATATATTAATATAAAAATAAGTCTGCTAATAACGGAACGCGATTGGTACCCATGGGAATCCAATAGATTGTTGGAATACCTGGTCTCCAAAAAACACATAGATATTGTCAATCAGAAACTCAAGCATCTTCTTGATGTCAACTTCAGAGTACTTATGTGTGCAATCAGAATCGGTTTTAACAAAATAATTTTGCAAATGACCAATGACGAGATAAGTAAATTTCCGAGTTCCATTTTTATTGAAGAAGCAGATGTCATTGATATCAAAAAGCCTGGAGTTTAATTTGTCGTGGGGAATTGTTGCGTATAAAGTTGAAAAGTCGTTAGTTTTCAAGCTGTTGATTTTTGTAAAGTCTTGTGATTTGAAATTGTCCAAAAGTTCTTTAGAATTTTTAAGTATCCACATCTGATTCACACCACTTCTTGAATATATATAGTTGCACAGTATTCTTGAAGTTTTTCCTTCACTTCTGTCAATATCTTAGTGAGGAGTAACGAAAGAGGCTTTGTTGAACATTTACTGGAATCTGAAATGTATCTTTGTTTTTAAGGATTCTTATGAAGTTTCGGAATCCAATATATATAAGGTAGTTCAAATTCATTTTGGCTCTGTGGAATATTAAAAGTATTCAATACTGACAGCCCTAGTTCCGAGGAGCTGTCTCACCTAGTCTAAAACGCCTGTATCAGGGCTTATACACTATTAAGTATAGTATATGATATAATGAGCTCGCTAAAAATTCACTATTGCGAAGAAAAGTTCTTTACGATTAAATGGAGAAGGAGAATAAAATAAATAAAGAAGAATTCGAGAAGATTATGTATCGCTGAGAAAGAGACAGTGAATAGCCCGCGAAAATACGCTTACGGTGTCATGAATTTAAGTGATCTACGGTATTTACATGTATTTGCTTGACCATAATATCAATCTAAAGTAGAGTCAATTTTATTCAGTGGTATAAAACCTAAAACCTTCATCACCTGCATACGAAATTTATATATCTCAGTTGATTTGATACGCAAGAGCATGTTCTACGCATAGACATATTTTAGAATGAAATAAATTATTGATAAACAAGTTGATGAATCAAAAATATCAGCATTTTTGTTTAAAGTCATCATTTTTAGGTTCTAATTATAAGGTTGACACAATGCTTGCAACGTGACAACCACCTGGTACATGCGATATAACTGGTACTGTGTACGGCTAAATCTATCCATTATGGATACATCTAACTATATACATGTATACATTTTTCAGTCTTTATTTACTTTGCTATATACTAGTATATAGTTTAAAGTAATACATATTATGTAGAACCTACGTCGTATGACATCATAACTAGTGGATGTGTTTAGCTAGTGCTAGATCCATTATGACGTCATAATTAATTCAATGTCACTTTTCCCCATACTTTGTAGCTTTCTGCAAAAATAGAATACTCCACTAAATGTAAAACGTTAACAGCATTATTCATTTTTGTATGTGAGCGAACATCGTTCGATCAGATGATAAATAAAGTATATTTTATGAAAAAACACACCACATATTCAACATTTGAACATTGTATATCTTAGTTTACTTCCATAAAACTAGTTACATAGTAATAAACCAAAGATGTTCATGTTTGTCTGTCTGTGTCTGTTCAGCTTATAGGGGTAAACACTCAGTTATGTTCAAGACCGAGGTAGAAAATGTCATCTTAGTGCCGTTTTAAGGTAGAATCTATGTTGGAAAAGTCTTTGTCACAAAATTTTCAAACTTTTCAAAATGATAAATTAACACTCGCTTATCAATCAGTCAAAAACACATGACATGTTTCCTTGTTATTAAATATAGTGCAGCCTATGAAACATGGAATTGTATTTACATACTGCGACTTCAGTTATTTTTAGGGGTACTTGTCATAAAGAGAATATGAAAAATCTCAAAAATACTAAATTAAACATCGTCGTTTGTTGACTTTATTAACTGAACATACATTAAGCGGTAAATTCTATTATTGCAGAAAGCTTCTATTGCTAAATCAAGCACATCGCTAAATGCCTTGTTTACAAATATTTATGTAAAGCAAACTCGAGAACCAAAAATTCAAATCAATGCTAAATTAAATAAACACAATATCCGCCAAATACCCTACACGCCAAAAAAAAATATATATACAGTTTTCCCATTAAGTAATGATATCGATCCGTATTTGGTTTTTAACTCAACATTTCAACATACAGTATATATTAACACTATCATAAAACATCCGTAAAATGTAGTGTTATCTACATTCAATATTAATCAGTGAATTTAAAGATTAAATTTCAAAAATGATTGACCGCCACGCGATACACGATTGAATTAATAAAATATACAAGTATATATTTATGATTACATGTACTAGTATTTTCTTAACGGATGAAAAAATGTATCGGTTTAGTAAATACATGTACATTGTAAGACCTCTTTGCACATGTACTTAACATAATAAACGATACAACTGCATTATGATATGAATAATCCAATTGTATTTATATACATAAATCAGAAAAAAAAACATCTTTTGGGTTAACAAATTCAACTGATAATTCATAGATAAAAACATACCTTATATATGTCTTCCTTATCACTAGACATTACGGGCGTAAACACATGTCTGTTTATACTTCCTTGTCAGGGTCTTTGTATGAAATTTTAAATGTCATTTTTATTTGAGGCCTTTTGAAGGTTTGTTTACCGGTTCATATAAATATCGCCGATAAAGCAACCTTTGATCTTCCTTCATTCGCATTATAAGATTTTATGCTCTGGTTAAGTATTGTAAGTAGTCCAAATACTGTGAAGAAAACCCTTAGAAACTAGAGGTGTTGTGGGCAATGAGCTCACTTAATGATACCCCCGCCTTCCATATCAGTATAATGGCAAATTTGCATGTTTTGCTGTGGCCGGGAAACCTAAAATATGTGTCGGATCAAAAAGTAAAATAGAAGGTGCACAATGGCAAAATGTAATAAAGATTCCGTGAAAGTTTCATTAATTTTCACTCAGCGGTATGAGAGGAGTTGCGGAAAAGAAATGAGTACCCCAAAGCGTAACAGACGGACGGAAGTACAGACTGACGGACAGACGGACGGACGGACATACTGATTACAGTATACCCTCCCACTTTTCAAGCGGGGGTATAATAAATCCGTTAGACTTCCAGATTAAGGGTTTTTTTTAAAAAAAAAAAAACATGTATTAAACGGCAAGTTTGTAAAGTATGCGTCTACACTATTTTAGGGCTTCTTTTTTTCTCAAAATGATGATTACGTGTTGTCCCTTACTATTCTATCACAAAAATAAAATTATATTTAAAAAAAAATCATACAGCTGGTTTGTTATAAAGAAAATATTTAGGTCATTATCAACAGACATTTTCTGTCATTAAATCATTAAAGAAAATACATTTACGTATACATGAAATATGCAAAATATAAACAGTAATCGGTAATCTTTGTACATGTAGACTTGTTAATGTTGGTAAAACGTACGTCACTTGATATGACTTTTAACTATTCACAAAGACGTAAGCTTAGAGCATCTTTCTTTATTAATTAGTACTTTCTTGTAAATTGACAATTAGGGCTACATCATATTTGCGCCAATCTTTACTCTATCGATTTGAAACTTTAAAATTATTTCTCTTGAAAAGTTCAAGAAAAGCCCATTTTTAATTCCTAGACAAAAGAGTATAGCATCGAATATACTGTATCTGTCTATCAACATCCAATTGGCAAACCTCAAAATATATAATGTATTAGAAAATGTTATCGGAATCATATATCGGAATATATAATAGAGGATCCCTTGTTATACTATATACAATTTTTTTCTCACAAAATGTATCAAGATCTATTGGCCAGGCATGTAGCAACAGGAAATTAGGGGGAGCCACCTACCTTTTAAACATGCTATTGAAATGTTTATGTGAAGGTTGCCCCAACTTTTGGCTAAAGTAAAGTGATACATGTATAAGAGTAATGTAGAAATTGTATGAAGAAAATGGTCTACAAAAGAAGTTTGCATTGGAAAATGTTGGCCTCATTTATCAGACATAACTATTTTTAGAATGTAATTTTATATATCTGTATTACGCAAGTCTTCCCAAGGCGCGGATCCAGGGATATTTTCCGGGGTTTCATCCCACTCTATAAACGTAACCCCCTTTCCTAACCTGAAAAAAACTTACTTGGGGGGTGGATAACATTTAAAGCCTCATAATATGAAATCCCTCGTAGTACTTCTTATAGTCACTTTGCACGTATTTAAATTGCGTATTCGAGGAGGGGTCAGCGTTTTCTAGGGGCTCCCAAGGTCACTTAAAGTACGTTTGGGGCTCTAGATCCACGCATGTCTATATTAAAGACTATGTAATTATTTGGCAAAGGTTTGATAATTTTTTTTCTATTGTCTAGCATATAGGATACATTTGTGTGCGACATGATACCTCATAAAATGACTAATTCTCAAATAAGTAAGATAGACTTTACTTAGTCATACAGAGAAAAGCAAAAAAAAAAATACAAGCATAATTTGCCTGGTAAATACACAGGCACTTGTGGGCTGGACCCTATTTCATTTTTTTCTTTTTAAATATGGGGCGCAAACACCTTTTTTCCTATTTTTTACTATTGTACGAAGTGAGCCGAGTTCCAGTATTATATGTTCAACCAAGCCTCTTTCGTTACACCTCACTAAGATATTAACAGTAGTGAAGGATAAACTTCAAGAGTACTGTGCAGCAATATATTCAAACTATACTAAAAAATTCTAAAGAAAATTTGGAAAATTTGAAATCACAAAATTTTACTACAATCAACAGCTTAAAAACTTACCAATTTTTAACTTTTACCCATTTACAACCATTACCCACGTACAATTCTTATTGTTTATTGAACTATTCTGAAGTTGATGTTAAAAAGATGCTTGAGTTTCTATTGAGAATATTAAAAATTTATGTTGTTTTCGAAGACCGTGTTTAGCAACAATTTCGTGCAATTTTTGTGGGTAGCAATTGCACCCCGTCGCTACAGACCCAATTTTGTGTTGATATTCAGAAGAATTTGTTCAAAATCTTATTAGTGTAAAGACAAAAACACTTCGTATTGTTTTATAGATTAAGAGGTTGAATGCTATTTGCTGTCGTCTTCATATATTTCAAAATAATTAATTAATAATTACCCGATAAATATTGTTGAACATGCCATGAAGGAAATAGCTATAGGTGCAAAGTTATGAAATTCTATACAGTTAACAATCACGATGGGCTTAACTACATGTAACAGGGGTTTAGTACATGTATAATCATAGAAAACACTAGTTTATTATATTTAACTATAAAGAAAAATTGTATATTTTGAATTACTATTATACCTTTCTCCTAAAAATCATTTATTTTTTTATTTGTTTGATGTTCAAATATTCCTTTTGGTCTTGAAATTTGAAAGCTTAAAATCTTTTGAATACGACTACTTAGTGAAGAAGATCTTATAAATTATATGCGAATAATTAAACAATTAATTGTTTCAATCAATATAAAAAATATAGATAAATAATTATAACAATCTGAAATTACTTTAGGAAATCATTGAATTATTTATGTAAAAAATTTCGATACTAAAGCAGAATATGGTTAACTTTAATTAGGTATTATAAAGTATTTACAAACTATATAAAGAATATTTTTGAATGGTCATATATCATTCTCGCAATACCTTAACACCGACTGTTACTAATGAATATGCATTATATAATAACAGTGTTCATCATTTTAAAATTTAACTGTTTTGCAGAGTTTACGCGATGCAGTATTTTCGAGAACCAATCTGTACCTGAGCCCCTAATTATTATTATTGAAAAAACATAGACATACATGCTTATTTTGTATCATAAATTCTTTTTAAAAAATGGTCGTACTTATTAATAAGAAAACATGCTCTAATAACATAGGATAATTTTTTTTTGATACAACAAATACTTTCATTTTTTTTATTGACCGAACTTTTAGTCATTTTATTGATCATGAATTAGCGAAAAAAAGGAAGCTTTAGAATAGTTTGACTCACAGTACAACCATATTATCAGAAAGACATGGTTTTGCAGAAAAGAAAAAAATATTTGAAATATTTTATAAGAATACATCGTATTTTAAATGCAAAAACCAATTATACTGTCATATGGAAATGTGAGAACAAAATATTTGTCTTTGTTACTTCATGCAGAAAGCTAGACAGGGGTCCAATAGATAATTGACAATGCAAAGTGGAGAAAGACAAAGAAGTCTAATTAAGTGGAAAATAAAAGTTTACTATAAAGTATTGACCACATAAAAGTCATAAACATTAGATAGCTATATTTCCTTCTTTTCTATTTTTTCTTTTCATTCCCTTTCTTTCTTCTCTATTCTTCTTTATCAAAACTACTTTTACATAAGCTGCAATAGTTAACAAATTGTCAATGTACATTGCAACCACAAACAATTAGTGAATCTCAATATACTCAGAAACGTTCGATAATCCTGTGTAATGCTGTTCGTTTATGTCATTTACATGACCTAAGTTTAATGTGGTAAATGCTGACGTTGGACGACCGGTTGTTACAACAGTTGCTAAATTGTTGGTAAAGTTCTTTGTGTTATTGTCAGGAGAATGTGTTCTGTGAAATAAAAATGAATGAGTCAGTTATCGGATATCCAATCAGTGTAACTGAGAGTAAATTATTCTGTTTTGATGAATTTCTAGGATGTTTAAAATAATTCTAAAATTCAATTATTAACTCGGTACAAATTAACAAATAAACAAATTATATTTATATCAACACTGTACCTTTTCTTAATTCTGATGATATAGATGATTAAGAAGATGACGATGCCAGCTAATAAAACGACTAGTATACCACAGATTACCACTCCAGTCAGCAGTCCTTGATTATTAAAAGAATCTGTAAAGTTAGTTATGTAGAAGCTTTAAATTATGAGACTTCACAAGTGGACTTTTCAAAGATATAACTTGGAATTTAATTTAGAAATCAAAACTGGCAGCATTTTATTTCTTTACTTTTCAAATTAAAATCACTAAGCAACATATAACTTTTTTTTGGTTTCAGATGTAAGATTGAACTTAACTACAAGTTGTAAGAACTTTTATAGAGGAAAATATTATTCCAATAAACATCAGATCGCATATTTATCTAGTAACCAAAGGTATGGACAAGAAAGTTAACGACAAAATAATGAAGTAATAAAACTGCAAGGAAATAAAATAAATTGAAGAATCTTTTGTAATAATATCTTCATCATTTATCATGCATTTGATTCTAAAAATTTATTTGGAGAAATTTGAAAAAGATTTCTATAAAGAGCATAAGCTTAACTTCAATGCCTCAAAAGAAATTGAAACAGAAAAAAAGGAACAATATCTTATTATAGACTATATTTTCTGTTTGGTCTTCACGACTGGATTTTAGTTTTATAAAACACATTCTTTATGCAATTCTCTATCCTGGCTACTATTTGATTATCTAAAATAATTTGTTATTATTCAATCTTTTAGGGCTTTGCAATCTTATTTTTCGACGGTTATGTTTTCAGATAGGAATGAATAATAATACATCAGATGTTTCTTTGCCGATACTGAATATATACAAAATCGCTGAACTCAATATTTAGCACAATCATTGGATATATGCGTGTTCATATATTAGTGCATCAAAATCCGTGTCAAAATATATACACCGATTCTTATTAAGCTTATAGTCTGTAATTATGAAATACTACAGGCAAATTACTTCTTTATCATACCAGGATTTTTTCCAACGATTATCAATACTTTCGAGAATTCTGCTTACTTGAATTTTTACCAGATGTATTAATAATTGTTTCCTGATGATTAAATAACGTGCTTGTATCATTTATCCATGATGACTGTTCTTCGTTTTTAGAAATTGATGAAATTGTCGTTGTTGCTGTTTCTCCTGGTTTTAAAGACTGGGGTGAGGATATGATCGTTGTAAAATCTTGATCCAAATCTGTTGAATTTTAATGGAACAAAATGGTTTAGTATTTATTTTATCCGTACATGAGGAAAACGTGCATTTGCCAGCTCTACATTTTTGACATAGCATGAAATATGCCTTCTCGTAGTCTTCTATTATCCAGCCTTTATAAATGAAAAAAAAGAAAATGTAGATTTGTCATTGAAATGTAAAATGTATTTGGAACATAGAAGCATCAAATGCGTACTAACGGGAAAGATAAAAAAATAGTTCCGTACATCGTATTATACAAGGAATATAAGCAAATATAATTTGAATATTTCTTATTGTCATAACCAGTCAAGAATCCCTCCTAAAACGCAATATTTCTAAAATTGAACCGAACACGTTATTGTCAAACATATTGATTTAATGAGCTCGTCTCTGAATAATTTAGCGCAAGCGCTATCCGGACTTTGGACGATAACAACCAGTCGGGCCTATACCAGGGACAAGATTTTTTTTTAAAATGTTGTACTATAAAAACTCATTTCATGTATTTTATGATCAAAGATGTAACTTTTATATACAATCAATGATTTAATTTAGATGTAAATCAAGTGTAGACAGTCTAACAAGAACAAACAAAAATGTTACTCAATTGCGCTTTTTTGCTCATAGAATCATTATTATACATGTATTACATGTACAATAATATTGCTTCCCTTTTTTAAAAGTCTCAAGTTTAACTTTTTAAAGACTATTTAAGTTATCATTGTCTACAAAAATCTACCTACGATCTATCTATTTTCTCTCAATACTGTCTTTGTGTGGGGGGATGAGAGGGTGTGTGTGTAAGGGTCAGTCTGTGGGGGAGGGTGTGTTAGAGTGTGTAAGGAAGTGTAAGGGAGTGTTTGTGAGGGAGAGAAACAGGATAGGTAGGTGTGAGGGCGAGCACAGCACGGAAGTTATATTCCTTGTTCAAGATGTTGATTTCTTAGATCCTCAACCGGTGGCGGTAAGCTAGTGGTAGAGTGTTCCCTTTATTATCAAAAGGTTTGGGTTTGATTCTTGTTTGCTTCCCCGCGTCAAACCTAAGACGAAACATACTAGATATAGATTGTTCTTTTGTCAATTGCTCGGCATTAGAAGTGAAAGTTACAGGTCTTTCAAATATGACCTTCAAAACGTTAGTCCCGTGTCACGGTAGGCGTTGGCATGATAAAGTACCCTCACTACTCGATTGGCCATGAATGCCGAGTAAAAATAAAAATTTGAAACCTTCACCGACATACGATAACGTCTCTATATAAGTGAAAAATCCTCGAATGAGACGTTAAGCAATAAACAATCAATCAATCTTAGATGCTAATATCAAATATAGCCTATATATTAAAGAACACGGCAAAAAATAAGTTATAGTTGATAAAATGTCCATAAATGAGTACACTTGTCTACTTAATTATCTTAGATTTGATGCTATTGTGGCAATGATGAAATTGCTAATTTTGAAACACTGATAATTGAAATCTAACATTTTTGCATTTTGCAAATAAGATATTAAAATATATAGAAAAAATTCAAAATAATTTGATGAAAATTATCTTAACAAATAATTTACGAAAAAACATTACAATTCTTTAAATCGTTTAAAAGTTTCTTCTACTTAAGGTGTAAGGGTTAAAATGCACATCTTCATCCTCTCTGTAATGTTTTTGTCTTTATGAGTTTAATTTTATATAAAATATTTTTTTATTGGTACCTACCTTGATCTATCTTTGCATAGCTCTGACGTGCTATTCCAATCCAGTTTACATCAGAATTTCCATTTGGTATGCTCAAGCAAGATCCGCTTGCGTTTGTCAGGTCCAAATTTCCATACATATAAGATGATGGTTCTGACCGTTTACACCTTTCCATAGAGTGACTCCAATTTGAAGCAATATGTTGTTCATTTGATGAGTCTGCAAAGAAATGCATCATCAAGTTGAAACCGTTTGATCTGCAATCTATAGTTTATAACAGTACTGTACTATATTCAACTAAATCAAATTTTAGACACTTACAATACACCTAAGGGTGATTCCATATTTTTAACGGCCCAATTTTTCAAAGAGAGATATTTAAATGCGAACTCGTGTCTAAAGACTAAGATTTACTAAAAAGCTAGATCTATTTTACTAATATTTAATTTCTTCTCTTAAATGTATATATATAATAGTGTCAGTAGCTCGGTTGTACTTTGACGTGTCGGCCCCGCCACAGTTAAATTCCTTAGCACCACAGATAAAATATTAGCATCACAGTAAGATCGTAGTTGTCAGTACGTTGAATATTATGATTTTTTTAAACATCAAATAAACTTCTTAAACAGAAATTATATATCGTTTTCAGTTTATAATGCTAAGCTGCTAATTCACTCTAATTTGGACCCATTGTTTGGCTTGCACTATCAATTATCTTCTATACCTCACTGGACACATGAAACCGTTTCTCGCATTTCACGATTATTACAGAGGAAATTTTAAATATCAATAAGTTCATGCTTCAATTGTTCTAAAGTTAACCATGTCTCTGACGTTACACTTGCACTGCGTTTAAAAACTTGTATGTGTCTTATGTTACCTACCAGAATTTCCTCAGTCGATCTTTAATGAACACTCCTCTGCATAATATTAGTTATGTAGACACTAAGAGGGGTAATACGGAAATATGTGGGGTTCTTAAAAAAATCCATATTGGACGAGGCGTATCCGTATTTTTTCTAGGATCTCACATATTTCCGTATTACCCTTCTAAATGTCTACATAACGAATTTTTTCCAGCCGATGGTTCTCTAAAAGACTAAATATTTATAGTATCGATAAACGGCTTTCACTGAGGATCCAACTCAGTCGTTCCTCATCCATTGCTGTCGTCAGACGCATTGCGGCGTCAGTTATAAAGCTTCATGCGGGTCAAATGAAAGCATTATATTGATGATGTGTGGTTGGTAAATTTTTAATATACAGTGGGCACATCATATGGCACGCCGATTGGTTCAAAACTATTTTCTGCACAAAGATAAAGATTTTATACACGAGCTAGATGAAAAATATACACGAGTAAAATAAAAATGCACGTATAAGTAAAAATTGCACATAGTTTGAAAGATTTTAACACAAACATAACGAAAAATACACGAATCCGAAATTTTTTTTCACGATTGAGGGGTGAAATATGCACACACAAAAAACAAAAATTGCACGAGCAGAGGAAACTAAAAATTACACAAACAATTTTACTGCGCATACAGCTGCGCATGTCATTATTATGCACATAGAATATTCATTGTGTTCTTGGTTTTCTGTACTCTTTATCTCTTCATGTATGCTTAACTGGATGTAATCGAGAATGGAAAATGGCGTTGACGATGGCATGTGTTTTACTTTGCTTCTTTATTTCTTGCTAAAACTCCATCCGATTTCTAGTTATTACCGATCGAACAAATGTTTCAAGTGTTTCCATGTGATCTATATGCGAGAATACTTCAAAGTTTTTCTACAATATTATAATTTTCTTGTATTGAACAAGATCCGAACCAATATATGGAGGTATTATTTGATGCCAGAAAAAATTGTGACGAAAAGGAATTGTATAATGCGGGGTAAAAAAAAAACCCATTGCATATGATGCACTCGACTCCGAACTAAAAGTACCTAACGATAAACAGAACGGCTGACTAGGATCTTGATTTTCTAAAAAAAAAAATGTTAGAATTATTTTGTTTTGTTTTTTATTTAAATAAACTCTCGATAGCTTTTGAAAATTTCTAATTTATAGATACAACTTTAACGGAAATTACTAGTATAAATATAAAATTAACACTTGCATAATCAAACTATTAATAAAGTTGATTCTTCATGAAATTCGCAGAATTATATATATATATATATATATATATATATATATATATATTGCTTATTATTATCATTAATCTGTAGAATTAATTTTGGTACTTTTCATTTGTACCTATTTTATTTTTTTTTACCATTCCAAATAGGAAATTATATATATATTCATTTGGCTGGATACATATTTTTTTAAACTTAAGAAGTTGGGATTACCTTTGATGTAAACAGCATGTATTTAGATCTAACTTAAAACACATAAAAAATATTTTATTCTAAAAAACACCATGCATTCATACTTATAAAATATCAGGATATCAGCTTTGGTTGGAGCTCTTTAGATTTTTTTGTTATGAATTCCTTCCATGATATCACATATTTTTCAGTTATAAACTACTCAATAAAAACAAGACATTTCTTGTCAGCGTTACCCTCATTCGTAATGGCGATTACTTGATAAATGTTTTCATTTTAATAAAAAGGACCAGGTAAAGGGAGAATAAACATACTCTGTGCTTTATGTACAGTTATGCGCTTTTATGTATTCTTACTTTTAAAACATTGTGATTTACTACGTTTATCTATACATGTACGTACAATGTTACAAATAGGATGCAATAAAAAATTGAAATTGATACAACAGTGTCATAGAACGCGTTTTATTACTCTTGAAAAATACAGATAATTCATATTCTTTATTGATCTCGATGTTTCTGTTTACATTTCGAATTCGGCCTCATGAATTTTTTAAAATTATTTTCCAAACACTAAGTTCCTTGTAAGATTATTTTTTCACTCAAATATATTTCCATAATAAAAAAGAGAAGATGATTATATTATTTATGAAACGAAATGAATCGTCAAACTAGGCCTGTAGACACCCCCCTTTATTTTCAAGTATAGATTTTGCTAAAGTAACTTTTTCTTTACATGCAGGTTGACCCCAACCCCCAATTTTTAACTGTTGTTAGGTCAAGCGCATGCAAATCCGGGGATATTGATATACAGTTTGAAGTTGTATTGCAATCCTGATTTCGATCGACTGCTTCTTGTACCATTAAATTCTTAGAAAATATTTCAGGCACGAAGCATCAGGATTTTTTATTTTATCATTATTATTATTATTTTGTTTTTTTGCGAACAGAACCTTCTTCCATTGTAAAATGTTCACTGAAAATCCCCTTTTTTGTTGTTGGATTGGAATTGAAGGTCCCCCACTACCTCATCGGAGTAGGATTTGCGAGATTGTACACTTTATCTTGTTTTGCTTGTCAATTAGTAAAGAAAAGCCGTAAAGATATTAAACATTTTAAATAGAAAATTATTTATGAAAATAAAACACATAATTTGTGAATATTTTTTAAATTTGTGGTTAAAATCTTCTTAAAACCAGTCACAACTGGGGAGAACATGTTCATTGATCATATTTATAAAAGAAATTGAAATGAAATAACCAAATTTTAGAGAAATTATTTTTTTTTAATTTTTGCCAATCCCGATCAAAATTAAACCGATCCCAACCATAATTGTACAGTGATCAGTGTAAAACTGACCAGAAATCAGCAAATTTAGAACTACAGGCTTTAAGAGAAAAAAAACAGTAATCTTCAAGACTCTGTGGTGGATCTGAAGGCGCGTTCTATGCGTGATAACTTGGTGTTTTCAGGGATACCAGAGCGAGCGTGGGAGGACACTGAGCAGGTGCTTCAGGATTTTCTACAACGAAGGTACAAATTGGACTACCATATCGATTTTGAACGAGTACACAGGATGGGCAGATACGATGAATATAGCGAATACCCGAGGAGGATAGAAATCTAACAAATCCTTGGTTAAACTGTATACAGAAAATCTGTAACATGTGTGCTTATCAAATGTATGGAACCTACAAGGTGTTAGTATTAATCATGAATGGATAAGTGCTACTGTTAAGCAAATACTATAAGATCAATTTATTCAAAATTGGTTCAGTGATATAAATAATTCCTCAAAAGGACAAATTACAGAATCTTTAAACAAAACTTTGGATTCGAAAACTATCTACTATAAAATATTATAATTTTAAATTAACTCCTTTATATGCATTTTACCTATTCAGAATAATCTACAGTATAATCTACAGTATAAAAACAGAAAAGCTTAAATTCACATTAGTAAAATGACTGTATAATATTAATGCATTTTCATGGATACATGTATTTATGTAATCACCACACTTTGTTCAAAATTTAATACTACATACATGTACTGCTTTTTCACATTTATATTTATTTCAAAATAATGATATATTCGTTTCAATATTAAAATTAAAGTTGCGCAAGTACTTGCTCGATTTTTTTTTTACTGTTTAGTACTTCTTAAAATGTATTGTGCAAATTCCACAACCCAGAAGACAGCATCTCTGTGTGAATTGCTAGTGACCTTCAAGTTCAATCAAAAGGTATTATTGATGTGTCAAATAACTATAAATCGATTAGCATACAGGTGTCTTTCATTCCAGCACCACCAGGGGGGGAATCTCTCGATATGAAAAGGTCACGCATCCACATCCTTAATTATTACCATAAGTACACACAGTGGGTTGTGGAGGAGAAGAGTTTGATTTGTTAATACCTTTCCTGTATTACAACTAATGCTGTTTTTATTTACTCACCTTTACTATGATAATATCATTGTTTTGAACTTTCAAAAGAAATCGCGATATAGAGGAATGACACAATGGAAAAATCTAACAATTAAACACGCAACTGGATATATTCCTCCCCCCTTTTTACATTATCTACATGTATACATTTGTAAAATGTTTATAATCGGGGGTGTTAATTTATATGCATATTGCATGCCTGTCAGTTTTTACATGTATAAACCACGTTGTGCATATTCTTGAGAGTCTAGTGTAATTCTAAAAGACTGAATCTTTTTCAAAGGATCAATATTGTTAACAAATTACTTATCCTCTTGTTTTATAATGTTTCAAGCATCCAAGCCACACTGAGCTGTTCTCTAATGAATATTAATGAACTGTGCGCAATGAGGATGCGTCGTATATTATGTCGATGTTGTATTCTCACTCGTGCAGTTTTCGTTTTTACGTTTGTGTAATTTTCTCGCTATATCGTGTAAATATTGTGTTGATTGTGTAGTTTTTCTGTAGTTTGTGTAAGTTTCAATAACTTTGTGTATATTTTCCTCACTTTGTGTAAGTTTTGACTTGCTCGTGTAATTTTTGTTTAAGGTCGTGCAGAAAATAGTTTTGAACCAATCGGCGTGCCATAACATCAGCAATGTGAGGTGGGTAGACAGCATAACATTGTTTAATACAGTATTGCTCTCCTCCAATGAAATTTCACAATTTTTATCAGAGGCAGGATTATTTTGTGCATTTACCTTTTGAAAACAATCTTTTATTAAATTAGGGTTAAATACTCAAAAGTGTTATTACTTATATACTGAAAGGAAAAAGAAACGCATAATAAATTTTAGAATAAAATTAAAACTTTATTTCCAATGTGTTTTCCAGTATTGTTATCAAACATTTTAATTCGACATTAAACAACAAGTAACAGAAATCTTGTGTGATTTTGACTGATAATTCCTGAGTTATTGAAACTGGTATGTAGATACCCTCCAAAATTAAAATAAAAATTCTCATCATCTCCCTTGCGCATCAGTAACAGCCTTGATTTTCTTGTGCATTGAGTTCACCAGAGAATTTTTCTTTCTCAAGGATTATCATTAAAGCCTTCCGGCGGTAGTCTTAATGGTTGAGAGTAGCTGTATTATTCCAAAGCTAACAAATCCCCCCGCCCAATGAATCCCACGAATTTTCGATTAAGGATAGAATTTACAGAATCTAGCTGATTTGGTACACCTGAATGTTTGTAAGGAAGTATCGACAAATACTGGCTACATTTTCTCAGCGTGAACATGCTAAAAACAATACGCATACGGCGCATACGTGCGCGTGTGAGAGTAAAATCGACGTAAAGTTGCCAAGCTTGAGTACCAGATTAGAGCAGAGAGTTTCTGTCAGTATTAGTGTGAAAATATGAGTAGGATTGTCTGCCGTAAAAATATCGGTTTCAGTGATAATGACTTGACAATAACCGAGGTAGCATGATGAAAAGCCCTATCTTAATGTGACGTTGTTACGCGCCAACGTCACCCTCATGGTTGGTTGGAAACCTTTTAAATTACTCTCTGACAACCGAAAAAACTTTTGGTTGAAAATTTAAAAACAAACTGCACAGCAACATGTTGTTGCCTTTTTAATCACTAATGCAACTCAATTACTAGACCCAATGTAACTTCCGTCATCCATACCATGGTTGCATGAAATTTATACTGACTGCAAATATCGGAAAACATGTCTATAACTCTAATGCATCTCTTGGCACTACAAAATGTGATCACAAAATTGTCATCATCAACATGTATTTGGCTTTTTATTACTTCCCCTGCGTGACACCATACATTTCATGGTTGAGTAATTATGACCATCGATTTTAGTGCACAGTAACCAAAATACACATCTGACCAATTATCATAATTTTCTGCCACATTATTAAATATTTTTCGCTATTATGCTATTATGCATTTCTTTTTCCTTTCAGTATACTTTTTCAGGTTCTATAAGCAAATATCTATTTATTGAGTTCTTATGTGTGTTTGGGAAAGAGTTGGGGTCTTTTTTCAGAGTATACATGTATATTGTGGAAATAATTATATTTTTGATCTAAACTGTAATAAATCGATATTCTTTTTTTTATCATTATGAATTAATTCATCAAACATATTGCCAAATGATTAATTCTATTTGTATTTGAAAATTGATTCAAAGGTGCTGTGTGTTTTATGGTTTACTTCGGGATTCCTTTGAAAATTGGCCGCGAAATGACAGTAAATATTAGGACTTCGCACAATTCTTCCGCTAGAGTTAAATTTGAAATGATGGAGAACTGAAGTTGGATACCTGGTGCGGTCACAAAATCAGATATTGAAAATATATGTAACATCTACGTTCAAATAACCCGTTATAATGACGTTATATCTGATAACGACGATAAAATGGATTTGACGTCTAGCTATACATGTAAGCGGACCAGTGAGCATACCTAAAACTCTGTGTAGCCCCATTTACAAATATTTTCTCAGCTAAACGACCTGCTCAAACAATAACAACGAGAAAAAAATGTCTCAGAGATTGTTATTTCATTGCAATTGGTATGTATTTAGTCTTACCAATATTCAACCAAGGTAAAATCAAAAGCTCCAAACGATCATCAATTTTTACGTATGAAAGAACAAGGTTCACTTTTGCTTTATTTAGTCCTGTGAATTTCTGAAAAAACTGAAACTACATGCGTCAATTTTATCATATCCTAAATGAGTCTACAAACAAAGCCAATGTTTAAAGCTATTTTTCGATATTTAATATATAGCGCAACCTCTGATCTAAAATGTGTAACTACTAAATGATAGAAGTATTTCTGAGGATTAAAAGACATGTTTTACTTTTTAGATCAGAGAGTACGCTGATGTTATTTTTGTTCACTGAATGTACGCAATTATACCTGTTTACCTTAAAATTGAAGAACATTGAATATTGCAATTTCATAGAGCCAGTTTTCCAAGATCTTGACTGTAGGTGAACATCTGTTATGGGAAATGAAAGCACAAAATTAAGTCTCTATTAATTTAAATAATTCAAATGGAAAATCAAGTGTTAATCAATCAATTGGTATATCTACAGGGCCATTTAATGCATTAAGTGAACCGAGCTCTTCATTACATTGACTCGCGTTGCATAAATAGGTACCACATGGTTCTAAGCCATCTTGTCCCACATATGAAAATTTTACATTCAGGAGTAACATCATCGATTTTTTTTTAAAACTCTAAGAAAAGAGACAGTTTGAATTTTTCTAATGATATATGTGATAACAAAGAAAGAAGAGTAAAACTTTCCGATCGTTTTACATGCAAAACTATCTCCGGCTGACGTGACGTTAAAATGACGTAGAGATGCTGCTCCACGTCGATAGACATACGATGTATGCATCTTTATAATTTTACCGGAAATTATCTTATTATAATAGGAATAACTGTTTTTTCGTTCTTTATAAAATTTTGATTAATTTTCACGAATTCAGCTTTGTCCATTATAGAGTAAAAGTAAATGTCTTAACAATTTCTGATCAGCCCTCGTATCTATGTATACATGTATGTATAAGGTAATATGTATATGTGCATTTCACTTAAATTAAAGATTCTTTTAACATCAAATGAACATTTCACATACTTTGCTTTAGACAAATTTTGGTGTAGTAATGCGAGCAATCACTGCTTATGAATTTTGGATCTCGTCTTTCATGATCACATTGTAACAACATACAGCTTTTATTCGTCATAATACTGTCATCTGAAATGAAGGTCATTTAATTATGAATAAATAAAATTTGTTACATCAAATTTTTGAATTCGATACCATTCTATATAATTATTTTCTCATCATTGATGCTGAATTATTATGACCTTGGCATATGTTACCAGGCATGTAGGTAGGAGACATAAAAACCATTAGCATCACCGGCCATCAAAGAACATATACTATCTAGCATTGCATGGACACAGTGGCCATTACTTGACAAAGGTTTGATATCATATCTTGTCATAACAAACTCTCTTCGATGTAACAAGGTTCTGAACGCACTTCGATTGTGTATGAAAATCAAATTTATCCAAGGCCATAAAGACTTCATGACTCACGAATTAAAAAAAAACATTTAAAAAAAATTAAGGAAGTGGAGGCAATGCAAATCATATCTGCGTGTAAATGTAAATGCAGGAGTTACTATTGTATTTTTAATACTTTGAAACTTTAAAACCAGAGCTCAATTCATATTGTAGTCTAAAGTTCAGTAGCGCGCAGCATTGAATACCACTTCAGGAAGTCGTGTATTGACCGACGTTTTTCATTTTTATTTTTAGTTACTTATTTACACACTTTACGTCCGGGTGTGTAGGAGTGTGATTTGTTCCTTGTGCACAATCATGGCAGGGAGCACACGGTTGTTCTAACTGGTCGATATAGGGTGGGCACTCAACCATGTCATCTCTGATCCTTTAATTATACCCCCGTAAACGAAGTTTCGGGGGTATATAGTTTTTGTCGTGTCCGTCTGTCTGTCTGTCTCTCTGTCTCTCTGTTTGTCTGTTTGTCTGCAAAAACATTAACCTTGCCCATAACTTTTGATTTAGTGGAGCTATGACTTTCATATTTCATATGTGTATTCCTTGTGACAAGACCTTTCTTTGGATACCACCAAATTTGACCTTTTGACCTTGGAGTTTGACCCACTTGGCCATATCTTTTGAACGGTAGACAGCAGGACATTTATACTTCACATATGTAATGTTTGTTAAAAGACCTTTCACTGGATACCAACAACCTTGACCCTTTGACCTTGACCTTGTAGATTTCCGTACTTGTGAAAAAACTTTAACCTTGGCCGTAACTTTTGAACGGTAAAGGATAGGGCTTTCATACTTCATATATGTAATTCTTGTGAGAAGACCTTGACCTTGGAGTTCGACCTACTTTTCAAGAAATTGAACGTTGACCATAACTTCTCGCAAAAACTTTAACCTTGCTCATAACTTATGATTTAGTGGAGCTATGACTTATATATTTTATATTTTTACTCCTAGTGACAAGACCTTTCTTTGGGTACCACCAAATTTGGCCTTTTGACCTTGACCGTGGAGTTTGACCCACTTTTACATGAAAATTTCAAAATTTTACTTTGGCCATATCTTTTGAACAGTAGACACCAGGACATTTATACTTCACATATGTAATGTTTGTTAAAAGACCTTTCAATAGTTACCAGCAACCTTGACCTTTTGACTTTGAAGATTTCCGTACTTGTGAAAAAACTTTAACCTTGGCCAAAACTTTTGAACGGTAAGGGATAGGGCTTTTATACTTCATATATGTAATTCTTTTGAGAAGACCTTTCATTGGATACCAAGAACTTTGACCCTTTGACATTGACCTACTTTAAAAAAGCAAACTTTGACCATAACTTTTAAAGAGTTAGGGCTAGTGCTTTCAAACTTTACATATTTGGTCCTTATGACAAGACCTTTCATTTGATAACAATAACTTTGACCCTTTGACCTTGACCTTGGAGTTTGACCTACTTTTTAAGAAATTGAACGTTTACCATAACTTCTGAACGGTTAGGGCTAGGGCTTTCATGCTCTACATAAGTATTTTATGTAGCAAGACCTTTCATTTGATACTAATTACAATGACCTTTTGACCTTGACCTTGGAGATTTTTGTACTTATTAGAAAAACATTAGCTCACTTTCAAATTTCACAATTGTTTTTCCAGTGAGAATACCCTACTTTTGGTACCAATTAATTAAATTTGCATTTAAGAAAAGCTTAATCTTTGCTATGTTGCCATACGGGGGCATCAGTGTTTTACATAAACATCTTGTTCGTGCTTTCTCTAGTTCTGCTCCACATCAGTATTTTCAAGAACTTTTAAACTTAAATTCATGAGAACTGTTCTTTATTTCCTTATTTCATCTATCTCATGAATAAGCAACAAAGGAGAAAAAGGGAATTGCCAATAAATCATTTGGAATATTTATCATTTTCCGTACCAGAGTACCAAAAAATGTTCTTCAATTTAGAAACACTTCCGGAAATCAATAATCTTACCTTGGTCAGAAATATAAACGTTGTAAGCAGTTTCTCCCCCACATTCTCTGGAATAGATTTCGTCAATGCTTTCTCTAGTTCTGCTCCACATCAGTATTTTCAAGAACTTTTAAATTTAAATTCATGAGAACTGTTCTTTATTTCCTTATTTCATCTATCTCATGAATAAGCAACAAAGGAGAAAAAGGGAATTGCCAATAAATCATTTGGAATATTTATCATTTTCCGTACCAGAGTACCAAAAAATGTTCTTCAATTTAGAAACACTTCCGGAAATCAATAATCTTACCTTGGTCAGAAATATAAACGTTGTAAGCAGTTTCTCCCCCACATTCTCTGGAATAGATTTCGTCAATGCTATCGCAACTGTAGTTACAGTGTGAAGGTGAATATTCAAACATATAGTCAAAATTGACTAGGCCTTTTAAACAGGTGCATTTATTTAACTAACAATAAAAAACATAAAGGAAAGGGTAATTATTTTCTCGAAGCATCTTAGATATTTTAATCAACGGTTTTGTGGACACAGATTCAAAATTTAAAAAAATGAACAAACTCGGGAAAATAGTTTTATAAATATGTAACGAGCTCTATAATTGTTATGTTTGCGTTTTATCGGGTGTATTCAATTTTTTAGACTCTGAACACATTCTGTCATTACTTGTAAGTTAGTGTAAATTTCACAAATTTCAACTCTTAATTTTCTTAATTATAGTTTAACATTTTTAACATTTTTCATTATTACAAAACAATTGCAACATTTTTAGTATTTAGGATAAAGTTAACTACAGTAGAGCCTCGTTTATCCGCACGCTTTGGTGACTAGTAATTTGCCCGGTATTGTAAAGCGTCCGGATATGTGAATTACCAGTTAAACAAGATAAGAAAACGTTAAAAATGTCTGTCTGGATACTGAAGCATCCGGATATCTGGCGTCCAGATATCTGAAGGTCTACTGTATATGAAAGTGCAAGAATGTGTCAATGAAACGCTTCCAGAAATTTGACATTTCAGTGTTTTCAAGATGAAATGAGTTTGTAAATTTTATCTCCGTGTAAAATACTATAGCGACATATATCATAATATTCAAAAAATGAGAAAAAATGAACTTCAAATCTGTTTCAAAGCCCATTTAAAAAAATGAATTAAATGCAGTAATATAAATATATACTTTAACAGCAAATGTGGATGAATTTTCATTTTTACAAATTTCTTGACAAGCTCCCACGGATTTTCTTTCCATGATCTCAACAACCCTTGGATAATGATTTGTGATGTTAGAATCTGGATAACATCCTTGAAGATAGAAAATTAATAGGATTTAAAGATATAATTGTATTTTTTTCAATAGATACGTATATAAATATCATTGAAAAAAATACAGCTCATTCTAGAATAATGACTCTAATTAAACTTACCAATTATTTTTATCCATTGTGATAATCTTATGTAACGTCCGGTCCATGAATCTTTGTTACTTAATCCAGTAGTTTCTGTAGTTAATCCACGACCTTGACATATCTCCTGTGCTTCAAACCAATTAAAGGAAGCTTCTTGGCCATCGATTGTGAAAACGTCTATTACTGTATATACATGTACAAATATATAACGTAAAAGTCGTATGGTATCTTTAATTTTGGTAAGCTTAAAGCTAAACACGATTCGTAAAACAATGTTTTCTCCAACCTCTGTAAAAAGGACATGACTTGGTCACTGTTCGATGTATTCAGTCAACACGGATGTAGACGGACATATCATATGCAACATTCGGTAGCGACAAAAGAAACTGTAATACTTCTTTTAATACAGGAAAGTAAGATACCAAAGAACCTTACAATAGTTGTACAGATCCGTGCAGTATACAAATAAATGTAAAGAATAAAAGTAATGCAAGATAACCAGCGCATACACGGGTCACCATTCCAGACCGATACTCGTTACAATGAAGCAGTCAAGTAAAAACAATGGGAAGAGTATACTTCGGTTTCGATATCGTAGATAATAATATCGAAAATGGCCTAGGCCTATTTACGAATTATGTTTAGCTTCAAGGATTATCCGTATTGAGGTCAAGTAACACACCTAATATTTGATCAGAACATTACATACATGTATATCAATCATTCTAATTTAGTGCGCAAGTGAAAACCTAATAAAAATACATGTTTCAGATATCTTATAGATAGATGATATACCGATTCGTTAGGCTTGAAATAAAAACATACAACAAAGGCATGTATCATAACGACCAAGATTTACGATAAACGTGATGACGTTAACTTTTTTTCAATCGTGAACTTCCCTTACATTTGCAGCAATTAACCTCTACCACCTGCATACTTGCCAGCGTCTTTTCATCATCTTCCCTTTTCCGACATGGAGCAAACGGCAGATGTGACCTTCAGGCGGGGGATACTTATTCCTCCATGGCATCTGATCCCACCTATGATGTTTTGAAGGAATCCTTTTGCTCAGTTCCTATTTTGTAAATTTTTATGGACTTTTGATCTTGCAAGTTGTTCGTTATCTGTATTTGTTTCATTTATGGACCTTTGAGCTTGAATAATGTTCGTTATCTCCATATATTTAATCAAAGGCCACACACATTTATTCTACATGTCATCAGAATTAATTGTAAGAAGCATTTGATTCAAACACAATGTTAGATAACTGCTATGGATAGACAGAGAAGAATAGTGTGGTGGTTGGAAAAACAGTATTTAAGAAATGTCGGATGCGTTTCATACGTACATGCATGGTGTTAAAACTTATTAACACTTGAGGTAGGATTCTTCTCTGGTTTCTGACTAGATGGATTATTCAATATACATTTGTTTATATGTCTTATATATTTAGATGCAAGAGATTTAAAAGACCATATTTTTCTTCTCTCGTCACAATTATACAACTTTAAATAGAAATAGTAAACTGCGTTTGAAAACTAGCAGGGACTATATTTTTGGCAGAATGGTGGCGTATAAAAATGTCTTCTTTTCTGCCTCTCAAAATTATTATAGAACATTGAATTTAGTTAAAAAATTTTACGTAATAAAAGACTAGACGAAATTTTCAAATGTACGTTAAATTAATAAAAAGGGACTCAAGTTTCAAAATATATCAAATAAATAAGATTTTCACACATACTAGAACTATGTTGGCTTTTAAATGCTTCAAATCTAAGTACAGATTTGAGCCAAAAATCCTATAAAAGTGTTATTTCTCTCTTAGTAAACGATCAAAACTTTTAGTTTTTGTATCATTTTGTACCTTTATCTGACAACTTTACTATATGTGAAAATTAGAAAAGTTAAATATAAGAAGCAAATAAAAATAACTAAAAAATCCTTAAAATTTAAGAAAAGTAGAGGAAATTCGGATTAGCAAATATATAATATCCATTTTTATTTGAATTATCGATGTCAATTTGGTAATATCATCTTATAGGCCCTACAGTGTATATGGTAGAATCTTTTTATGCAAAAAAAATCAATCTTTTGAATTTCAAGTAGGGATCGCATGATTGGAAACAGTAATTTTTTATTCTTAATGTCCAGGAAAAAGTTAATGACCTTGACCTGACCTTGCCTCTAATATCAAACGGTCAAATTTAATCTCACTGATACCATCACTTAGTGATATTGTCCTCTTGATTCTGTGAAAATTTCATTAATTTCTAGATACAAGAAATGTAAGAAGAATCCTACCTTAAGGTTGTATTCTTGCGATTTCTGTCTTCAGTAGCTCTACTTCAACTAATACAGTTTTGTAAACTCTATCATAACTACGTTCAGGATTGTTTTAGAGGACGTTACATTTACATAACAGGCTTAATATTGATCTTCCTAGAAAATAGCAACATATAGTAAATAAATTCATCGTGCATTACTTTAGATTTAGAACAAATATATTCCTTACCCTTTATTTACCTTTTTTTACATCATAACAGGACTGTGAAATGTGTTTATTTTGAAAGAATAAAACCTATGACCACTTAAGCAATTTTGTTAATGAAGGCCATAGAAAAGTGATTATCATATACATAAATTATGATGTGGTATACCTGCAAACTATCTATTATATTTGGGTTATGATTGAAGAAGGTTACATGTAGCTCTCGAAATTTTTGTTACCTTGTTTACGAGCAAAAAAGACGGAACACCTTCATTTTGCTTACAATACCACTAATTGGTAAGGTCAATACAGGCTCGTAGCATCGTTTTTGAAAGTGGGGGGCTAACCAGAGAAAAAAATTTACTTACCTGTACAAGTTGACAAGCCAAATAAAAAAGGAAATTGCACAAATCCTATTTCGGGGTGGGGGTGGCTAACTTTTTTAAGGTCAACTTCCTTTCACGTCCAATTTTGTATGCATATAATAGGGCATTTTCTTGATATCACTATACAATGGTGAGAGGTTAGGGGGTCAACCTATCAATGGCCATTTTCAATAGTAAAGGTAATGTTGGGGAAAAAGTGGGGGCAGCCCCCCCCCCCCTGTTGCTTCGTGCCTGCAATAACCAATAAATCTGAAGCGTAGAGAGGCAGCACAAATCAATGAAACTATCATTACTACATATACATTATATTACTTTCAATAAAACATGTAACACCTCTTACATTGTAAAACATATTCAGTATATTGAACAACTTTAATATGCACATATTGTTATTTCTTCAGAATTCTGAAAAATATAGATTAAAAATATTTGTAAAAACATTCATTGCCGGTAATAGACAGCTAGAAAATATTTTCTTTTATCAGCTTTACAAAAAAAAAAAATAAATAAATAATTTTTTTTTAAAGATGCAACTTAATACTTTCTTGCTAGAAAAAAATAGAAAGCATATAAATGAAATTGCGTGATACTATGCAATATATACACAAAGAATGAATGCAATCACCTTTACCTGAAAAAATTACAACTGTAACTATAGTTTCTGTTCGAATCTTTCCAATCCAATTCATTTTCTTTCTTCTGTAAATAAAGGTTCATGGATTTATTAGGCAATAATCTGATTTACTTCAATTTCTTTTTATTTTGTATTTTCCAGTTAACATTGAGACTGCAGTAAGCCAAGCAAGATTCTGGATTTGTATAATTATAAGATAACACACATTTAAACAAGGAAAGTTTATAAAGATCAAAAGTCAATTTCCTTGATTTATGCAGCAATATAGCTTTATTGCCTGAATATAAGGCTAATATATCTTTCCTATTTGTTCGATACGCAAAATAACACTCTAGCATGAACAATTTATGAAAAGGGGTAAATTATTGAAAAGCAGCTTGCTGAAAGAGGAATATCAGCAGCCTCGTTGAAAGTCAATATTTCGTAAATTCTGTGGTCGATAAAATGAACTTACCAGCAAATACAATTTATACTTGATCATTAAGTCAATATTTGAATGCCATTTTTATTCAATTAGTTAGGCTATAATATACACACTGTATTGTCGACTGATTTTTCAGTTATTTCCAGATTGTGGCAAGGAGCGGACGGCGGGTGTCACTGAGTATTGGCTCCTTATTCCACCTCTGATGTATTTGGGGCATGTGTTTGGTCTATATCTGCCCCAGTCTCGTATTGTTTAATGGACTTGTGAATTTCAATACTGTTTGCTACCTACATATAATTTGTTTGTTTAAAAGAGATAGAATAATAAAGCTATATTACTATAATTTATGTTTTATGGCATGTTTATGGCATCGCAAGATAAATGTGTACTCAGATTAATGATGTACAATGTGTTAAAAGTGTTCTTTTATATGGTGTACATATGATATGCTTATTTCTACCTACTTAGTACATGCATATGCGTCTAAGCACATTGTCTAAAGTAGTAATTTAATGATCAGCTGACGAATAAAAGTTAACTTGTAATGCATATGTTTACTTCAAAAGTTAACTTTTATTCGTCAGCTGATCATTGAATTACTACTTCAGGCAGTGTGCTCATACGTAGGACTTCCATGTGTTTTAAATATATATGCACACTATTATTATACACTAACTAACTTAACATACTAGTTTTTCGCAGTTTATGTTATATTCTAAACAGGGCGCGTAGATATAACGATATCTAATACCACTTAACGTGTTTAAAATACCAAAGATATCGGTATATATATTCATACATTTACAGTGTCTTAAGATCAGACTATACGTTCCCCAAATATCTGTTTTGTACATCTTCATAATTTATGAAAAATATACAAAATCCTTATAATAATTACTATCTGTTTTCTCTTCTGGTTTTTGATTTTTTTTAAACTCTAAAATGTGATTTTGACAAAATAAGTATTATTTTGTCCTGAAGGATTATATTATAAATGCCATCCTCTGGTATCTAACAAAAATTCCTGGTGAGGTACCTTGATTTTTTGTGAGTGAACATGTTAAAGTAGTAATTCTTCAACGACAAAATCTTGGAAAAAATTATATATTGTTGAGGTACGTCTCGTCTGTCCTTAAAAGACATCTAAACTACATGACTATTATGGCAGATGAGCAACAAATATAACATTCAAACTAAGAGTATGTTGAAAGTGTGATACTTTAACACTTGACATGTACAATATAATTTTAAGAGTTTTTTAACTTTATCCTCACACTGCTTAATTTTTTTTAAATTTCTAAGAAGCCTGTTCATTCAACTTGTGTTAGTCACATGCAGCCATTTTGTCTGTGTTATTTAATGTAGTTTCTTCCAAATGTATCTACAATTTTATTGCACAAATTCAGATCGTAGTAAGCTGAAGATATAATAAAATTGATAATAAAAATAATAATAGACAACAAGAGCGGATCACAACAGATTTTTGAATCTTATAACCGGATGGGTCTACAGGTAAACAGGTTGTGCAATACATTATTGTCAATATCAAATCTTTCAATAACAATATATATATTATGCTATGCGCTAGACCTAATACAAGAAAAAAGAGACAAGCAAGATTTTTACCTACTTCTCTGTTTTTATCCGTGCTAGAAAATCACACTTCCTTGTTTAAACCTAACATAACTGTGAACCTTTCTTAAATAAACACAAGATGACCCCTTTAATTTGATAAAACAGGAAGAATAATAGATTAAAAACCCTTTCTGATTATTTTATCTCACATCTAACAAACATGAATTCAATACGCAAAATAGGTTAACATTGATAATGGATAACTGGCGAGAAAATATTATAAATACATCTAAAAATGGATACGATCGATTGATTTTTGTAATTATATATATTTTGTGAGATTTTTTCCCAAGAATTTTGATGATTACTTTGATATATAAAGCTTTTGTAAATAATGTTTTCGTAATAATAAATGACTTGCTGTTAAAATATAATTGTATTAGCCTTTCACAGCAAAAGAAATTTTTCAAATCTTACTACATAGCATAATGGTAATTAACCTTTGTGCATTTTATTTTTACTTTTCTGTTAAAAATTTAACAGTGATATAGATGAAATAAGCGACAAAATATTTTTTGTAATAAGTTTTTTATGCTTTGATTTGATATACAATTTCCGTTTTATAAGGAAATTATATTTTTTACTATATGATGCCATATATACGGGTGTTCGGAATGTCGCGGACTTTTAAATATGTTATCCCTTTTCTGAAGATCATATCATATTGAAATTTTATAAACGTGCTCTAACGAAAAATTCAAATGATTTGAATTTAAGAAGCATTCATATCATTCAAAATCTTATCCTACACAAATACAATGTTCATGTAGAATCATGGAGCTCTCAGAACAGTGCACTCAGTTATGTTTATAATCATTATTTATGTAAAACCTAGATCTTCATTGTAAAAATAGTTAGATTATTTCATATGCGAAATTTGGACTTAAGATTGATTCGATAAAAAGCTTTCAATCTATAAATATAGATAATCTGCATTGAAAAAGGCAAAAATGACGTATACGAATGTCATAGAGCAGAGACAATTGATACAGTTCAGTAAACTGTTCTTCATAATTATGTTGCAGTCTATAAAAGTCTTGAGTTTTCTGAAAAGTGCTGGAGAAACGAAAACTCTCTTTAAAGTGAGTTGAACATCATTTTAAGATAGTGAAACAAAATATGTGGTCTGCTAGGAAACTGATTATCAATGAAAATCGCCTTAATCTAATGTCAAGGAAAGAGAGATTTGCGCTTAAGTAGATTTTTCCAAATTTGTAAAAGCAGAGTTAAGCTGTAAAAGGAAATTGAAATACAATGCCCTAACAAACTTAAACAGCTAAAACAATTTTAGTTAACAACATTTCAAAAGGTGTTTAAGATTTTTACGCCACGATAATCTTAAGATTAGAAGGAAAAAAGTATTTTCCATGAATTGTTCGGACTGTATGGTTTACATATTTTACAGGTGTGTTTCTTGTGACAATACCTTTGTTTGGGTACCATTTAATTTGACTTTTTGACCTTGACCTCAGAGTTGATCTTCTTTATCAAAAAATGCATAATTTAAATTTGGCCATGAATGTTGGTGCTAGAGCTTTTAAGCTTCACAAGCGAGTTCATTGTTCAAGGTGTTTCAGGGAGGGTTAATATTTTAAACCTTGATCTTAAATTTTTACACACTAATTAAACACGAGTGTTAAGGCAGCAAACAGATCAGAATTTGACAAATTTACACTTTTTTGTAATATTTAGCACTGATTAATCGGAAAAGGCATTAATGAAACTTTTGCTATCATTATGCAATATATAGACTTTAATGGGACTTACAATTCAGGTAGAACTACATGTTGTCATCATGTGACGTCCATAAAGAAAAAAATATGCCTTAATAAAAAAGTTAAAAGTTCAATACTACATTGGGGATAGTTTCATGTTGTAATAATATTTATGTAAATAATCTCTGTAGTCTGTGCCATAAAAAGCGCTGCTTAAATCCTCTCATCTGTCACAGAAATAATTATTCACCAACAACCTTACCAAAATTTTTACATTTCATACATAAGATCAGGATACACGCATCAATTCCCCTTAACCATATACGATTCTAGCAGCAATTATCAAAAGCAATAGAATAAGAACATTCGACAGTAACTAAAATAGATTTCAAAGTATGCGACGTAGTATTTAACTTTTGCATAATCTTTTTTTTATTACAAACATCAGAGAAAAGGCTGATCGGGACGTAAACACACTGTCTGCTTTTATTGTACGGAGGTATTGTAAAAATATGAAAATTAGTCATACTTTGTCATGAGCTTTATTCCCTCATGAACACGTGATATTCACGCTAAATGCTTTTAAATTCTGCTCTCTTGTATTTTGCATGGATTCTCGTTACGTTTCTCGTTCACTCTGCTGATATGTTGATCAACAGTTATGACGTCACGGGTTTGGTATTTAACCCTCGTGACAAAAACATAGATATTTATACCACCCAGAAACGACAAGATTTTGTCTTTATCTAGATTCTGCCTGTTTCGATTCATTTCTAGGACGTCAAATCAATCTTGAAAATATAGATTTTATGAAATCGTTATCTCTAAAGTTACGACATATAGCTTACTATGACGTCATAATTATTGTATAGGTAAGTAAAATATTTGGTTTAGCCTTCACATACCCGCAAAAGTTTGAATATGGACATACATTTTGAACCCTAAAACCAGGGCTTTCATCTTTCACATTTGTTACCTTTGTAACAAGACCTTCCTCTCGGTCCTAATGTTACCCATACTTCGCTTTATAGGTAAGATTTATTGATTATTGGTTTTTTTTACGCCGAGTCGGAAATATTTCAGCCATATTTCGGCAGTTCGAAGGAAGAAATTAGTCAAAATTATATGTCAGTTTTAAATATTTTAAATATTCCATAAAGCCAAAATGAATTTGAACTACCTTCTCTATATTTCATTCTAAAACATCATTAAAATCAATACAAAGATACATTACGGGTTCCAGTAAATGTTCAACCAAGCCTCTTTCGTTACTCCTTACTAAGAGATTGACAGTAATGATGAAAAAACTCCAAGAGTACTATGCAACACTATATACAACAAGAAGTGGTGTATATCAGCTGTGGATACTCAAAAATTCCAAAGAACTTTTGGACATTTGAAATCACAAGATTTTACCGAAATCAACAGTTTAAAAACTTCCGACTTTCCAATTTTATACACAACCATTTCTCACGATAAATTAAAGTCCAGACTTTGTGATATCATTGACAGCTGCTTTTTCAATTAAAACAGTACTCGTAAATTTACTTACCTGGTCATTGGTCATTTGCAAAATTATATTTTGTTAAAATTCATTCTGATTGCACAATAAGTTCTCTGAAGTTGACCCAAAAAGATGCTTAAGTTTCTGATTGACAATATCTATGTGGTTTTTGCATGGAGACCAGGTCTTCCAACAATCTATTGGAATACCCATGGGTACCACTTGCCCTCCGTTTTAAACAAGCCTATTTTTATGTTCATATGAAGCAGACTTTGTGCAAAATCTATGCCTGAAAAGAGGATAACACTTGCTGTGGGCTTCAACACGACATTTAGATTTATCAACGATGTATTGTCAATTAACAATGGTAATTTCCATTCCTAAGTCGATACTATATATCCTGGTGAGCTTGAGATAAAATATACCACACAGTCTGACACATCTGTTTTATACTTGGATATTTTACTTGAAAAGACGTTAATGGTAATCTAACAACCAAGCTTTATGATTAAGGTGATGACTATAACTTTTCTTTCGTCAACTTCACTAAACTTATGCAGCAATATACTTTCATCACCTGCATACTGAGCATATATATCTCAGTTGATTCAAGTTGATTGCAAGAGCATGCACTTCGTATGAACTATTTCCAAAAAGAGGTAAATTTTTAGACAAGCATGTTGATGAAAATAGAATATCAGTAGTCTCGTCCATTGTCATCATTTCGTAAGTTCTTTGGGTGATACAATGACCTTGTCAGCAAATGCAATTTATCATTGAGTCAAATGCTGACTGACATTTCTCATACTTTTTGTTAGTCCATTATTTATACATTGAATTGACGACGGATTTTTCCCTTATTTTCCAATGATGACAATCAGCAAACGGCAGGTGTTATCGGTAAGCAGGGAATGCACATTCCTCCATGGCACCTGATGCCGCCTCTGATGTTTTGGAGGTCCGTGTTTGCTCTGTTCCTATTTTTTATTGTTTTATGGACCTTGATATTAAATACTGTTCGTTATCTCCATATCCTTCTTCGGTTCCAACAAAGCTGATGCCGGGCACAATTGATACCATAAAAAATCATAGTTAATTGTATATTATTTAACTTCCAATTCGATTTTTTTTCCGCTCATATAGAGATGTCTCCGTATGTCTGTGAAGGGCTTCAAATTAACAACTATACTCAGCTTTTAGGGCCATTGAGCAGTAGAAATTCAATAGATTGTTTGAAGACCTGTTTTTCCAAAACCACATAGATATTGTAAATCAGAAACTTTTTTATGTGAACTTTAGAGTACTTGTTTGTACATGCAATCAGAATGTTTTTTAACAAAATATTTTTGCAAATAACCAATAACAAGGTACATAAATTAACGAGTTCAATTTTTATTGAAGAATTGATCAGTTTCTGTACTAAATGGTGCCAGAAAGCATGTACTCTCAGTTATCGTCCGGAATGGTTTGTATATGTAAAGTTTTTCTTAGCTCACATGAGCTGAAAGGTCAAGAAACCCTTTCTGATCACTATTTTCCATCATCCGTCCGTTTGTTAAACTTCTTTTTTCTCACCAAGCAGCCTTGGGTAGTGAATTTGGCTAAATCGGCATGATACAAAGATACGTAAAATGGAGTTTAAATTAAAATATATTGAATATATGTAAAAATCCTATGGAGTTCAGTTAATCAAACAGGTAAGCTAATTCATTTTTTATCGATTGTATTCTCTTTGGAATACAGCTATATAACTATAAAGAAGAAAAAGAACAATTGATGTCTGAAATGGAAAAGTAAATAATATATCCTAAATTACGTTTCCGTCAAAACAATTCCAATGCATGTAATTACGTATGAATGCGGTTCAATATAAAGGTAATTTTTGTTATTACATGTGTAAAAGTGGGGATTTAAACAGGTAGGTATTATTAAAGAATACATGCCCTTTTAGAAGATTTTTAATACAGTTGTTTAAACTTTTAAAATAGCACTGATGAGTATATTTTCTAGTATCAAACTGTAAAACAATGACTTTTTTACAGCCAAGAGTCAAATACATTTAGAACGATGACTGCGAATGATCGTTAAACCCTTCATCTAACTACAACTTATAATTTGTATAAATATTTTTGAATTAGTGAGTTTTCTCCTTCTTAAACCTATGATATAAAATTTCATTCATCCACAGTGTATTAGATGCAAAAAGATTCTAAAGAACTAATTGCACTAATTGTAAAAGAAAAAGTTGAATTCATAACAATGGTGTAAATATTGAAAAAAAAAAGAAGAACTGAAGAAAGACTATCAAGGAATTGTCTTTGATGAAATCGTTTCATGTACCAGATTCAATCCTCTCAAATACGTATAACATTTTTTTTTCTCTGTTTCCTCTAGTATATTACAAGTTTATCTTTTAAAATGAATAGGTGAGCTAGCGCCGTAGCAATTTTTAAACACAGAAAGGAAGGTCTGTGATCAAGTGATTTATTTTGTTGAATTCTTTAATGTTTATCAAGGCCAGAGTGTGATAAAGTTATAATTGATTTGTAAGGTGGATTTTATAGACACATACATGTAGGTAGAGAAACGAGGGGGGGGGGGGGTGACTAATTGGAGTTTTGCCGCAACGGAATATTTATGACCTTTATTGGAGAGGGGGAGACTCTATATAATATGGTGAAGATACCGATTGAGGTATTGTATGAACTGGTTTAAGAAAAGAATTGTCGGCAATGTAGCAAAGAAAATACAGGGGAGTTAAAGGGAATATAGAAAACAACTCAAAGTGTATGTTGTATAAAGAAATCCAGAGAGTTACGAATGTGAAGATGTGAAGCAGCTTGGTCCTTTCATAGGCGCTTGGGTCCTTTGGGTCGTCTTTGTCAAGAGCTGTTAGGTTTAAAGCCATACACATAAGAATTTTTCATGAATAAGTGATTTATTCGTAATTTTTAGTGTAAATTCTTGTTTCTGGAAACTGTAAGATTGGCTGAATTGACCAATCACAGAAATTAGATTCTACCTTTGGTTGTGCTTAGACGTAAAAAAAAAAATTCCCTTGTTTTTGTTAAGAACAATCAGATAATGACTCGGGCTTTTAAGTTAGAAAAAAAGGGAAATTTGAAGTATTACAATTATGCAGTTATCTTTAAAGTGTAAGCTGCGCAGCTCTAATAAGGTCTCTTATGAGAATTCAACGGAAAATAGACGTTAAAAATTAAATTTATTTTAATTAAGCTATCACAGAACTTTAATACTTAAGGAAATAGCATAGTTTAATAGCATAGTATAACCCACTCTGTACTATATGAAGTTTAGTCCCATCAATGGACACTCACGTGATGAATTCATAGTTCGTGTACTGAATGTAGGACATTAACAAAATTCAATATCGCAAGGGCATACCCTAGTTGAAATTAAAAATTCATGCTAATAATTGTTTTTGCATACTTTGTAGTATCTGAAAAGTGCTGCTGCTTTGAATAGAATTCGCGTTTTAATAGTTAAATTTTAAAGTAAATAGGCCAATGTCGAAATATGTTTGACTTTTACCAAATATTTTGTGGACTTATAAAATCACGCCCTCGATTTAAAGAAAGTAGCAGCAATTTTCAAGTTAAGGAAAATATTCTTTATCTATATTCAAAAAATGGTTCAGATCTATGTAGTGTATTCCCTTTCGAAAGTACGATTTTAATTAGCATCTCCATGTAAAAATATACGTAACCTGTACATAAAAACACGACATAATTAATAAAATACATTCTCTTGGAAGTTAATTAATAATCGCAATAAACAAAGGATATACTTTGGTATTAATCGACTATTTAAAACCTGTAAACAATACTAATAATAAAACGCATTTTTCATTGCTAAAAAAATCCTCAATCTGCCTCTCAGAGCACATGCAATACGCCATGTTTACCAATATGACGTCATGTTTACAAGTTCATCGCGACCAGTACTATGTTTATAACCAGCTACGTAGGATTAAACTAGCAACATTTTTAATGCATTGATAAGTTATATTGTTGTTTATTATGCTAATACAGTTAAAAGTTGAAAATTATTTCATTTTAACGTATTATGAGAAATACATAAAAGTCATATTTTTGTGTGACGTCACAGTAAACTTTTCCCGTATAAATTAGGCCCCGCCCACTTTTTCAAGCCTTAACAATGCTGCGTGCACAATAAATGAACATACAATGCAATTATTTAATGATACAACGAAATTGTTATCGTACGGTCTATCTATAGTAGTTTTCCCAGAATGCACGACAGTGAATCCAACATGCTTGAGAGCACTAGCAATAAGGAATTTAGCTCAAAATTTCATAGCGAGATTCTAGTAAACTAAATGCTAATTTTAAATGCGTTTTTTATCAGAAATTTTTACATTATGAATAAAATTGTTGTCAGTAAAAAATCTTTAGGAAAATGTGTGATATTTTATTATTGAATGTTTCACTAGAAATATAGTAACTTCGTTACTGATACATATTTATTGCAAAAACATGCGTTCACTTAGATAATTTCTAGAATCATGGGATCATACGTATTTTTCAGGCCTTGCTTCTGAGAGGCCGTTAAGGAATCGTAATTGGATACAAATCATGTAGATACATGCGTTACGAGTCATTTGTATCTTTCTTTCTGGAAGTAGTAAGGGCGGACGTATACCCCCCTAACAATGGGAGTCTATTGTGTTGGAGAACAATAGAAGAACAATGGGGGGAGAACAATGGGGTGACCCTGACCGAGATCTAGTTAACGATATGACCCTGACGGTATCGGTTACTGAGAATGAGCACGGGTGTTTAAATGATGGTGAAATGGGATACAGGAGCACTTTCACGAATGGATGAACACGGGTATTTAATTGTCAAAGTTGGGAGGGAGAGCAAGAGAAGGGCAACAAGTACTCTAAGACTTTGTCATAAAAAAGAAATGTTGAGATTGCTCGCGCGCATCGCCGCCGCCGCCGGCCGGAATACGTGGACTCCGGAGACCGAAGCTACCGGAAACCGTGGACTCCGGAGACCGAAGCTACCGGAGACCGTGGACTCTGGAACAATTTTAGATGATTATAACATTCCGGGAGAATAAAATATTAAATAACAAAAGCATTTCTGCGGGGAAAAATTATATGTGCATTTTACAAATGCATACTGTTCTTATATAGAACGCAGATAAAACTTATATATATTTTTTCTAACACCACCATATTGTGGTGGTGGTGGTGGTGGTGATAGTGGTGGTGGTGGAGAATATAATGACAAAAACTAAACACTATGATTTTTTGTAATTTTATTCGGACTTTATTTCCATTTTCAACGATATAAAATAATGCACAAATATCATTACAAAATAAATGTGTTAGTTTATTCATTTTCTTGAAAGAGGTGATTAAACTTGACATGGTGTTTGTCGAGAATACATGATATTGCATCTTCAAGAGGCACGTCATTTTCATTGATAAGAGAGAGAATTTCCTGACGAATACTCCTATGCAACGCACTTTTCATGAGACAGGCAGACAGTTTTAATTGTTCTTTATAATTTTTCAAAAGTAAATCTCTGTCTTTTCCCAGCATCCGTTTCATGGTCGTTTCCCTGGCTTCTTCCGTTGGAACTCCTTTTTGAACTAATTTGGTAACTTGGTCCTGGAATAAAGGCCGGGTCATGTTGTTTCCAGACGGTGTTGATCATCATATCAAAGCCGACTGTATCGTCCTCATCATCTGTTTGATCGCTACTGTCCGAGTCTTCCTCTGATTCTTCTTCACAGGCGCAGCCTTGTGCAGTGTGACGACCTAAGTCGTAAGCTGAAGCAAAAACTAGACCACAATCAAGGCAAAATGGCTGCAAAACGTTGTTCTCACTTTGCTTGAGTGAAACCTCGCTGAAATTGACAGGAGGCGATTTTTTCAAGAAGATATTGGTTTGTAATCGCTTGGATTCTGGTGTGGTTTGTTTTAAATCTACGACAAGGGATCCATGAGGCGTTTCATCGACGGCTTTTTGATAGGCATCTAACAATATGTTAGAATGTCCAGGATACATTTGACGGGCGAGGGTAGATATTTGCAGTCTGTCTCGCGGATTCTTAAAAAGAACCAAAAATTGGCTGTTCAGGTTCATTGTCCTATTTTCTTTTCCACTGTTGAATAGGTTCTGCAAAATGCAAACTATGCTCATGTTTCTGTGGTGGGCACGCTCCACGAATATTTCACATACATCTTTATTTGTAGTAGAATCTTTCATGAGATCGTCGATGATTAAAAGTGTATTTTCGTTGGGGTTCTGAAAGTCGTCGCTGTCAAGGTCAGCCGGTAGTCCTTGGATGAACTCAAGGATATGTATTTGTCTCTTAAGGTCCTCATACAAGGGCTGCCATCTTTTATACAGCCAAATGATTCTGTCAGGAGACGGTGAGATGAAATTCTGTCTTTGAAGTAAAAGTTCTTTCATCCATGTTGATTTTCCCGACATAGTAGGACCCGCAATGACCATGGTAAATGGATGCTGAAATTTAAATTGGTTGTGACCGCCATCGAAATGAATGCCTCGACGATATGGATGTTGCCCTGTATGAGCGGTTCTCTCGTGTCTTCTTAAGGCATCTGTGCGTGAAAAAATTTTATGACATATGTTGCAAGGTGTGGACGACATGGTGTTCTTCGTGCAAATGACGGCTTGTTCGATTTACGTCTTAATTATTACATTCGAACCCTCTTTCCAGGTGGCCCGTTACCGTTGTCCTTGATCTTTCTCTTCAGCGGCATATGTGGTCTTCCTTCTTTGATGGTCTCTTTTAGCACAGAATTTGCTCTCTCTACTGCTGCCTCTGCTGGGGAAAATCGCTGGTACAGCTGTTTAAAAGTCTTGTCTATTTTGACAGTTTTAACCATTTTGCGACCATGTTTTGTCTTCCTTTGAATGATGTGTACGTCTTTAGTCGCCCAAACTCTAGGGTCTGAGATATAAATATTCTTATAGTACTTCTTTTATCCATGATGTGAACTGGTAAACGTCGAAAACACGAATGAAGGACGCGTCTTAACGAATATCCTTTTAAGTAGATGAATACGACTGATTACCTATGGCTGACAATCGAAAAGTCAGAGTAAGTATGACCTCCCCGTTCAAAAATGTAGCTGGTTCATTGTCTTTATCTCTGATTTCTATGTGAATTTTTTCAAACTCTTGAATTCGCAGTGGCACTTGGAATGGTCTCGTGAAGATTTGATTCCTGTTAGGCTCCAAAACAATATGCCTCAGTAACGGTCTGTACTGTTGGCTCACCACGGACACTGTGTCACAGACGTCGCAGTAGATAAAGAGCTCTTTCTTTGTGGTTTTGGCAATGCCTCTGACATAGAATTCGCTTAGTTCTACAGTCCATTGGTCCGTAAACACCAACCATTTTGGTAATATGACCGTAAAATCGTATGGTTGATTGCCTGGGAAGATATCTTTGCTTTCAGAAGATCTGAGAATGTGTGTTGTTGCCATCCTCTGCAGTAATGAAAGGATTTGCGAGTACAGGGGTATTATATGCTATGTCCCAAGAAAACTCACAAATTAAAGCAAGTCTGCGCAATTCGATCCAAAAATTTACGATTTATCATCTAAAATAGTTCTGGAGTCCACGGTCTCCGGAATCCACGGTTTCCGGTAGCTTCGGTCTCCGGGGTCCACGTGTTCCGGCCGGCGGCGGCGGTGCGCGCGAGCAATCTCAACATTTCTTTTTTATGACAAAGTCTTAGAGTACTTGTTGCCCTTCTCTTGCTCTCCCTCCCAACTTTGACAATTAAATACCCGTGTTCATCCATTCGTTTAAGTGCTCCTGTGTCCCATTTCACCCCATTGTTCTCCCCCCATTGTTCTTCTATTGTTCTCCAACACAATAGACTCCCATTGTTAGGGGGGGGTATACGTCCGCCCTTACTACTTCTGGAATCTTTTTTTTTTCAGATGGTCGTTTTCTCTCTCATCACTATTGAAGTATGGACTCTCCGGGTCTATAACACAGTAATCTGTCATTTCAAAGGAAGAAGGTTTTTCTATCACAAAGTATGAATCGCAATGTTGATTATTAATATCAGGATATATGCCATTACAAAGTCCAACCAGTTTTGGTTGATTATGATCTGGCGACCGCTAGAAAGGTGTATGGCAGCTGCCAAATTGTTATGGATACAGTAAAAAAAATTCTGGTGGTCGCTAAATAAGGTATAAGGGTTCCTTATGCAAACTTGGTCCCGCATCGGAATACCCTCGCGAATAATAAGTATTTATCCTTCGAAGAAAACGTAAACAAACTGCTATCAATCTCTTTTTTAACAGGCCTGAAACTTGCTGTTGTGTACCAGAATGTAGTAATCGAAATCAACATGTGCCTCCCCCTGATCAATCAAAAAGAAAAAAAATCCAAAAGGCAGTCAATTTAACTCGGCGAAACAATACATTCTGTTGTATGCAGGGCTAACTTTAAGACAGATGACTAGTCTTCACTCACAAGCCAAAAACAAAATTCATATTTCTCTTTAAAAAATTCCGAAACACCATATGCCTCCATAATAAGATTTTTATATAATAACTCATAAGTAGTATAAAGCAATGAGTAGTTAAATTAACAATAGACTTGGTTGATTGATGTCTTTAAAAAGAAAATAAACAAGGACCGTAATCGTCGTTGTAAGCTTTTGACACGCAGGGAAGTATCTCGCATTAACTTGGAAAATTAAAATTAAGGGGGGTCCAGATTATATCCCTACATGTAAGTGCATGTGAACAATTTAAAATGTGCTAAACGTAGTGAATAAAAAATATATTTTATTTTTATCTGTCTTCAACAATGTACCTTTTAACCCGCCAAGAAAACCCGCTATACGGCATATGTGCTTCTTTTTTGACGCATGGAGAGAAAATATTGTCGGGACCTCCCTGCGTTGTTCCCCGATGCGATATCTGGTACAGATGAAACATTAAACATGGGAATTAATTAATATATCGTAGTTTCTTTTTCGGGATGTATTATCCTAACCATTTTATGCAATGACAATGGTACGGCTGTTATTTTTTTTCCAGACGTGTTCTCTTACTGTAATTAACTTGTCACGATGCCTCGAAGAAAAGTGAAACTTTAATTGCCTTACAAGTTTTCTCTTGATTTAATTTTACATGTACAATGTTTCCTTAATTAATAAATTAAGAAATGATTTTATATATCCTTCACTTATTTTTAAAATTAATTGCTTTAATGATGAACTTCAACGCTTTCTATCTAACGTTTATTGATTCACATGTAAATTAAGCATTAATTTATTATCAATTACCGCTACATGTATATCGTAAAATGAAAGTTGACTCCAAGTGTGAAAAAGAAAAGATTAAAATTTTATACATATTTATGGTTTTGTATATAATTTTGGAAATCAATAGACTGATTGAATTAATTCATAACGCATTTTTCAACAGATTTGTTATTTATAAAGGCATCAACACGGCTTCTATTTCACATTATAATATACACTAAATCTGCGGTAGGAATTAAAATTTCATCGACGCTATACAGGCGAGGTACCTGTATACAAGATGTACACAACAACTGCTAGCTAAATGTCAATCAATTTCTAATATCCAATCGAGGGCTTAATTTCGTATTTGTTTTGAACATATTTTATTGACAAGCAAAAGGATAAGAAACAAGTTCTAACAACTTACTAGTTCTTCTCCTTAAAAAACACATATTAATTGTCATGCAAAGTAGTAGCAAAAACGTGTACAAATAAGAGTCAATAATATATCTAGCTAAATCTACAAGATTCATTCATAAATTGATGAACAGCGGCAAAAATGCCGATGTTTACTTCAACTAAAAGATTTGCGTTCCCCCATCGCAGTAGGTGTACATCTATGATGTCTTAATCAAGTCGAAAAAGAGTCAAAAAGATTACTTCGAGCATTACGGTATTTTTTACAAACAAAGAAAAATGATAGGCATCTTTCTGTTTACCATAAGAGCAATAAGGATTAACAATGATATTACGTTTGAATAAGTCGATCTTGGTTCAATACACAGCCTTAATTTAGTATGGATAATATTATTAATTCGTTTACCAAACAAATAATATAATGGTGCTTTAGGATTATTATCACTTGTAATCTTACGCAAAGAATTGACTGAGATGGTTTCCCTTGCTGTTTTCTGTTTTACAACTATGCAGTTATCTTTAAAGTCTGATATGTTTTCAATAAATTCAATTTTTCAACTGCATGTACAAACGATTTGTTAAATATTTCTAACCTGCCTCTTGGGGTAGTTAATTGAACTTTATTCCGTGCATTGTATCCTGATTGTGTTCTCGTTTCTTTGGGACTATATCTTGTATATATCCCGGTACATCACAATTATTAATTGTGAACATTGTAATCATTTGAGATTGGTAACGACGGTTTTTCAAAGGTACCCATCCTGTTTCAAAATAGAGTGATTCTCTTAAAGCTAGTATCGGAAGACCAGTAACCATTCTAGCAGCCATTTATTGTACTTTTTCAAGTTTTTCTACATCAGATAAAGAGCAACCATCCCAGACAATTGAAGCATATTCAAGTAGGTCTTACAAATGTTGTATACAAAAGAGAAAGATTTTTCCTACCGATTAAAAATTTCAATTTCTTCAATAATCCCAATTTCCCTTAAGCATTATTAAGAATACTATCTATATACCCAGACCAGCTAAGATTTTGTGACAACAAAATACCCAAATGGCGATGCGCCGATACAAACTCCAGTGCATTACCTTAAAAATACAAGTTAGGAAAAACAGGTCTATGTTTCAAAGAAAAAAATACCTTTGTTTTTGCTGGATTAAATCTTAAAAGCTTTAAGCTTTTAATTTACTCGACCCTTTATCTAAAACATCAAGATGGTTTAACCTGTATTCTATATCTAGTACATTATATGATGCATGTTGCAGCAAATAATCTTCACATTGTAAGCTTATTTTCAGCAACATCATCTATTTATATCAAAAATAAAAGAGGACCTAAAACTGAGCCTTGAGGCACACCTGCATATGTATTGAGGTTGGATGATAGCAGATCTTTATACTTATCATTTTGTGATCTTTTTTTCAAGTAACTTGAAAACCACAGTAAAAGATCACCAGATATTCCATACGCTTATACTGTAGAAGTACTTTTTTCCGCGTGGTATTAGTTTACGCTATGTACGCGGTCACAAATTTTCCGCGGAAATTTGTTCAAGCGTACTTAATATAAATGTAAGGCATATAGTGAGAGTCTCGAAAATCAGCGTAATTTTCTACTCGCGGATTAAACAGAAACAGAGATTCCGCGGAATTATGACCCCGTGGAAAAAAGTTCTTCTACAGTAATTTGAAAAGAAGACCCCTGTGCCATACTCTGTCAAATTCTTTAGATAGATAGCAAAAAGACCATACAACATGATTTGCCTTCATCTTTACTTTATATTATACTAAGATAAGTTTCTAGAAGCATGAGAAGTCGGTACACTGTAGAGAGACCAGGTAAAAAACCCGCTTGATATCGATAAAATAAATTGTTAAAATGAAAATAGTTATACACGTCTCTGAAAATAATTCTCTCCATGATTTTGCTAATGCAGCTTAACAACGACACAGGCCTATAGTTAGACACTAAAGACGGATCACCCTTTTTAATTTCATGTGGTTGACAGGGTTTCATAGACCAGCTACATTTGAAGGCGGAGCTTATTTTCTCCCCCTTAAGTTGCAGACATTTTCCTGATAGTGAAAATGTGACAGTTATTAGTGTAAGAACAGGTCAATCTTCACATAACTATATTAATTAAGTCCTGTTAAAAACAAACTCGCATGGATTTTGAACAGAATATCGTACAGAACACTGTTATTGTTAAGGGATATAAAGTTTTGTGTGTGTGTTTTTTTGACTTGTAAAGAACGATGTCAATTAAGTTTGTATTGATGCATAATCACAGTTTACAGTAGTACCCTGTACTACATTAGATGCGTAATCTGATCCTCTTTGCACATTTGTGTGGTCATACACATCATCTAATTCATTTTTGTTTGATCTCCCTGCAAAGTCATAAACTGATGAACCGAAACTGTTGGTAAAGTTAGCATGATGATATACATCTTCTGTTGCTTTCCTACGGCGTGAATCACTATCTCCAAGATGATCATACGTTTCCTCTCTTTGATCATTGTACATGTACATAGTTTCTTCTTCAGTTACAACATCTTCCATTCCTTTGTTACATGCACTGTCTGCGTTCTCAGAAGCTGTACATTTGCTTTTGTCGTTTCCTAAATCTGGTACAAATGTAACTGGTTTTAATTCCAGCCTTTGCATCTCTTTAAGTGATTTTTGTCTTCTGTAAAACGAAAAAGAGAAGCAATTTTTTTGCAATTTGAATCATTTGAAAATTTTTAAAAATTGTCTGCTGATGTGTTAATTGTGTACCGTTGGAGGAGAAAAATAGCCAAAACAACTCCAATAACAACAACTGTCACAACAGGAATGAAAGCACTGATCATTATGTTGTTTTCTGAAATGGTTTACATAGAAATAAGGATGATTTATGATGCACATTTAAAATTTTAATATTCTTAAGGAAAAAAAAAACAACATAATATGCAATAATTTGTTGAAAGCATGCATGACCGAAAATTACGAAGACTGGTTATATGAGAATCCTAGTTACAAGTACTATGCACTCAAATTCAGAATTCCTCAATCTCGAAATGCATGACGTCACGTAGGAAAAAGTTAAAGAGCCAAAACATGTGCAAAATAAATGTAATGATGACAAATTTGTCTACGAACTTGTACCATCTAATGCACTTGCACTGTATACATGTACATGTTGTTTTTCTCATTATTTACAGACAATATTAATTTCTTGAATTCTTGACACAACAGTCGAAACCCTCTCTTTCTCTCTCTCTCTCTCTCTCTCTCTCTCTCTCTCTCTCTCTCTCTCTCTCTCTCTCTCTCTCTCTCTCTCTCTCTCTGAATAATAAAAAAACTGTTATAATGTACCAGAAGCTTCTTTTTCTTGTACATTAAATTCCGTAGGCTTTTTCTCCTTCATAGAGCCATCCTCTGTTGTACATCCTTTTTCGTCTGTTATAAGCGTTGTTACGGTAGTTACTAACGATGTATCTGATAATGTTATCCCTATTTCTGTTGTAGTTGATGTAATGTTGGGTGTCGATGTTGTGAACAGTGTTGTTCTAGGTTCCTTAGTTATTTCTGGATCCTGCTAAAATACACCAATGTAAAATGATGTTTTAAAAAAAATTCTCTAAAATAAGCTGCAGTTAGACCACAAGAGATTCAATTTACTGTATGCCTAAATTTTACTAACAATTCCTGCTTAAAATGCCATTTTTAGCGTTACATACAAATAATGGTATGCACAAGATATGATGATCAGAAAATACTTACTCTCCTTTGGTTTGTCACAAATAATATATCCTTAACGTGAACATTTTCTGTTCATCGAATAAAATTTAAAAAAAAAAACTCTAAAGTAATTTTAACTTGAAGGGGGTGGCTTAGTTTGATGATCAGAGCTTTTATAAGATGAGATAAACATGTCTTAAAAAGATAAGATCAGATGTTATCATCGGCAAATATGAAAAAAGCATGCTTTTACACAAGAGAATAAGAGAACCGTTTCTTGAGTGAAGCATCGCATTGTAAAAGGCACTGCTGATGTACATGGCAATCAGCAATTTGAACATACAAATAAAGCCTTAGAGAGAAGGGATCTATAGAAACCTCTATTTGTCTTAAATCATATGAAAGTAAATTCTCCTTGTTACTTTTTCAGAAGTTATTTGCGTTATAAAGCAATAAGCTAAGTCTAAATCATACATGTATATACATGTAATTTCCTTGTAAAGTATAGATGCTTACAGTTACCCCCTGCTTTCACTGAAAGTTAGGGAGTTTAATTTGAGTCCGTCTGAACGTCTGTCAGTCCGTCCATCTTTCAGTCTGTCTGTAAAACTTTTTTACGCATATCGCTAGAAGACTTGCAGGTTTCGCAAAGGCATTTCTCATAACAACTCCCAACTGCGGCCTATGAAAGACTTCAATCGATCTGAAGGTCAAAAGGTCGAAGTCAAGGTTAAAAAAGGTCTAGAATTTTGTCTATTTTAACACTTTTGTTTCCCTGCGATATCTCGAAAGGCCTTCACGCTTCTGCAGAAAAAAATAACACAAATACCCATGGCCTAAGAAAGATCCTTTTGATTTTAGGTCAAAAAAGCAAAATTCAAGGTAAGGAATCAATACATTCTCTCAGTCAATAACACTTTTAACTCCCTATGCTGCAGACCATTCTTCTTTAAATCCCCCCCCCCCCGTTTTTTAACGCCTTTAGATTTGCACATGCATTTCTTTTTTTCCTTAAGCAAGAGACACAGATAAGCTAAATTACATGTAATTTCTTGAAACATCAACTATGTTTTACACATCATTATCTGATAATTGTGGAAAGGATGTGAGGAGTTATATTGTACAAAGTAAACAAATAGACTGAAAAATACTTAATTTTATCATAATTAATACAATGCATGCTTTTTACTGAAACATTTACATTTTTTTTTAGAAAATGATTGGAATTAATTATAAATTTACACTCTTTTATATTTACTTACTTCTACACAATTAGTTCTTGAGACTTGAATCTTTGAGTCACAGGTGGTGAAAGTACAATATTGGTTGAAACAAATTTCGCACTCTTTATAAAATCCATAGTCTTCATTCCTTATTTCTTCACCTAAATTATAGAGGACAGATAAGATAACAGAGAGAATAATGTCTATAGATATGTTTTAAGTATAACATGTAAACCTGTTGGGTTTTGAAAAGGCACAGGATTCATTAATGTATTTTTATCTCCTTACCCTATCTGAGTTATGATTGATTTGAACGATACGCAGTATTCAATATGGTAGGCCGTGGTTCCTGAGCAAGGTAACCCGCACATTGGGACAGCTTGATTTCCTACTGTTTTGTATGAAATCCAGATAGGGCTACGCAGTTCACTATTGTATCATCGCATCATCGAAATTTGGTTGATAATGCAATGGCACGATGATGCGAGACGATGAAGCAATATTCACTTTTACTCTATCGTTCTATCGCACCATCGTCGTCGCGCTATCGCACCATAGCTCCATCGTCATCGCATCATCGCTTCATCGTTATCGCATTATCGCGCCATCGACCTATTAGTCGATACTCGATGGTGCGAGAGTGAACTGCATAGCCCTATCCGGATTCCATAGTTTTGTGACATAACAGGTTCTTTCACCCTTATTCAGGATAAATATATCCCCAGTATCTTGTATTCTTCCAGACGGAAAAAAATCTGGAAGCTTCCAGCGTCTACGATTTATACCTTTGGCTAGTACCAAAGTCTGTATAAGTCTACCTTCCAGATGATTAGCTTTTCAGGAGAGTCTATCTTTCCAATATGTCTTCAGATTCAGAGATAATAGGCATGACCATAAACTTTATTATTTACATAATGTTTGCAGAGGTATTCCCTTTGAAAACTCCTTAAAGTTTAGAGTGTAAATTCCTTATACATGTATTTACATTGGAATAGATTTCTTTCTGCAAAAGGAAAGGTCATATACCTAAAATACATGTCGATTTTCAGGTTTACATTTTGTCGAAAAATGTGGAAACTAACTCAAAAAGCTTAGTATTTCTTAATTTCTTTAAACGATTTAAAATTTTTTTTTAATCATTCTTTTTATTAATATAAGAAAACACTAACTATTTCATTCGTCATGTACATGTAGGAGACATGAAATTCGGTTAAAACCTGGATAATTTTAGCGCAACATGTATTCAACAACTCAGATATTTCTTTTTTGATTGTATGAAATCAATGCAAAAAATATTACAATATGCAATATACCATTAGTTTTAAATGTACCTTTGGATTGTTCCTTTAACCCTCTACTATAGGAAATTTTAAAAGTTCATTTTTAAAATAGAACCTTCCCAAACAAAAAAATATTATAGTTAACTTTACTTTATAATAGTTAGCTAAAGTGATAATTTTTACATTATGAAAACTATAGTGATTACTTTGACACTTAATATAGTGATTACTATGATACCATGAAAACTTTGATTTACTATAGGGATTACTTTGACACTTTTAAACCCTTGATATACTATTTTCTAGTTGTGTTTGCTATGAAAACTTTGATTTGTTATAATTATCTTTCAAATTCACTTAAAATCATTATACTTAAGACGAAATCTTTATGTGTATTGTTTACATGCTTAATAACATTTAAGATTGTTTATTACTAATATAAAAATTAAATTGAAAAAAAAGGTTAAACGGTATTCATTTCAGAAATTATGTCCAATAGACGTCCTTTAAAACCATGAAGTTTTCCCGAAAATTATCAGATTAAAAAAAAATGAAATGGAAAAAATGAATTGCTTTCAAACTGAATGGTAATGTCTGAGTAGAAGACACCAAGAGGCATATTTTTTTTAAATTAAGATGATCTGCAAAACCGGATAATACCAATGTTGTATATTTAAATAACCTCTACATGTACCACAGAAAATTAAATACTGTACTATGAAATTTATAACTTTATTTCTGAAGGCATCATGTCTATAAACGTTTTTAAATTATAATGCTAACTTTAAACTTGTATCACTGCAATAATTCGGTTCTAGAATACATCATTCTTTTTTTTTCTTTATAGTAAAATGTCTCCTTATCCATGAGAATTCAGTATACACTTACTGGCGGTAATCACAGGTCCCTGTCGATATTTATGCTTTACATACTTGCTTGTAATTACAAGGATGGTCAAATATTGTGTAAACTGATACGTTTATTTATGAAATGAAGGCAAATACCAAAACAGAAACTGCTATTGTTGAAATACTTGTAACTTTAAATTATTTGTTAATACCATGTCTCTATTTAAAAATTTTCTGGTGAACAAAATAATCAGAATCAGGAAACTTGATGGAATCGGAGCGTAGGGGGTTTCCATGGAATGGAAACTTGGTGGAATCTTTAGGTTTCCTTTTATGGGAAACTACATGGAAGCTCGGGAAACCTCACCATTCCTATAGTTTCCGTGACTCAGGAAACCATATGGAATCGGAGCGTAGTGGTTTCCGTGGGATGGAAACTTGGTGGAATCTTAAGGTTTCCTTTTTAAGGAAACTACATGGAAGCTTGGGAAACCTCATGATTCCTAAAGTTTCCGTGACTCAGGAAACCACAGGGAATTGGAGTGTAGTGGTTTCCGTGGAATGGAAACTTGATGGAATCTTAAGGTTTCCTATTACGGGAAACTACATGGAACCTCGTGAAACCTTACGATTCCTAAAGTTTCCTTGACTCAGGAAACTATATGGAACTTGTGTAGCAGTTTCTGTGTGGCGGAAACTTGGTGGAATTATCTGGAGTCCCATTCCTGGTTGAAGTTACTGGGAAACTTCAAGATTCCCCAACTTTTCTTAAGGAAGCGATGTGAAATTATGTGTATTCTTTCAAAAATCTATCAAAAAAATTATTAAATGTAAGAGAAAAAAAGCATTACCATTTTATATGTTTAATAATTCATTTGATGTACAAAAACTGTAACAGTGTTTTTCATTGATATCAAAATACTAAATAAATTCATATATCTTAGATAAACAATAGAACAGTCTTTCACATTTAAGTCCATTCATAAGCGTCATTAAGTACTTCTTTCAACATCAGTTCCCTGGTATTTCCTTCACATCACCTATGATCTGCAATATTCATACAAAATTATCATATGATGTGTCAGAATTATAATGCTTGAATATAACTTAGAAATCTGAAAGATCAGTCAATGTTCTTTAATATACCAATATCAATAATTACTTTCCATGACCATGATACATATGATTTCAGCATTTAATGTGTCTCTTTAAAATTAAATGCTTTATGATAAGGAAAAATTTTTTACATAATATAAATAATGTTTTCAGCCTCGTTATGTCATTGAGAATATATTACAGTTTCATAGAACCCTGCTTTAAGTTGAATTAGTTTGAGAGAAAATATACTCTTTATAATAACAAAAATATTAATAGAGAGAGAATTTTTTAAAATTTTTGATATTTGACCTAAAAAATTGGTTGAAGATCATTGCGGACCCTCCACACCAATTGCATAAAAGCTAGATTACACCAAGGGGGGAAATATACTCTGGACTACGACTTTGAATAAAGATATACAGTACATTTTGATACTGACCTTTGACCTAGAAAATTAGTCCAAGGTCACTCTTCATCCTCTATCCACAGGCTCTCTGTAGTTTAAGTTTGAGAGAGAAATATGCTCAGAACAAGTGATATCAGATGGTGTGATGGGTAGACACACTGTCTAAGGGCATCCACAGAACAGGTCTCTAAAAACAATGCAATATATATGTATTACAGTATGGGTATACATGTACTTGTATGTTAATGATTTATCATATGCTGCATTGGATATGCTTTTATCATGGTGTAAGTATACATGTATCTTATGAGTAATTTTATGCCAGTATTGCATGTACACTCAGTTTATAAACAAGTAATTTAAATTTTTTTTTTACAAAAATTGACCAACATTATTTACATCCACTCATCATGTTCATGAATCGGTGGATCAAAATTCAGTCAGTTTTAGATCTCTATGATATACCATAGACAACTTTCACATTTACAAAAGTTATTCCCCTTTGCAGGGTCAATCTGGGGTCAATCGGCTTAAGACGCTGTTTTCCCTCTATATAACCATACCAACTTTGAGGGTCAATATCTTGGAAGTGAAATCTGTATGAACATGTTCATTATGATTTTCATGTTACCCCATACTCTGGCCATACAGATACAGATCGTAATTGTCCAATATCGTTTGAAGATTGAAAAAATACAAGTAACTTACAAAGGACAAAGTGAGAAAAATGAGCAATACACCGACAATTAGAGACAACTCTTAGCAATGTGAAATTTGTCTATTGGTGAATAGATGACAATTCCTGTTTTAATGTCACTGAAAAATTAAGAGACATTAAAAATTTAAGCCCTATTGTCATGCATGCATGCTGTTTTTTTAAGTATTTTCAACCAAACTATAAATTACAATTGCTTGTAATTGAAAGATGGATCCATTACACATTGCACCCCATTACTTTGAAAAAATGTAATGATTACAATGCATTACCATTACACATTACCATTACCCCAGGTCTGTTTTCAACCACATAACCTTTTACTATCATAAAATTTACCAAAATTTAATACTTCAAATAATTTCATTGAATACATGTATGTAAAAAATTGAGGAAACTCTAAAAACTTAGTGTCAGACTTACAGAAATTAATCTTTGGAGAGAAAAAAATCTATCATATAAAGATGTGCATAATGAGCCTTTTTTATTCATTTAGAACATATCGTATGTGCATCATTTCCCCAAGAAATTTTCAAAGACAATGGACTATTTGTGAGCAGAAATCATTGCTGTTTACTTAATACATTTGGAAAATTTATGAAAATAATCAAATAATTTCTTTATTTTTGATTTTAGATAATGCTAAAAATTATTTAATCTCTTATAAGTAATCCAACTGACTGTAAAATAAAATTTTTCTTAATCTCAATCTAAGGGCAGATCACTCTAACTGCATAAAACTACCCAATATCAAAGTAGAGCTCTTTAGTGTGCAGATTTTAGAGCTTCCTTAAAGTCATCAAAATACTGACCAGCAAGAAATCAGTTAATAACATTTCCTCTTTTTCATTCAAATTTTTTGAGAGATCTCAAAGTTTTTTCCTCTTCAATTCAGGTTCGAGATGACAAAGTTTTACTGTAGTGTATGTATTAGAGAACTGATTGTATGTCAATCACGACAATACATACATAACATGGAGGGGGGCGAATTGTTTCAGCCCTAGTTTTTACATAAAACTTCTTGTAGCTCACAGCTGATAAACCACAGCTCAGTATTTAAAATTTAGAATCTTTTTTTTTTTTTTCAGGCAATTGTTATACATACCAATCATGATTTAATTACCACTTACCAAATGACCACATCCTGAATCATCATACATTTTATATGATTTTATCTCACTGGTTTTCTTTTAAAGTCATGCAGTTTTCTTCTCTCTGAAATGATAAAATATGTTAAGGTACTATTGCATTCTAATTTAAACTAATTATGTAATAGCATTAGCAACAACAGAGATGGGCAAAAAAAAAAAACAAAACAAGATGCACTTGTTAAACATTATGTGCCCGGCGGCAACAAAGTTTCGAAAAAGCAATTTTTTTAGCATATAGGTCACAGTCAAGATCACATAATCATTGTCCTTGTTGTCACGTGAAAGCACTTCATAAGTGGAGTATGCATACTAAATATGATGTCACTATCTCATATAGTTCTAAAGTTATGGTGAAGGTTTAAGTTGACAACAGGCAGACACTGAGATAAACAGTTATGGCAAAAGTTCGAAAAAGCTATTTTAACATATAATCACAGTCAAAGTCACAAGGTCATTGACCTTGTTGCATTTCAAAGAACTTAATTATCATAGTATGCATACCAAATATGAAGTCTCTATCTCTCACAGTTCAAAAGTTATGGCAATGGTTCAAGTTGACAACAGACAGAAAGGACAAAATTAATACACGTGCCGAGTCTATCAATTCAGGCGTATAAAAATTTCAAACAAATGAGCATCAACTAGTTTGTACCATTCTACTTCTCCTATGTCAGGACAACCATCACTAATTTACTATTTCATCCAATCTTTTTTTCAAAATATTTAATCTAATGCAATAGCTCACCAGCAGAATATGATATTGTGCTCGACTCATTGCTTGCCTGCACCACAGTTATGTAGAATGTGGCGTATGTTATAAACTTATAATCATATTCAGATATAAGAAGCATGTTATTTTTTATGACAGCTAAGTCTGTTCAGTTAGACAATACCATGTACACTGTACATGTATGTAAGTAGTTTAATTGTGCTTGATTATTTACTTATTTTCTTCTCAACTTAAATCTGAACACAACTCGTAAATAGGCATACGCCATTTTTGATAGCATTATCTACGATACATCAATACTAGGGTATACTCCTTGCAATCGTTACACCTGACTGCTTTATTGTCACGGGTATTGGCATGGAACAGCAACCCGTGATCGTGCTGGTTATCTTGCATTACCTTTTTTTTTTACATTTTATTGCAGTTACGTTTATCTGTGTTTTTTGTATATTTTACTGACTTATAAAACTATAATTATTATAAACTTATTTGGTATCTTATTTTCCTGCATTAGATGAAGTATTACGTTATTACTTTCGCTACCGAGTTCTTCTGTCCATCTTCACCAGTGTAGACTGATTACACTGAACAGTGACCAACTGCTGCCCTATTTATAGCGGTCTGCAGAGAAGATAGACTCGGGAACAAAAATGGCGGACAGATTCCTTTTACGAATCGTATTCAGCTTTAAAGTGTTCTGTATTTTATTACCAAGTTTGTAATAAGCATTTTGAAACATACTATCAATATTAATTCACTATGAAGGCTTACTTTTCTTTTTTTACATCTTCATCTCAGCAGGTTAGACAGTACAAAAAAATCTTTTGAGCAGTAAACTATTTCAATAAACAAACCTATTCTCTTCAGAGAAGTGGACAGGCTTTCACCTACATTCACTTTTTTATGTATATTTTCCCTCCATATCCTAAGGGTTATGCTACAGACTACAGTATTGGCTACAATCTTTTCCAAATGTTCTGAATGATGATATCCTTCATGATAATCGGATAAGCTAAGATTGAAGACACTTTTTGTAAAAATATTGATGCTTTTATCAAGGTTTAGAACCAAAACTATTTCATTCATACCTTGCTATAAGTCATAAGTTCCAAAAATCAAAAGAGTTGGCTATCCGAAAACGGAAAGTCAGAAGAAAACACATGTATGTATTCAAACCGGATGTACTACAGTCTGAATTTAACTACGAAACCATGCTCGGTATAACTATTATCATCCGGATAATTTGAGCGGGGTTAAAAATATATTTTTGTTTAAATCCGAAAAGTATTCATTTATATTTAGAGAGAGAACATACATATTGAGCATACATTTTAATAAACATGGTGAAAGGCGAAACGTTGCCATTTTACAACATACGGTGCCTAGGGACCTCTATAATCTATTTAAGTTATGTTGTATCACTGTCTCAAATCTCTCTCTCTCTCTCTCTCTCTCTCTCTCTCTTGCAATATATGCGCTTAACAATTTAAAACTTAGATATCCAACTTTTTAAAATGGCGTCAGAACAAAAGTTGCCTCCGATAGTGAAGATTTGTTGTTGCCAAATATTACAATTATTTGCCGTAAAAAGTTAACAAAAATATACGTACATTAATCCTTGGTCGTTGGTCATTGCATTTATCACAGTCTTAAAGACACTGGGTGGTGAAAACATCAACTTTTCACATTTACGAGCTGCTTACACCTTCTTCTTCGTCCTTCTCGATCCTCCAAAAATGGCGCCTCGGGAAATTGACCAATGAAATAAAGCGCCTGCAGAGCGATGCAGGATGGGAAAATAAACTGTTTACATTCACTATGATTATGTGTGATTATGAGATTTTATATTAGAATTTAGAAGTTTTCCCCTGTTCATGGAATAAAAAAAGGGGGCTCCTATTAAAATATTTTTGTCGATATGATGTGTAGGCCTAGTACATGTATATTTAGATAAAAAGCGGTTAAATACGTGAGAGCAGAGAAAAATTATGTTTCTTGCGTGACACCTCAACTTATTTGCCTTCGGGATGAGGGGTTCGGGGCTTGGTTGTTGGTAGTGGCCGTCCTAGCTGAAAGTACCCCCCCCCCCTCCCGCTACTTTTAACTGTTATAATTATGAATTTATAATGTCACATCAAAAGATGTTAAACCTTTAAAAGTACATCTTTTTTAATTGCGAACGTTCCACAGGAATCCTTAAAGGCATGAAAATGAGTTACAATTATAATACATGTATAATTAACAATAACCGTCCTTATTTTTTTTTTATTTTAATAGTGATGATTGAAAAGTTCGGTGTTTAATAATTAATTGCTTATAATTTATGGGGGATTAAAATACTACTAGAACTCCCTCCTTTTCTGGTTTTAATTAGATTTTGAGCCTGCTATCAATATACTGTATTATTACTGGTGGACCTTCTAGACGTTTCTCTATTTGCTACATGTAGGCCTAAATTGTACTTGAAACTTCTTTGCCTTTAGCTAATAACTTTCCCACATCATTTTAACACGTAAAATTGTTAAATGAATTAGGATGTTGAAAATCTTTTTCTTAGGAGAGTTACATGTATCTCAAGATGGAATAAAACTTACATCTAATCAAAGACAAGAAAAAATAATAGTATTTTAATTCAGTATTTAGTCGTGATGGGTATAAGTGAGGTCATGGGAAAAAATATGTCAAAAGTCATCTAGATACTCGTTGATGTACAGGGCTGTACTTATGCATATACAGCTTTAGCTGGTCCCGCCCTGTATTTCTTTTAATGTTTTTTTTTTTTCGTTAAGAAATCTGGTAAGGTATGCTAGTAAAAAAAAAAATCCCGGTAAGTTTATTACCCTAACGGAAATTACTTTCCTACAGGCCTGAAGTTCGAGTCTATTAGTCAAATTTAAGAATGTCACGCATCTTTTTTAAAAAGAGTAGCATGTCGGGGAATAAAAATAAAGTAACGTACAATTTAGATAAAGAAAATTAATGTTTGTTGAAGTATTGACAAACTTCATACCTTTATATAATGAAATCAACAAAAACTGCACAAAAATACAATCGTGACAATTATACAATTAATTCTTTTAATAGATTGCCGTAGCATCCACTACTTTAAAAGCCGTTGTTCTTCAGGAAAACAAAATGATGCAAAATATTATAGACTTTTCTTTATCTAGAGAAATGGCCTTTGGTGAAAAGAATGGCTGAAATTTTTAAAGTTTGTTAAATATATGTGCATGATCATATGTGCATTTAGGACCCTACATTGTAATTTTATGCGAAAAGTGCAGACGTTTACTACATGGGGATCTGCGTACATATAAACAAAAAAGGAAAAAAAAAGTTTTATGTAATGAATATTATAACATTATTTAATAAATGCCTTTGTATAGTACGTTGGATTACAAATTTCACACAAAACTCATCAAGACTATTAAATACAGTGTTGATTTCACATTGATCTATTAAGTAATTCTGATTTAATATAATTATACACGACGAGAATTTAGATCTAATCAATACCTATAGAAAATTATTTAATTTCTAAAGAGCATAGTTTTTTCAAATCAGTAATGAAAATTGAAATAAAAATTCTAAATAGTTCGTTCTTTCATTGAACATCTTAAAATAAATGTATGTTATTTTATAAATATGTTCTCTTCTATAACTTTATTTATGAAATATACAATTTTTTAATTGATAAAAAAACACAAATCGTCATCTTAATTCAAACGAATTTTCGGTCGGAGGCTGTGTGTGTACATGCTCGACAACAGCCCATTGTTCCCTTTAGGTAGAAAACCGTCTCAATTCACATAGAATATACAAAAAATACACAGTGACAGGTGTCTTCGCGGCACGTGTCTCCACCTGATATGGCACGTGAGGACAGGTGCCCGTAGTTATTACACAGGCCGACTATAGTGATTTTTTCAAGTGTGGTTTCATTTTTTTTTTTTTGAAGGGGGGGGGGGGGCTTCTCTAGGAAAAAATGAAAAGCAATCCACCCACCCCCAATAATAATAATAATTTATTAAATTAAAAAAAAAACAATCTTACTAAAGTAAAATACTAGTATGATAATACTCAGCCCCCAACCAATTCGATGGATTTTATCTGACCAGTTTACATTGATCTCTATGTAACCATACTTAGTCTTCTATATTTTGTTTTTTTAAAGGTCAGACGATACGTTTCCCATTAAGTATCTGTTTTGTGAATCTTCATATTAATGTATAATAAATTTGTATAAAAATCTTTATTACTTTCTAAACTGGTTTTTAATAATTTGAAACACTAAAAATGTAATTGTGACAAACCAACTGAAGAATTTTTTCCTGAAGGATTACCCCGGTATATAAGAGATGCCAACCTCTGGTATCTCACACAAAATGCCTTGTAAGGTACCTTGAGTTTTTGTGAATACATGTTATAATGTAAAAAAAAGTAAGTCTTCAATGTCAAAATATTGGAAAAAATTATAATTATATTATTGAGGAATGTCTCATCTGTCCTTAATCACTACATTTTATATAATCGCAACTTGACATATTTCTTTATTTACTTTTTTATCGATCGTTTTACCTTTTCTGTAAATAATATCATTAAAGGTGCCCTTCGCTCTTGCATTTTTTTTTCAAAGGAACATTCAACATAGACAGCTTACAAGAAAGTGGGATCGGAAATGATTGATATCTACATAACTGCACTTAATTTTCTCTATTCCATTTCATGCATTCTATACAAGTTTACCAAAACTTTTAATATTAAATTGCGTTCACGGCGGTGCTGAAATATTATATCTTATCACGCAGAAATACACATCTAGTTATTTTAACTGTTTGAAGGGAAGTTAATTATTTTGATACAGCATGTAAACACTTTTGAAATATTTCTATAATTGGTAAGCATGTGGTAACATCAGAAAATATTTAACTTTTTGTAAAATAAAAAGTAGGTGGGTTACCATTGAGATATACTTTCAAAGTTTCTCTACCTGGGAAACATGGGGGAAACTACACATTGGTGGCTTCCATGTCGGGAATCTATATGGAAACCACTGAGGCATGTTTCCATGGTTTCCTATCTTGGGAAACTAACGGGAAACCACAGGTTGGTTGTTTCCATGTCGGGAATCTACATGGAAACCACCAGGGCATGTTTCCATGGTTTCCTATCTTGGGAAGCTAACGGGAAACCACAGGTTGGTTGTTTCCATGTCGGGAATCTACATGGAAACCACCAGGGCATGTTTCCATGGTTTCCTATCTTGGGAAACTTACGGGAAACCACAGGTTGATTGTTTCCATGTCGGGAATCTATGTGGAAACCACTATGTGGTTTCCATAAAATGGAAACTATATGGAAACTACTGATGTCACGATTCCCATATGTTTCCATCGGGTTTCCAAATTTGGGAAACCTGGCTTTTCATCCTGTGGTACTTTTATTTGATTAAAAAAACTGTTTTGAAACAGGACTAAAAAAATAATTACAATATATCTCATAAAAATATATGATAACCATTGTTAATAGCAATTATGATTATGGTCTTAAAATTAGCCATCAAACTGTTTGGTACCTGTAGGGGCGTCATTGTTTTTGGCATCTGGTAGATAATTACACAAGTCATCAGATAGAATTTGTAATCTGGTATGGCAAGGACACTTTATATTCAAAGGTCAGTGTTAATATTAATCAGCTTTATCCAATCAAAACTAGGTACCCTTAAAGTCAAATCTTATCTTGTCCTGGCTAGAGAACTCATAATTAAATCATTTTTTGTTTTGATAGTTGCTGGACGCACCTAGAATTTTAAAAAGAATTTGATTTACCCACCAAATAGCACCCTGTAATAATGTGTTGAAAAAAAAAAATTCCCAGTCCTGAAACTGTTCTTAGTGTTTTTTATGTTGTGGAGCTTTATTCGTCATATTTTGGTACATGTAAAAGGTTGTTGTTTTGTTTAATTTGCAGTAAAATCCTATGTTTTAATATTATAATTATATAACATTTAATTTTACCGATGATATTTTCATTGGTTGGCTTTTGTAACCCCTTCGTAAATATATTGTCATTTATTCAGTCTTTTTTCGGTTAATCAATGATTGAAACTAATTTCGTCAACTGATAAAATATATTAGTGGTAAATTGAATAAATGACCTTTCTAGCAGAATTAAGATGTTCTTTTTTTATTTCAATTGAATTCTGACTCCTTAAAAAACAAAACTGGTTCTATTTCGTTGACAAGTAAACATTATATTATAAGAACGAAACATAGAATGAGTTTAAGGTTATTTCGTAATGGAAAAAATGGGTGACAAAAATACATATTGTACGAAAACAGAATGATTAGTACAATGTGAGTATTGCAAAAATAATAATTTTGATTTTTAAAAATAGTCCTGATTCATCCAATAAAATGATATTTGAAAGCTTTCATGTGCATGTATAGAAAATAATGACAAATTATCATTTTACATCATTCATGTCATTATAAAAGCATTATTGCATGTACCTTTATCAACAGCACTGTAAACTTGTCGCCCAACACTTATCCATATCTGGCCGTATGTGTTCACTGGAATCACACTTTTCACCTTATTACAATCATCATCGGCATCTTCGAGAGTAAGGTTTGTAAACAAGTATACGTCTCTACTTTTACAATGGCTCATTGCTGTTATCCAGTCCACATATACAGAATTGCCTAGAAGTACCAGAAATGTATTCGTTTCGATTTCATTGTACATCACTTCAAGCACTGTGCATTTTTGTACCAGTTTTGGAAAAAAAGTATTCTATTCATTTTTTAAAGGAATCTTCTTTCAATTTAATTTCCTAAAAAAACAAGTAATTTTATATGTGCATGATTGATATTCTACTTCTAGCTAAGGAAATATATAATTATATATATATATATATATATATATATATATATATATATATATATATATATATATATATATATATATATATATATATATATATATATATATCATGAAATCCTTCCAAGCAAAACAAATAAAAATATACCTCGGATACAATTCAAATGAAAAAAAAAAATGGGAACAGTTATTTTTTTTTAAATAAATAAGACTCCTTTTTCATCGAGTTTTATGAGATAAACCAAACAACATAGAAATATAAATTGTATTAATTAAAAAACCTTTTTGAACAGTGTAACTTTTTGTGGCCTAAATGTTACATAATGAGTCAAAATTGTTTTTAAAAAGTGTTTGTATTCTTAAGCAAACGTTTAATGTTTTGTTTTGTTTTTGCTAGTTTTTTAACGTCCCTCCACGAGAACTTTTCACTCACATGGAGATGCCACCACTTCTGGTGGAGAACTTCAAATTTTGACAAATGCTCGCCACTCAAGGTTATTGAGCACTGAGGGATCTTTTTTGTGCCAAAACTTCTGCAAAAAGGGACCTTGGTTTATACAGTCTCGTCCAAGAGACCGGTCTCCGCGTCCGGCAGTGAAATGAACACCACGTAGGATTAACTCTTTACTGCGTGACACTAGACAAAACGCTCTGATACATGTACATGTAGCTGGTAACCAAAGAAAAATTTACGTATGTCACACTTTTAAAGAGGTTCATAGGTAAGTAACTATTCTTTATCAACATAATTTATTATATCAGTGACTGTACGTTCAGAGATTAAAAACGTTTTAATAAAAAAAAGAAATGGATGTCATATTGAGTATACGTATTAATGCTGCTTACCCGTTTTGCTAAGCAAAAGGGTGAAAATAACGATCGATCTCATTAAAACACAAACAATACAAATATGTGAAGGGAACATAAACAAAATCCCTCAAAAATTCATATCAATAAAGAAAAAAAGAACATTCCATTGTAGAAATTTAGTACAAAACAAAGGTCCAATAATTGATATGTACATGTGTAAGTATATAATCAAATATGAATTGCATATCAAACATAAATGTAAAGAAAAATTGTCTATGTATTTTGCCAGATATAGTACAGATATACTTAAAAAGAAATAAAATTATATACCTTTTTCTTCACATGCTGCTAAGAAATGCCCATTACAATTTTCAGCACTATAAATCTTGTTATCCAGTGAACATTGTATGTAGCCACATCTCTTTGAAAATCCACCAAATTGCCTAACAGCTATTTAAAAAAAATATATAGTATTTTCTTTTCTTTGCTTTATGATTGCAATGTAATCTTCTTAGCGCAGCACACATGGATAAATGAAGTACTTGAAATTAATCCACAGAGAGGGAATCAAAGAAAACAAGACGTATTTGTAAAACATTGATGCCAAGTATTTCAGCTAATAGCGATGGTAAAGGTTTCTCAGATGCGAGTCGAAATCAAAGGTCAAAGTGAAGAATAAAAATGTTGTAAACCAAACAACGGCTTTCTTAATAAAAACAATTTTTGAAATACGAAAGCCAAAGCATCTTCCACTTTTAAGTGATTTCCAGGGTTAAAGTTTTTAAATGGGTCAAACTCTGAGGTTAAGGTCAAATATCCGAAGGAAAAAAAAATTGTACCCTATAGATAGGCTTGTTATAATGAATACACATGTGAAGAATGGAATCCTCACAACCAACTTTTCAAAAAAGAAATATGTTCAGGGTTAAAGTTTGAAGAATCTTTTTCAAAAGTGGGTTATAGTAAACCCCAAGGTCAATAGCAACAGGATAAATTTGTTATTACACTAAGAAAGATCTTGTCACAAGGATGGATAGACAAACAGGCGGACACGACAAAAACTGCCCTTATTTGAATTTTCGAATACAGGGTCATAAATATATCTGAAATGTTTTCTTTGTTCGAAATTTAAGGATTACAATTTGTATCATATTTATAAAAAATATTTCTGTGGATTTTCTACAAATGATCTGATTTTTAATGACTCAGATTTGTGCAACGTTCTTAATTATTCCTCTTTTACAGTTTTTCTACACACAAATATTAATTTTTAATATTGTATGAAGATGATATAAAAAGAAAAGATAAACTTATAATAAGAAATACATAATGCATAATATTGAAAAATGTGATTTTTATTTCAATGGTAGATTTTTAACCCTCTTTATCAAATATGCTGATTTCTTCTCTCCCCATACCAAGTGCAAATAAATTGACAACAAGCAATATTCAACATACCCGAAACGTATAAATTGTATGCCGATGAGCCACCACATTCGTTTGCAAACGGTTGTCTAGTATCGGTGTCACAGGACAAATCACAGGCCTTTGGCGTCAGATGAGTTGTACTTACGAATCCTATCAAACATATGCATGTTGATCCCTGTGTAAAAAGTAAATTCAAATTGATTACGTCTTTCTCCCAATGCAATTTTCCTTTGGATAATATATTATCATTTATGGTGTGTCTAAGGATGGCCTTTGTAATAATAAAAAAAAAATTAATTTTCAATTAAAAAAATTGATTACAACCGAAATTAAAATAAATAACGAAAACGTAAATAAGAGAACTAACGAGCAAAATATAGATAAAAAAAACTTTTATTATAATGATGTATTCTTGTTGCGAAGAATAACAAAACGTAACTTTAACTGCAAAATGCCTTAAGTTGTTAAGAGATGAACAGATCCCCTCGCATAGCCCAACAGACCGATGTGGCATATGGAATTTTTCACTCTCGTTGAATGATTGGTCAGAGTAGCATCCTAGTATTTTCATTAAAAGAAAAAGATTAAAAACTGAATTAAATCATTGAAGATGTTTGTATATAAACGGTATATTTCATGTTCGAATATTGTTTTATAATCTTTTTTTATTCGTGTGATAAAAGTTTTTTCCCCCTTTTTTTCGTACATACAACATACCAAGATACAAAGGAAATTATGCTAAGCCATAACTACGAGGTAATAAGTCGCAATGACGAGAAATTATATATGTTGTAAATACGACATTAGAATTCGTACATTTTGTACGTCAAAGATAATAATTAATAAGTCCTTATTACGAGAAAATAAGTACAATGTAGTTATACCAATTCGTACTTAGTCGTTATAACGAGATAAAAAGTCATTTTAAAGACATATACTTAGGAACATGTTTGTACATATGAAAGTTGTACATATACAAACATCAGAATTAGTCGATAATTTTAAGATAATAAATCATGCAAGTTATGACAATCGTTAGTGTTCTTTGTCCTGGATGATAAGTCGTAACAACAAATTTACACACTCCAGGTTAGATTTCCAAATTAATACCATAACCTTTTTTCGAAAATAAGTCAGAATGAAGATTATTAATTTCAGCATAAAGGTTTTAAGATTTTACTAATTTAGCGTATTTGGGTATGTTAAGAAAGTAAATGAACTTTTTCTCCGGGAATTTAGACTTTGTTAAGAAAATTAAGTTTTATAACTTATCAAAACCGCTGAATAACGTAACTATTATTAGCTATTGTATAAAGACGTGCACCACCACCACGGCATTGTGACTCCTATTGATAGCGAAATGTTCCTTTAAAAACGCTAACAGAACAACAACACTTCGGAGTTCGATAATTTCTTTGAATAAGTTATTTAGTCGAAAACATCTATTTGCCTAAAAAGTGCTGCAACAATCCCACTGTCCTATCAGTAAAATAATAATTCCACACATTCGCACGAAACCTTACCCAATTTTTTGATTTTTTTTTTACATATACATAAATACCTATATTTTTTGTAAAACCATGCCTAACTCGGGATTCAAGCCGCACTTTCCAAGTATTTTTGAAGGCGAACTTTCGATCTGTACAAATATTATATTTGAAATATCCAGGTTTTCTGTTCTGTTGCATTATTTTTGTTACGAATGACAGGGGAAATGCCGACCGGGATACGTATATAGCCGACTATCTTCGAAAGAAAATCGATGAAAATAAATTAGCACACATGTACCAGTTTAATAAACTGAATTTCATATTAATTTCACATACTATTTACGATGTTTGCTTTAAATTTTCATTTTACGTATTTTTTTACGTACCGTCTTAGCCAAATTCTCTTTACACGACATGATCAATTCCTAAAAGATTTGAGGTACACATATGATGTCATCTGTGGTAAATTTTAATCAAAATGATAGATACAGCATAAACAAAATACGCACATTTTATTTTTGTTAATGTTTACACGTTTCTATTAATTTTGTAGAGTTAAATTACATCTCTACGAGGGATGATCAAAAAGTTCGCGAACTTTCTCTATATATTTACAAAACCGCAATTCAGATTAAAATAAATTTGGCACACATAAAGTCATACACATCTTCTATAAATAGAATATGTAATGAAATGTTTTTCTCCGTGTTTGTGACGTCACAATGTAAACATGACGTCATAAGGTAGGTCACTCGTGACAAAAAAAGGTTGACTGAGTCGCATTCGAGAAACGGACGCCTGTAAAGTTAAACGTATATCTTGAAAATTCCCTTGTAGAAGTTTAAAATAATTTGTATACGGTTTACGGAGACAAAAGACTTGCCAGAAGCTTTGTCATTAATTGGATTGATTGTTTAAGTGAAGGTAAGGAGATGTTTAAAAATTATGTTTGTTCTGTTGCCCAGTGGAAGCAAACTGGGGGAGAGATGTATCTTTTGTTAAGCAATTTGATATGAAAAATCGCCAACTTAGAGTTAGAAAAGTAAATGAATATCTTTAAAATGATATAATTATCAAATTCTTGAAATACCGTTTACTTTAGACTTTTTAAAAACATATCAGATATGATAAAGAGAAGACACCCATACTTAATCCACATGAAATAAACGACAATCAAAAGATAGAGGTATTGGGTTTTGATGGTCACCATGCTCATTCTGAAAAAGGATATCATTATCAACCCATACTATTGCCGAGATTAGTCCATTTCTGACAAATAGACCGATTTTGCTGCAAAAAATGACTTGCATGGTAAGAAATATAAGAGTCGGAAACATTTTTAAGCTTCTGTGACAGAAAGCTAAGGAGCATGTCACGTGACCGCCAATATCACGTGATCTGCGCATGGGCAGAATGGTTGTAGATGCACATTACAATCAGATAGGACTACTTTAAAAAAATTTCAACACTGAAACCCTATACCATTTCTTTTTTGGAAGTAATTCAATTAGTTCGCGGACTTTTTGATTACCCCTCGTATACACCAATATCAAAATTGATGTCATGTAACCTACTATGACGTCATAATGTATCAATGATTTAGTCAAGGTTAAATATTTTGTATGCTTCCTAATTATCCGTGCGTAAAGTTAAGTTTTCTGTGCTGAAACGCAGGTTTTCGCTACTGTTAAACGCATATTCGTATTAAACATGTTAAACCAGCATAACATTGTAATATTTAGTTTTTAAATGCTGAATATATAAAAATATGAATACATAATTTTAAAATTCAGAAATCCTCCCCTTTTAGAATTAAAATAGCATGATACTATTCATTTCATCAAAATAGGATCAGCATTTGTAGGAAGTATCAGCAATTAAACAATGCCATTTGATTTCAATCTGCTAGCTGAAAAAATGAAGTATACTCCATTTACAATATATGGGGAAAAGGTCTCTTAAATATATGCTTTACGAATACACTACGGCTGACCATTCATTCTGGCTAATTCACTAAAGAAGGGCTTTTAAACTTTTAGTTAGGGGTATTTAAGAGAGAAAAAATACAACATTAGGATTTAGATAAAATATCTATTTATTTTTCGACCCCTGCTTTACTTTCATATTCATTTTGGACAAAATATAAAAGATGCACAATTTCAATAATGATTTGTATTAAATAATCAATTTGTTAACAATTCCGTGCGTTCTTTTTGTACTTTCTATTTATAAACTCTGTGTATTACTTTTAAATAGAAAAGGTTAATAGAAAAAGTTTACCAAGTAGGTGGATCCATCTTGATAATTTTTTGTAACGGCCAGTCCAGTAAGTAGCATTACCAACTATTTCGTTCGTTTGCAATGTAAGATTATGTGATCGGCATGCTTCTCGGGCTTCAAACCAAGTTTCAGATCCATTGGTAGCTGTAATAATATTAATGGAATGAAAAAATTGAAAAACTTTCTTTTGCATTAAAATACCTCAAACTTTACATAAGGTACGATGCATTTGTACTTTAACCGAGATTATAGAAATTGTATTATGATTTACAATTACACTACCTCGACCATTAATTCTAGTTAGTTCACTAGATTTTAAAATGGATATAAATAAAAAGAATATGTATAACGTATTAGATGTTTGTTAATTGTTCTAATAAAACCTGTTTACATGTATTGTGTATTGTATCCTCGTTTGGATAATGTAAAACGCAAAGAAGGGCAGGAAACTGTACTCAATGTTTTGTCTATTAACTATAAACTGTTAGTACTCAAAGATATTGTTGTGATTGATTAAAAAGAATTAATTAGACCTCATATTGATAATTGCAAACCTTTTCAGAAAAGTTAAGATTTCTCAACAGCTACGTATACATTCATTTCTGTCCTTTAGGAAGATACCAACAATGTCGTTTATCTTATTAACTATTACCAAAACTCAGAAGTCAAAATTTAGGACACATCCCTCCGTTATTTGCTAATATATACTGATAAATGGCAGTTTTGTCTAAATTATGTACTAAGTAAATAGTATATGAATATACCTACATATCTGTAATGCATTCCATTTCATTGAATCTTCTTGTATTAAAATTGAATAATTTAACTTCTTTATTGCTGATCGAACATTCAACAAATGGCAGAGAAGTCAAATATGTGAAAATTTTCCTATCGAATACCTTCTGCTTAAGCGAGTTAAAACGGGAATGCACGTCTTTAAATATGTATCGAAATATTTATCCATTATATTAAATAATTTACTGTAAATGGGTTCTTTAGCACATACATTTATTTTTTTCAGTGAAAAGTTTCTTATTCCTACAGCAACTTAATAACAATGTAAAACATTTTTCTATAACCTTTAATTACAGGTATTCATTCTCTAAAAAATAATTGTCCGATGACTCATTCCTTCTTTCAAATGCACTTATACATGTAGCATCCATTTTTGTCAGTTTTGTAAAAATTTGTTTGTTGCCATATTGTTATTTTGATAAGAATCTATTTCGCTGATTCGGTAATAGGGTATTGTAATTTTTGTGTAAATAAGATAAGAATTTTGGAAAGTGAACATTGTAGAGAGGTACATGTATTTATTGATTTTTTAAACTTATCCTTATGTAGGCATATGGCATATAACCCCTTCCCGACAGATCCTTCTTTGTCTTGATATTTCATACTGTATAGTATATATTATGTATATTAATTTTGTTTATTTACAATCGTGAAGTTTCAGTGAGATAGACTGCGTTAGGTGTTATATGTCCCAGGACGGAATGTTCGAAAGGAAAACATTTTTGTAATGTTCATGTCATTTAAGGTATATCACGTCAATTGTGTCGATCATTTCAGGAAGTAATTTAAATGATCAAATATGAATTAGTTTTCCCCAAAACAGATTCTAGCCGGCATGCAAATGATTTGTGATAAAAATTGGTATGAGGAAGTCATATCGTACAAGTATCTTTTCTTACCTGTTTGGCATATACATGTAAGGACACCAATGAATACATGAACCTTATACATGTTTTCAGACTCAGCTTGGTGTCCTTATACACAGGAATTCCTTTAAGCTAAAAAAAGCGCATAACAATTTGAAAACAATATTTAATCATTGAATATCCTCTTTTTTCTTACACAGGCGCAAAATCTTAAATAAAAGCACAGGTTATTGGTTCAAGATCATAAAAAATGTAAATATCTTGGTTTGTAAAATGTCACCTAAAAATAAATCTTGAAATCTCTTAAAGTGATGATTTAGTGATAAAGTGATGTTATTCATGCATTTTTATTTGAACATAAAATTAAAGATCATTCTTCAGCTAAATATTTATACATAGGAAGATTTTTTATAATCAGTCAAGTGGATTAGATTTTAATAAAAGAGCAGAGACATAGTTTTATTTTTAATTTCAATTCCTTATTTCCTCTAAATGTTGATCCATTGTAGGTATATACATATACAGTACGTGGCCATAAGTGAGTCATAATTTTATTTTTCCACTATATATTTCATCGAAAAACACATTTTTTAAAATATTATTGCAGTGTCATTTGTTGTTTCTTTTTAATGTGTAAAACACCATGAAATGCAAAATTTTATGTAGTTTCTTCACATTATTTCAAAATAGTTTTATCTTTATGCGTTAGCGTGAAATCACAGGTCACATGCAAAACAAAAATTTAAAAACTTCAATTTGTTAAGAAATCATAGTAATTTAAGGTTAGACAATTTTGTCTTGACAATATTTTATAATTTATTCTCAATGGTTTAAGTACCATTTTGTTTTTCATTTCAGATCAGAAAATTTGAATAATTCTGCATGTTTCAGTAAAAAAAAATCATGAAAATTGAGCTAAAATTGATTTCACAACAAGTTTTTATAAAAATAAGTTTTTCAATGAAATATATATATAAATATAAATATAGCGTAAAAATGCAATTATGACTCCCTTATGACCAGTGATCAATGATTATAAGTTTATCAGTAGCCCATCAAAAAGAAAACAAACAAAACATTCAAGTTTTTTCTTTAAGATTTAAACTAAAATATTTAAAAGTGATCATTGTACTTTATATAGGACTGAGACATTAACATTTTTATATGAACATCATTCTGTGATATATTGTAGTATTTGTATTCTATTATTATTTTTTAATGTTATCACGCTTTCATTTCTTTTAGGTAGTCAGATCCTCAAGTTTATAAAATCAGCAGTTCAGTAACTGAAAATTCTCACAGAAAACATCTAAACATCTAAATTCAAAACGTGATTGATTTTTATCAACAGTATTTCCTCAAAGTTTATATAAATTATCATTATAATTAATCATATAATTTAGAGTTAATTATCAAACTCCAAATAGATATTCGAGCAAGTGAAATGAAACATCAGCTATGTATTTTCTTATTACAATTGATCAACAAATACATTTTAGGTAAAAAAAAAAACTATATGTTTCCAAGTATGTAGAGGAAGATGTATGTTTTAGTACTTATTCTGTATTTTTGGTCTTCAATCAGTCTTTTATTCTTGTGCTATCATTGCAAGAAATCACAGACGTCTTATGATTTCGTATCGTGTTTTTAACATTGGTATCTAATGGTAGATTCAGGACAAACCTTTTTCTCTTGAACTATCCTTAATTTTGACTTTCATAGGGTACAAATAACACCATTTTAAAGACATCAAGGAACCTTAGAATCATATTAAGATGCATGAAATGGAGATTGTTGCACGAAAATTTTTATTTTTATTGATACATTTTTAATCAAATTATTATCTAATCAGTTACACTTCCTGACTGGAGATCGGATATCCTTAATTAGTCTGCCGCTTAATAATGTGAAGATTACATTAAAAATAAGTGTAATATTTAAGGGCGATAATGACAATAATAAAAATATTAAAATAATGTTAGTGCTTCAAATATATATCGATAAATAAAATAATTGTCATAATATTTACAAATCTAGATGACACAGACCTGAAAGGCATTCGTTACTTCCTTGTTGACAGACTATGTGACATAGCAACTATCTTCAACAGCGGGTTACACTGTTCGGCACAATCGATAGGTCTTATTTGGATAAGAATTTATGAAAACATTGTCAGTCTACATGTATGTGATACTTTCTAAAGTTTACCTGTTTCAAAGACGGAAGTAAAATAATTTGCAATGAACACATTTAACAGTCCTTATCTGTCCCTTGGGGGTCATGATTTGAAAAGAAGCAAACAAGTTTTGCCATTTCTTCTCTTGCGAGGATTTTTACAAACGATTTTCTCAACAACAATGTAATGCAGACATCAGCTTCATGTGTATTAAGTGACGAATTTTAGAAAATATAGCAACACTTTATATTTTACAAAATATATTATCATATATTAATCTATTATATGAACAGGAATGTTGGTGCTCCTTGACTGGTCTTAACACCTTTTCCTGAGATGCATCTCAGAATGAGTTCACCTTATTTTATCTTCCAGGAGGTTAGTTCGGGGTTTCCCCCTTGACAAACCGTAATTTTTTTTTCGACCAATCAGATTGTGTGTTTCAAAAATGTGTCGTTGTGAATGACAACATGTCAGACGCCAATAGCGAGGAGATTAAACTCTTTTGAAAGTAAATGCCCGAGTATTTATTTTTAATAATATTTTTTTTTCCATTTTTAACTAGCTGTCAAGCTTTTGAAATATAACATGTACTTTGCATTATATTATGGGTGTGTGCATTATTCAATGGAGACAAAACGAAAGTATCAAAAGTTTTGTAAAATTTCTGATCATTTAATTATAGTAAGGGCAGATGATACAAACAAAAAATGGATGCCTGGATTGGTATATATTTTATGAAAACGATGCAAATACTAAATTTCTAGTATATTAAGAAATTGTAAGCCGTCTATGTTGTTCATTATTCTGCCTCTCTGAAACCATCCTTATTACAGGGTTTAAAATCTATACAAATATTTTTCAATTCAGATCCCATTTTCGTGAAAATTGGAATAAAACTGCAAGAACTACACGGTGAAACGTGTTCATTTTATTGATTAAAACATGATTCAAGTTGCTCTTTTCAAATTTTTTAACAAAAGTTTGTTGTATCATTTGTCCTTAAACAAATGTTCACTTTTAAATTCAGTCTACTCGTAACTGGAGTTTTATGAAGAGATTTACTTTTACATTTGACAGCTGACTTTTACATTTTAATGATTGGAGTTTGTATATGTTTAAATTGTAAAAGTCAGTCGTCAATTGTAAAAGTAAGTCTCTTCATAAAACTCCATTATACAGTGAACCAATACCTTACCAGGTTCGTATAGTCACGAGTAGACTTCAACAAAGTCAATAATTGTATAATATACTGCAATTTTGTAATTGTTCTTGGAACAATAATTGTGGTACTGAAATTTAAGATCATGACTTGCGCATTTTACAATGTACATGTTACATGAACTAGAATATGAATGAATTAATCATTTTTAAAATTATAACATACATCCAAAACCTTAAAATTTTTCTTCAATTAGACATTATAAAATGTGAAACGTTTTCTGCCAAAAAGGTATATATGTTAAAAATCTACAGTTTGAAACTTTAAAAGATAAACAGATGAGTTCATAAGGTTGTTTAATATTCCGCGGTATTATGATCGGCGAACAACAAAAACGCAGACAAGTCAGTATGCGAAAATGAAAATGTCTAACAATATAAATATGTAAAAAGCCAGTCAGCGTTTGACTCAAAGAAAGTTTGTATTTCCTTACACAATCCATGTATCGACAAAAAAGATTGTAAAATGATGTTTTTTTTTATGTGACTATTGATATCCTTAATTTTTTCATCAACTTCTTGTCAATGGCTTGATTCGTTTTAGATGTTGTTCCTACGTAAAACAAGCCATTGTGTATTGAATCAATTAAGAGACAAAAAATATATTTTCTCAGGTGATAAGAGAAACATTTTCATGGAAAGTTGACGATTAAAAGGTTGAAGTCACAATGTCGTATCCTAAATCTTGTACACGTATTAAAATTGTCTAACAGTGAATATAATAAGCTGAAAGAACAAATACTTCCCTTGATTTTCTACTCTGGTTATGTCCACCCCAAACAAATAATATGTTTACTAATAGAATATATAGAAAATGTAATTACATTCATTGCAGGTATATTATCACTTAAAATTAAATGCTCACTTATGTATGTGAAATAAATTCACATTTCCTATCATGTTCATATATTTAAAAGATTTTATCCCCAAAAATTTTTACCATATTAAAATCGCTGGTAAAACACATCGAAGAATGATAGATCTGAAAATATATCCTAGTCTGCTTTGTAATAATACAGAATAAGAAAATATGCAAAATTGTGCATTGCGTTAAAAAGCTATTGGTTTAACAAGAAATAATACATCTTTCTTATCAATATGGGTTTGGGATAAATACTATTTGTTATGTTTTTGAAAAGATATTATATTTGGGAAATGGCCGAGATTTTTAACCGTAGGATTTTTTTCAGGTAAGGGGAGGGGCTTAATTGTACATGCGTGGCACCCGAGGCATTGACAGTCGTGTAGACCACGGAGAACGCTAATTCCTATATACAAACATATTATATAGAAATTCCTTTGAGTATTACATGTTCATCTTACTTGGCCTCCATTTCATCGTAAATATAAAATATCATTATTGATACAGATACGTTTGTAATTGTAAAGTTCTATAATTTCAGACTAATTACTAATATCTAACAAAAGGAAATACACATGTATCAGCAGTCAACTTTAAATAAAAAATCTACCTGCATGTACCTTTCGTACATTATTCGGCAATTAGTTGAATTTATTGTAAAAAATAATAAAATGCAGGTACATCTTCAAAGTAAAATATTCATACTAGACTGTCCATTTCAAATTTTTAAAACTATTCATAATGATCGTAAAGATAGGGGCAATCAAAACTTAAATAACGAGTGACAGTTACTTCCCGTTTGTATCAAAAGTCGTGTTGTCCTATTTTTTAAAAAATATATCCCATTGTGAAAAATTTGCATTTTCAACGATATGTTTGTAATACAGATAACTATAATCAAGCTGAAATTGTTTGCATCGAAACGACCCTTATTGCGCTGGAATTTTAGCAGTAAGCAAAGTTAATTTGATGGTGACCTCGAGTGTCAAACAAGGTGAAAGTGATATACACAAGGACTAGTAGCTAAATGTCAATCAAATTCGAATATCCAATGATGGACTTAAAATCACTTGATTGACGGAGGATACAGACCATGTTAATCTGAGGGCGGTGCTTATTATCTAGGGCTTTAATGATTTCGTCCTAGAAATACGAAGTAACCATTTCCCGCAAGCACTTTTTAGCGCGGTACATGTTTCTCTAAGGTTTAGCGGAAAAAATAATGACTTTATAATTTAATATTTAAAAAAAAATATGCTATGAGATTTTAGGAAGTATAAAATGGAAGGAAAATGGTATAAAATTGAAGATTAAATAAACTTTTTAAAGTGCGTGAAAATGCATGATTGCGGGGAAACGGAAATGGTATTTGCGTTAAATTGCGTGACAGGGGTTGAACCATCAAATATTAATTCACACTATATCTCCCTGATAGGTCTTTGTTTCTTTCTAGTTAATTTTAAAGTGTCGGTTTCACAACCATTTCGTGTAGAAAAATATTATTATTCAAGTTGTGTCCTTCCTTATCCTGGTTCTTTGAAAAATTCTAAATGTAACTAATGTCATTTAAACAGCAAATCAGAAGAAAGAGTTACACGCAGTATTTGCGTATATTGCCACAAGTCAAATTTTGATTTATTTCTTATAATGTACTAATGAACTAAATTTTATTGATTGTCAGAAAAACAAAAAATGATAGAGTGTCGATAAAGGATATTGACAATTTTTTGGTTACCACATCAGATTGAGCATTTTTGTGTCTAGAAAGCGGACAAAGTTAACAAAAGTTCTTTTTTCTTATTACAGATAAATTTTTGAAAACGAATTTTAAAAAACTGTCATAGCGATTTCAACAATTTTATTTGTTCTAACGAATTTTTGAATCCGTATGAAAGAAATTTGTTCGTTATTACTATTTTGTTTTTAATTCGTTATAACGAATTTAAAATATCTGTTATAGCAGATCTAATTTATCATAACTAATTAAAAAAAATGTAATAATGAATTAAATTAGTTTTTACAAATTCTACAATTAGTTATATCGAACTCAAAAATATTTTTGATAGATACTAAATGGGCTTTCATAGATATACATGTACCATTAAATTTGCCACTATTATTTTTTTTTGTTGCCTTAGTTCCTGAGTTAATTGTAAAGACATGTTGCTAAAGATACAGTGGCTGGAACGTTATTGTTGACAAACCGATCGTGTAGAATCGTTCGTGTAACGTGCGCGATCGTTCGTGTATCAGAATCGTTCGTGTGCGTTTTCAATCGTGCGTGATCGTTTAATTTTTTTCGTTTTGTGAAAATTTTTCGGAATGTTCAGTTTTAAAGATGGCGGAAGGCAGTAAAGGAGGGAGACTTTCGGTGCGATTGAAATTGAAGATTTTAGACCTTGGTGCGAACCAAACTTCAGTGCAGAATGTTATACGTATTCTATGGAAAGAGGACGGAGTGAAATTTTCACGGACAGCTGTTTATAACTTTCTGAGGCGACATAGTTATACTGGACTCTTACGGAGAAAACGCCGAGATGTTAAACCGCATTCAGTGAAGTTAAAGACACTGCATCTCAAGTTTTTGGATTCGTGGATGTATGCTAATCAAGAACTTAAGGCTGTAGAACTATAGAGACGTATGTTTGAGACTTTTGGTGTCAACGTGTCTACTAGTTTGATTTGCAAGAGGAGACGGTTAAACCTTGGATGGAAGGCGCAGTCAAGCAACAAAAACTGTCAGCTGATCAGCAAAAAGAATAAGAAGGTACGCATGAATATCTCACCAAATCACTGTGTCCTAAATTTAATTATTAGAGTAAAAAATATGTTTTTAAAATTTGTGTTAGTGTATGATTTTGTGTTTTCATTTAATACTAAGTTCATAGTTTAAATTTTGATGGCTCTACTGTCTACAGAAGAGTAAAGACAAAAACAATGTTTTTATCACCGCCAAAGTTTAGTGCTAAAGTGTTATAGAAAGTATACTAATATTACTAAAGCTTATGTAAATTATTTCTGTTATTTGTGGAAGGCCTAGTTATATTACAATTTTAAAAGCTTTTCATGATTATTTGATATTTCTATAGGTACGGATGCAGTGGTGTATGGATTCCTTATCGCGGAAGGAAGATTTCAGAAATGTTATCTTTGTTGATGAAAGCTGTGTAGAGATGTGCTCAAGTGGCAGGCTGATTTTCCACCAGAAGTCATCAGATATTCAAAAGAAATGTGACCGTGTACCCAAACCGAAACATGCCTATAAGGTAACACAATATTTAAAAAAAAAAATCATATTCATTAAAATGAAGTGAAGTCTTCCTGCCAATATTTCCAAACTCAGTTTTTAATTAACTAATATTTTAATTCAATTTTAATTTATTTTCAACAACATTGAACATGTTGATACTTGTGTTTAGAAAATGGTGTTTGTTTGAACAAAAAAGGCATATTTATGTCCAAAATATTAACACATTTTGTTTCTTAACAGGTTAATGTTTGGGCGGGGATTTCTTATAGAGGGAGAACGAGCATTTGCATTTTCAATGGCATCATGGACTCTGTGATCTACCAACAGATTCTTAAGGATAATCTGCTGCCTTTTACAGAGGAGAAGTTTCCTGATGCCTATCGGTTATATCAGGTAACCAACAAGTTGATTACATCTGTCTTTTGAAATAAAGCCTAAATATCATGTACTTTATGTATTATTTAGAGAACGAGATAGGTTCTGTATCGTAGATACAAATTTGGGGGCAGACGAGTGCGAAAGCACGAGTCTCCGCCCCCAAATTTGTATCTACGATACAGAACCTGTCGAGTTCTCTAAATGATTTGTGACACGATCCAATCAAAATCAGCTCAATCAAAATTAACTCCGCCCACTATGTCAACAAGATGTTGATGTATATTTCATTTCTTTCTGAATCTCTGGTAAATCTTTAAAAAATGAATTCCCATGCCAATTAGGATTCGATGTAGATTTCACTATCTGTAGACAGCGTGAGATTTCTAGAAATTTCTACATTTTGTCACATTAATTTTGGAAAGGACGAGTAGCAAGATGGACGTAGGCTTAGAAATTTGTGAAAAAACGCTTGATTTTTTAATTGATGAAGTTGACGACGTTACTTTATCACAGATCTGTGCAGATATGGAAACGGAATACCATGTGTTTGAAGGCATCCAAAATCTAAGTTTTTCTGAAAACTTAAATTTCGATGAAAATGAAGGCCTTGGAGAAAGTGGTTCAAATGTAATGGAGTTCGATATCGGGGATTTATCTTCTTTAATGGAAACCGAATGTGAAGTTAAGAAAGAACTGAAAGAGAGCACCAGGTTTGGACCGGTCGTCAATGATGATGAATTGAAATGCCTCGTTGAAAATCAGGAAAACAAAAATACTAAAAGTAATACAAAATGGGCCGTTAAAGTTTTCGAAAGTTGGCGCGAGCAGAGAGCGGGGGACATTATCGAGCTTCATTTAATGGATACGAAATCGATGAACCATTGGCTAGAGCGTTTTATTGTGGAAGCGCGGAAGAAAGACGGGAGTGAATACCCTCCAAAAACGCTGTATCTCATTTTATGTGGACTTTTGAGGCATTTAAGACAAAAAGGTGTCTACGATAAAAATTTTCTAGACGAGAAAGACATAGCTTTTGTCGGACTAAGAAAAGTTTTAGACGCAAAGATGAAATCACTCGTTGATAGAGGCCTGGGGTGCGAGATCCGGCAAGCTGACCCCATATGGCCCGAAGATGAGGAGAAATTGTGGCAAGAAAATGTTTTTGGGAAAGAAAACAGTGAACAATTACAACACACGATGTTTTTTTATTCATGTAAATTGTTCGGTTTGAGGGCCTGTGATGAGCATCACAAATTGCAATGCGAACAATTTTCCATCGGAAACGATATCCATGGACAGTTTATTCAATTTGTTGGTAGAGCACCAAAAACCTACAAGGGCGGATTGGGGCAGATGAATTTACAGACAAAGAACCTGAAGCATTACTGTGAGCCTGGTAAGTAAAATTCATATATATTATATAATGTTACCTTGAGACACTATAATTTAGGTTAGCGGAATGGGGGGGGGGGCATTGCTGTGTAAGCCTAATATTTGAAGTAAATATTTATGTATGAAAGTAGCATTTAGAAGATGGAAAATATTTACTAGAATTTGGATATTTTAAAAGACTACCATGTAGATGTTAGCGGTGATAATCAAATTACACATAATTAATTATTTTACAGGTGATCGGTGCTTAGCAGAGTATTTCCAGATCTATCTTGATGCGCTAGATGGCGCGGGGCCATTTTATAGGCGTCCGCTTCCCGGAACCTCGGAAAAGCCTGTGCGTTACGGGACACAAGTCGTAGGAATAAACAAACTCAAAACTTTCATGAAGTCAATTTCGAAAAAAGGAGGACTGGAAGGGAATTATACGAATCACAGCGGGAAGAAAACCTGCGCTACTCAGCTGTATATAGGAGGTGTACCCGAGGCAGAAATCATGAATGTTACTGGTCATAGGTCAGAACAAGGAGTAAGAAAATACATGAAAAGCAACGTGGAAATGAAGAAAAGCATTTCTAAGATCTTGGATCCACCCATGAAACAGGAATCGCAGGAACCGTCTTCCGAACAGACTACTGGGGGTAAAAGAGCGCTGTCTCCATGTACTACAAATCGTGTCGAAGGTGACGCAAAAAAATTGTGCAGTGAAAGTAATCGTGCTCTGCGGGATTTAACAAACACGGCATCTGTGTTCCAAAATTGCCATTTCAACTTTTCATTTGGATCAAATTAAATGACTGCGTGATTTAGTGCGTGTGGTATTGCATTGAAAGTTAAAAAAAAGTCCAGAGAGAAGTTTTGTTCACTGTATTGGAATGTGTGTTTTAATTTTTCTAATACGTTTCGTTTGGATAAAAGTGATTGGAATAATTATTATATTGATTACATAAGAGCGAAAATTTTACTAGTTTTTTAAGGAAATAATTTTGTATGATTCCAAACAGGAAAAAATCGATTTATTTTATTTTGAAAACAATTGACCAATTAAAATACTGAATGCTTTAAATTGACTTTCTTAGTTTATTTTTAGATCGTTCTGTATTTCAGTTACAGAACGGTTGGTAGGCTAATACAGTACAGAAGATAGCTCCGCCCACTAGACTCCTGTACTGTATTGCTAATACAGAACAGTAAACTTCAAAGAAAAACACCGCTATCGTGTCACAATATACAGAAAAAACAGCAATAAATATTGTCTGTTGATATTTGTAGCTTGACATTAAGATATTTAAGGCACATAGATATGAAGAAAAATGCTTAATCAGGGAATCTGGAACTTAAAAAAAATCATTTTTATGCAGGACAACGACAGTAAACATACATCCAAGTCCACCAGAGCATGGATGGAAGAGAACAACATTCTGGATAACATCATGAAGTCACCAGCATCCTCTCCTGACCTCAACCCTATCGAAAATGTATGGGCTTCTATGAAGCAATACCTCGCAAATGTCCACAAGCCAAGAACAAGAGATGAGCTCGTGAGAGGAATCCAAGTATTCTGGGAGTCCCTTACTGCTGAACAGTGCGGACGTTACATTGATCATATTCATCGTGTGATTCCGTACATAGTGTTGAATGGTGGAGACGCCTCTGGATTTTAAAAGTACAATGATCTTAGAAACAACAAAAACTGTGCCATTACAATTTAGTGAAATCCAAGTATTCTGGGAGTCAGTCCTTTAAAGCTGAGCAGTGCGGACTTTATAGGATAGACTACATTCATCGTGTTTACCATGTGATTCCATACATTGTGATAATTGATGTAGACACATCTAGATTTTAAGCATGTTAAAGTTACCATGTCCATGAGAAACAATGGAAACTGTGCAATTTACTCATTCAGTGACAATGAAGACTTGAAATCTTATTGTTTTTCTTTTGATATTTATCTTGGCATTCTATGCACAGAAAGTTTGACATGTGGGATAAAAAATGTTTTGTGACCTTGACTTGAATTCCCAAAGTCCATTTTGTGAGAGAAAGGGATGGATAATACTAACAAGTTTATTGTAATAAAGCAAATTGTTATGAGTTCTTGTATTAGTTTATTCCTTCCATTTGCACTCCAATGCTTTTACAAGTGAATATTAAATGTTTGCAAAATGTCTTCAAGACTGAGTGTATTGTCTATCTTTCTGTAGACTTTTTTTTATGTACACAATTTGTAATTGTGCTCATAGAAAAGACACTTTGCCATAGGATCATAAAACAGACTTAGACTAAAGTCATAATTTTTCAACCGCACGTAATGTTAATTTTTGAAACAATGTTTAAATTCACACGTCATGTTACAGATAACATAACTTTGTAAACAATTATATTTACAAATACTTTTATTTCTGTCTCGAACAGTTTAGTTAAATTTTGACTTAAGCTTAAGGTGTTTCATGATCCTTAATCCAGGCCGTTGGTCCATAACACTAGGATGATCATAAGAATTGCCTAAGTTAGAAATTGTTAACATTAAAATTAGTTTTGAAAATTCAGTAGAAACTGTGTTGATGTCCCTTAAAGCTATTAAAAAACCTAATGGTAAAAATGGCTAGCTTGATATTGCTTAAAATGAAAGAAATGCTCAGAATCAATAATATGAATGGCTGCTTCAAATAAGAGTGATTTATAGTTTTAAGATTCTTTTTGAAAGAAAACAGGTAAATAAATGATGTCAGATGAAAAATGAATTTAAATGAAAATTTTAGGCAATTCCCAATTTTGTTTCCCTGTTTAGTGTCCACAGACAGATTAGTTTTGAGGTAAGACCTGGAGAGTCAGGGATTGGGTTTTCATTCTTTAAGATTCATTCTTAAGATTTAGAAATTAATATACACTGAAAACATGGAGAAAATTTTCAATTGTTGCTGAGAAATTTCTTGAAAATTGTAATTCTATTTCCTGATTTTGATTCTCTGATTGAGTGATTAGCAAAATTTCTGTATTTGATGTGGACACTAAACATTGAAAGAAAACTTGAAATACCCTTATACTGTATAGAAAAAAATAGGATAACTTAAAAAAACACCAGTTGCAAAGTTTTTGATGATTTATTACTAAATCTAAGTTTCAAAGTATTACAGACACTTTCTTATAATAAATAAATTATCCTCAATACAAACACACCGGTAGTATTAAATCCAATATTATGCTCTAGTAAGTTTCAAATAATAAATAATTTACAATAAACACATGTAGTGATACAATTTAAAAAAAAATCATAATCAGTGATTTCTTTTCGAGAAAAACAAAATATTTATGCTGGAAACATTTTATTTTACTATACAAAAATCCATCTAAAAATAGGAAGGATCATAACATGTACGCAGATTCACTGTTGATGACGTCTGTGGCTTTCACATACTGGTAGCATTAAATAACCCAATATCATTAAAGCTCTGGTTAGATTCAAATAATAAATAATCTAAAATGAACATACTGGTACACAAACTACACATGTAGCATTATAATATAAAGACATGATTTTCAGGAAAACAAAAAGTTTATGCTTGAAATGCTTTTTACGATTGGTAACGCAGATTTCAAATTTTCAAAAGTCCATTTAATAAATAAAGGAAGGATCATCACATGTTCACAGATTCACTGAAAAATCACTTCTTGGAAATTGAACGGATACCACTGTTGATGGCGCCCATGGCTTTCACATATGCATCAAAGTCATCTCCACAATAATCAATATAGATGTGTTCCATCAAATGAACTCGTCTCGGAGAAAGTGGATCCCGACTTTTTCTTCCAAACACGTTTCGTCCCCTCAACTTCCAATCATGATAAACTGTTTTAGCCACATTCCACATAAAGTTACCCTCAGAACATGATGAACCCTTAAGTTTTTCCAGAACGTCCCTCCTTATTCTGAACTCCAGTCTTCCTGGCTTGATGTCGTCAGGACACGAGATTTCCTTTACAGTGTGGTTGGATGGGCAGCTGGGAAAAAGTCCCTTTTCTTTATTTACCTTAGCTTTAAAATGAAGCAATTTCTCTTTCTACATGTTCTACATGTACTTTTTGTTAATAAAAATTTTAACAAACTTTAAGTGCTGAAAAAAAAATAATTGTGTAGGAGCAATGAATTATGATGGGTCGGTCGGAGTACAGCAACCAATGAAATGAATTTTGTTATTATCATACGTCTACTGATAACACACGAATTTGATTGGCTTGTAAGAATGCTTTAAACTTAAATAATGACTTGAAAAGTACTGTTTACATAAATAATGACCAAGGCTAGGATTCATTGCACATTGGAGATGACTGCTCATTATAACTGCTAAATAATGACCTCTTAATCACAATTCCTATTATGGTTTAGTTAATGTCTAAAATCATAATTGAGAAAAAAATCAAAATATTAAAATTATATGTGCATTGTCTGTATTACAATACCAAAAAGAATAGAATATTACGATGAAACTAAATTGATTACGAAAATATCTGATCGATCATTACAATTCATTTCAACACTGTTCAAGAGAGGCAGACACGACTTCTTCTTTACAATGTTACATGCACAGTTACATTGCATGTTAGGTTTTGAATGTACACAATAATAGTAATTTTTAATTATAACAATGCATTGCGATATCAACTAAATACTGCTTTAATCAGTAAATTATGCTGCAAAATAAAGCAATTGATTACCCCTGGTGAAATAAACACCCCTGACCTGCTACGTGGCTTCAGCCAGATCAGCTAGTGGGCCAGGTCTTGGGTCCTTATTTCACAATGTTGACATAAAAAGTGGAAATTCCATTAATTGAATGATTTACATTTTTAGCCTTTATGCAAAGGTCATACATGTATATAAAGGTTAAATTTCCCGACACTTAATGTACTGATTCCTCAGTTTCTGACATTAATTTCTTTTTCAAAAAATATCTAAAACCCTGATTTAATTTCATTTTAACTCAATACCAGTAATTTAACTTTCCTTTCACTATCTTAATCAGTTTATTAAATTGACTTTTGTTTAATATGCATCAAACATTTTCAAGTAGAATTTTTACAGTAGAATACCAAAGGGAATAAAAATTTTCAACGCTACACATTCTTATTCAGAATGTCTGTATCTACCTTCTTCTTACATGTGAAGTCATGTGTCTCTGTCTCGTGATAAGTTTAGTATACATGTTTTTCAAACTATATGAATGAAAAAAAAATTGCATTTGAATTCAGTTATAATATAACCTATAGAGTTATATACTGATATAAATACTTTATTTTATTGGAATAAATGCAATTGCCCACTGAGGGCCCTTGATTGTCGAAGAACATCAAAGATGTTGTGAATTTTAGACAGTAGCCTACTTTATTCTTCTGTTCTTTCTATTACTAATAATAATAGAACAAAATAATTAAGCTTAAAACAAATATTTTTCTTAGTGCTGCCAAGAGCTACGGACCTACATGTAATTCCAAAAAATATGAGTAATCTAATATCGATAGAACATAGCACACTGTTCAATGTACATTGTGACAGTAAGGTGACGTGAACGACGGGGGTTTTTGTAATCAGATAATCAAATCACTCTAAGTAAACAACAAAATAATACATGTCAAAAGTTCAGGTGGTAATACAAACAGGCCATACTTTTTGCACGCCCAATATTTTCAAGTTATTCGTTGTCAATAACATTTTATCTATCATTTTACCAGTTCGGCAGTTGCGCTATTTTACTAGGATAAGACGAATGACCTTCACCTATTTTCCTGCTAAGAATTCAGGAATCCCATGCCCGAACAATAAAACGAGTTTTAAAAATCAGTTAAATATCGATTCCTTTCTTGTAAATTCATTTCTTGAATTTATAAATTAAGTAACGTATACTTACGATGTTCTTCAGGCAGCGTGTTTTCTGTCTTCTCTCTTCAAGGAACTGGGAATAACTGTCGCTCTCCAAGTAATTAGCGAGGGGCATTGTTTAATGAGGGTATACCGAAAGGGTCAAGGATCTCCAAATTAACCCCTGTACACACCAGATTGACAGTTGTTAAATAAACATATCCCAAACAAACTACCTTCTACCTGTCTTTGGACACCGACAAAGTGGTATACAAATACGCGTGCCATTATTGGGCACTAATGAAATCTAATTGCTACCTGTATTTTTTTTAATTGAACAAGTTGAAAGAAAAAATAGTCTTAGAACGTAAAATTAAGATGTCCACCATATTTCGGGGAAATTTAAACGATTGATCATTTTTCCCCATATTGTACTTGAATCGCCCATATTGAAAAGTCTCTTAAATTAGGTTAATCGTAACACCGTGGCTTTAAATATTGCGACAAGTACGTGTACAACAGTCATTAAAGAACATTAGTATAATTTAAAAAAAAATTAGGCAGAATTATTTATCGTTCATAATCTATTAATAAAAAAATTACTTTGCATATCTCTAGTTTTCAATCAATACAGCTGCAAATTAATTTTCAAAAAATATTGAACTCAGAATCAATAATATTTTATCGATTTAATGTTTGCGTACATTAAATGTACAGTTTTCATTATTATCGTTTTGTCAGTTTTTCCGTGTCGAAACGTGATAGAGCGTGCGTTTGAGTGAAAGATCGTTATCGATCGTGTAACGTGAAAGATCGTTGCGTGCGGAATCGTTCGTGTAACAGGTTTAATCGTTCGTTAATCGTGCGGGATCGTGCGTGTAACGTGATCGTTCGTGTAAGTTGTCAACAATAACGTTCCAGCCACTGTAGGACTTGTAGTCAAACTAGGAGCTTAAAATCATGGAATCTAGACATATTTGAGGAAGTCGCAATAAACTATGGCATTTGATGCATTGATTGATTGATCGATTGCATACTGTTTAACGTCCCTCTCCAGAATATTTCACCGATCTGGAGACGTCACCATTGCCGGTGAAGGGCTGCAAATTTAGGCATATGCTCGGCACTTACGGCCTTCGAGCAGGGAGGGATCTTTATCGTGCCACACCTGCTGTGACACGGGGCCTCGGTTTATACGGTCTCATCCGAAGGACCGCCCCATTTAGTCGCCTTTTACGACAAGCAAGGGGGTACTGAGGACCTATTCTAACCCGGATCCCCACGAATTGATAGGCATAAAAGTATGTTGTCTAGAGTATCATTCAGGATATATAGAAAAATTATTCATTACTTATCCAGTCTTAGTGCAAAAATGTCACAAATCGTCCAACGTTCACATTTCCAAAACATCCAATTTTTATGAACTTTCAAAGGATTTTTATTGGGTCTGTAAACGCTGCAATTTGTTTTATTGTAGTACCACCTTGAAGTAGAGACCATAATTAGGATTTTTTTTTTTAAATCTATCCTTGGACTCTTACTAGTAGGGAAGATATGAGATCACAAACAATACTATAGTTTTGACATATTGCCAATCATGGCAAAAATTGTTAAAATAGCTCATTCATAATTTTCCTGGAAATGTTTCAGCATATTGTTTTATTATATTTCAAAACAAAGAGGACAACTTTAACACAGTTTTATGTAAAAGGGACCAAAAACATCTTAATGCAGACCCTATAAGTTGCCATGTGTACAATAATATCATGGTGATTTTTTTTTTCTTTAAAACATCAAATTGCTGGTTTATTCGATGAACTTTAATTAGTTTTAGTTTTTGTCATATTTATTTATATATTTTACATAATGTAAAGTGTGAAGAAACATTAAGAAATTTATTTTTTGTCATTTATAAAGAGCATGATGCCTTGGAAATACAATTATCCTGGAGTACGTTCTGTCCTTTTCTTTTACGTTTTAAAAATTACTTTTAACAATTCATTACTCTTAGATATCAGAGAATCAAGGTAAACCAAGTCCAATAAATATAAACATTTAAAATAAAAAATTGGTTTATAAAGAAACATTGGTGTACAATAACAGATAAAACTATGTAAATGTTTCCACGGCAACATATTTTTTTAAAAAAAAAAGTTTAATCAGGTCTTTTTTTTAAATATTCAGGCAAGCTAGGAATTGAATACTATTAGAACTTCAGATCGTTACATTTGCTTACACACATACAAATACATCTCTGACTTGAGAGTCTTTGCAAAGCTTCATTTAGTTTGTTTGTTTGTTTTTTGTGTTTGTTCTGTTCAAACCAGTCTTGAGAAAAAGGTAGGGATGGGACACAGGAACCTATAGCAAAACTTTCTTTTCATTTTATTTCAAGTAAATGTATAACATGTATAAGAAAACCCAGTGATAATGAAGTTTTATACACAGAATCAATCCACGGCATGTTATCCTTGTTTTAAAACTATTCAGATAAAATTGTGCTATGTATTACACTGTTAAATGAAGACAGTTTACGGTAATGGGATAAACTTGCTATTTTGTTTTTTGTTTTTTTGTCTTATTGGCTAACAAGAATCAATGTAAACATGTATGCATTTTTAATTGTCATCTTATGCAGCCAGTTGCTTCATGTTCAAGGATCCTGACAATGCCGTTGTTTTTATGTCAATACAACAAATGTGTTCCTTCACTAGGAACTGTAATGAGCATAGTTCATTCTGTATATTCAAATTTTGAACCATGCTGTGATATGTCTGTTCTTCTTAACCGTGAAGACAGGATTGAAAAGAGATGTGTTTTTAATTAAGCGTATTTTTTATCAGAGACCTCCATTCTACAGTTTAAAAAATAGTTGAATATCTTAACAATAATATAATTATTTAATACCTAAGATATCCTTCACTTTAGATTTTAAACATTGTAGATATTATTATTTTTTCACTCCTCCACCATTTTAAGAGTTCATACGGGATTTTTCTTGAGTAAAAGACACAATTGCATCATTTTTTTTTAAATCTGTAATAATAAGTTTTGAATAAATCGTGATATTTAAGAAAAATTATATAAGTAATTCGAATTTATCGTTTAATATTTTTACCAAATTTGGATAAAATCTGACGTCAAATAAAAAAGATATGACAGAAGTCCTCGAAATTTTCGAACAACTCTGGTATATAGCCAATTAAATTCACAAATCCCAAGGACTTTACTATAACCTATTTTTACTGTATTTAAAATGCAAAAAGCAAGTGTACCGTTACAGAAAAGGTAAAAAATATGTTTCTTCGTTACATCGTACTTCATGCCTAAAGTCAGGCAGGGGTCCAGGGGATCATTGATTATGCAGAGTGAAGCATTACATAGAAACCTAATTGAGTGGAAATAAAGGTTTAGTATACAATATTGTCTAAATAAAAGTCAAAATAATAGAAAGCATTTCTCCCTCTCTTTTTCCCCGTATATTTTCTCTCTTCTTCTTTATTTACAACAACTTTTACCTAAGCTGCATTAGTTTACAAATGTAACCACGTACAATTAATGCATCTCAATATACTCAGAAACTTTTGATAAACCTGTGTAATGCTGTTCATTAATGTCATTCACGTGACCTGGATTTAATGTGGTATAGGCTGACGATGGACGATCGTTTGTTACAACAGATGCTGAATCGCTTGTGAAACTCTTCTTGTTATTGTCAGATGAATGTGTTCTGTAGAACAAAAAAAATAATAATTTAAATATGTGATATACGATCAGCGAAACTGAGAGTAAAGCAATTCTGATTTAATATATCAAATCATTTTTAAATAACCCTTCAATTCATTAGGTACGACATTACGAAATGATCAAAATATAATGAAAGGGAAAAACGCAGGGTAACAGTGTGCGAAGTATTTTAGACTGCATGACAAAAAATCACAAAAACGGGTCAGATAATAATCATGGTTACTAAGCATTAGAAATGGAGTTCAGAACTACTCATCAGTGAAATGTATGACGCCACGTAGGAAAAATGCTTAAAAACCAAAATCACGTGCAACTTGATGACGACAAGTTTGTCAACATTCTTCTTGTAACAATTTGATGCTCTTGAGGTATATGCATTGCTTTTCAGTATTTATAGACGACTTGCCTTTCTTGCAATCTTGGAACAGTTGACAGAAATTCGATGGAATCTGGCTTTTACACCAATTTTTACCATTGCATTTACCGAAAAACTAAAAGAAATTGAGTTCGCATTTTTTTTTTTTTTTTTTTTTTTTTTTTTTTGAGTTTGTCAATATTACGAAACTGTTTCTTTCACTGGGCTATGCACATGCCGTTAGCCTGACATACTCGCAAACAATTACAATTATCCAGTCATCTGTTCTCCGTAAACTCATTTTTTTTTCATTGAACATCTGTGGGGCTGAGTGGAAGAACGGATTCGAAGTGCTCAGACGTGTCTCCTTCAAGTAAGGTCTGCCCTCTTTGAATGGTTGTCTGAATAGTTGAATAATATTCCTTTTGAAGGATAAACACATTGATGAACTTTAGCAAAGGAGAATCAAGGCTACGACAAATGCGCGAAGGGACTTTGAAAGATAGTGAGAAATTTCAAGTTCTAGTATTAGGGTATATATCGTCATGTGAGTTTCGATATCTCGTAAACTACAAAGCAAAATCAATAATTTTTGGCCAACCTGTCAGGGCCAAAATGTCAACCATCACTGGTTGAGGTGTCTTTGGCCTGAGGTGTCTGTCTACCTGATTAATATACTAGAAAAATCAATACATACGGGAAAATAAAATTAGTTCACTTTAAAAGTTTACCCTGCGTTTTTTTCATCTGTAAATATTCAAAGCAACACTGTACCTTTTCTTAATTCTGATAATATAGATGATTAAGAAGATGACGATTCCAGTTAATATGACGACTATTATACCACATATTACCACTCCAATCAGTCCTTGGTTATTATAGGATCCTGAAATGCAGGAATGTAGAATCTTTGAATTATGAGACTTCACTACTGGACTATTCAAAAATAATAGAGAATATCTATATTGAGTGATATGATATTTCCTTTATCCAACGAGTTGAAATGGTGTATATATCAAGCCTATTCAATGAGTTGTTTGATCTTCACGTCTGGAGTTTAGTTTTATAAAACACATCCTTTATGCGATTTTCTATAATGGCTATTGTTGGATTATCTAAAATAATGTTATTATTCAATATTTTTAATTTTGTCTGCCATCTTATTTTTTTTAAGTTTATGGCTTAAATAAGAATGAAAAGTAATGCATCAAAAAAAGTTAGTTTCAATGTCGATCCTGTATGTGTACACATGTACATATTACTAAATTGCGGAACTCAATATTTAGGGCAACCATAGTATAAAATTAAAGCTGCATTCATTTTATTAGCGCATCAATGTCTGTGTCAAACTTTAAAAAGACCCTTTTTCATTATGCTAGGAATAAAAAGTAATGTAATCATTAAAATACTTCAGGCAAATTACTTATTTATTGTTATGTACCAGTATTTTCCCAACATTATCAGTACTTTCTGCTTACTTGAATTTGTAGCAGATTTATAAATAATTGTAGCCTGAGGACTTGTATCATTTATCTTTAATGACGATTCTTCGTATGTAGAACTTGTTGACATTGTAGTTGCTGCTATTTCTCCTGCTGTCAAAGACTGGGGCAATGATATGATTGTTGTTGGATTTTGATCCAAATCTGTTGAATTCGTTGTCATTTTAATGGAACAAAATGGTTCAGTTCTAATAGTATCTTTACATGAAGAAAACGTACAATTTCCAGATGTACATTTTTGACAGCGCAAGAAATATGCCTTCTCAAAGTCTTCTATCATCCAGCCTTAATAAATGAAAGAAAAGAAAATATAGGTTTGTCATTAAAATGAAACATGTATTTGGAACATATATAGAAGCATCAAATGAGCATTAACAAAAATTATAGAAAACAACATTTTCTATCTTTGGAATATACTTCGTTTTTCAGTTATAGTCCAATTAAGTACCGATTAAGTACGGATTTAAATCAAGATATTTCTGCAAGAATTAAGGTAAATATGTCTGCACTATTAGAAGTTTCCAAGTTTCATCGATTTTTTTCGGGTGGGGGTGGGTGGGGGGATGTATACCTTAATTGTCACTGCAATCTTTTCACCGGTACCTTTGTTAGTTAACTTAAGTAATTCTATTAGTATTACCTTGATCTTCGTTTGTATAGCTCTGACGTGCTATTCCAATCCAGTTTAATGATGCTGAATATCCATTTGATATGCTCAAGCAAGATCCGCTTGCGTTTGTCAGATCAAAATTTCCGTACAAATAAGATGAGAGTTCTGACTCTTTGCATCTTTCCATAGATTGACTCCAATTAGCAGCATAAAATATTTTATTGGATGAGTCTACAAAGGATTAACAAAAGGGTTTGTGGTATGCTATCATGAAATATAAACCCTATAGGTAGGTACTTCAATTACTTTTTATACGTGTATAATTCCAATGACAACAGTCTAAGTCATACCTTCTGTTTGAAGAGTTATTAAACTATGAGACCCACAGTTTATCTTGGAGTATTTTTTTTATATTTCTGTAATCAATGTTATGACGACCCGGTGCAAGATCAATATACAATCCTTTAATTTCAAGTGAATGTAAAACAAACACCGTGATTTATAAGTTCTATGCTATGTACATCAGTCATCCAATTACATGTTTAACTTTACTCCACTTATTAATGTGGTTTGTTATAACTTAAATATGCATCAAATTAATGACCTCACATTTGCAGAATGATACTTCGTCATGTCATATTCTTCCCTGATCAATCACAGTCATAAACTCAAGTTATATTCACGCCTGTTTCAATTTTTTTGAAAACATTTAAATTTTAGGGCACAGTAAAGCTTAAACCGTTCTTCTTAGCAATGTTTATCTTATTTGGTCAGTTCTATAATTAAAATCCTATTGTAAATTCAATTGGGACGCTATAAACTGACGGTGTAAGAATGACCCATGAACGTATGCGAGAGGTCTTTTTTGCTGCAATCTATAGTTCAACATTTAACGTAGATAGATTTTAAAACATTTAAAACGGATCTGAGGGAGACAAAACTAGTCCACATTCCGTATTTTTTAACGGCCCAATGATTTAATTATTTTAATGCAGACACGAGCTTTTCGTGTCTAGAGTAACTCAGATTGAAAGGTAAATTTGGTGTAGTGTGGTAGGATTTGAACTCATATAGTTTTCTATCAATATTTAGTACTGAGGTATATCTCGTTAAGGAAAGTGTACCGAGGTAGAAAATAATTGATTCGAGAATAGATATTAAGTTATTAAACTTCATACAAGTAAAAGCTGCAGCGCGGAGAAACACGTAACGTCCTTCGTATATACTCGTATTTAAGAAGAAAACGACACTATATTTTATAATATAAAGCTAACATTTAAAAAATTCCAAGCATTTTTGTTGTTTCAATTTAAGTCTTTTTAGGATTAAATTTACATGAGTCCACACGGGGTTATATATTTTTTTTTCATTATGTAAAGGTTAATGTACGAGTAGCGCTCCATTCCTTAAAAGTAATGGAGCCGAAGCCCCGAAGGGGCCGAGGCCCATTACTTTTAAGGAATGGAGCGATACGAGTATATTAACCCACGTAAAATCCGCCTTTTTGAATGCTTGTTTTTATTGATTGTTAATACTTAAAAAAGAATATTTATATGATAGTTAATACATTTTACATATTAGTAGTAGTATTTATATATAATATAGAAAGAAAAACTAAAAAAGTGTACTGAAGTTAATCTAAACAAATTTCTCTCAACAGCTTTGTTAGCTCAGTGAAATGAGCATCGGACTGCTATGGTGGGGGTACCGGGTTCGATTCTCATCATGGGTGAAATAATTTTCTTAATGTGAAACTAACCTTAAAAATTTTCCAAAACTCTTCTCTAAAATTTTCTAAGTTCTTTCCTTGGTAAAGGTACGGAAAGGAGAATAAGACCATAACAAAACTTGCAACTGTCTCAATTCCTTAAAAGTAATGGAGCGCTCAAACAAAAGAATGACGTCACAGGTGGATTTTTCTCCTGTATATCCATTTACTACTTCTTTTAATGACTTTTTTTTATAATATACATGAACAGGAATCTATATAGGAATTTCACTTAAATTAAAGACTATTTTAATTAATTTCAAATGGAAATTTTACATACTTTGCTTTTGACAGTTTTGGTTGTAATATTCGGAACAATCTCTGTTCATAAATATGTTATTTGCACTTGAACACTGTAACACCATACAGTTTTCACCGGTCGTAGGACTGTCAACTGAAATGAAAGCTATTTGCTGTAACAAAAAGCAGATATAGATAATAATTCCAAGAAAAAAAAATTGAATAATGGCACATGTATACACATAATCATGTTCGATTAATATCACAGAAATTGACAGGTGATACAAACTAGTTTTTCTTTGTAGGAGACGAAATATCGTGTAACAGGTTTAAAAAATAGATATTTTTTGAATTTTTCGTGTAGACGTGATGAATGAAAAGCCTTTCGTATTTCCCCTAAAAGTATATAACTAGAGTAATCATGTTAGAATTGTTTAACCTTTTTAACTTTCATTTATCTTTTTTTTCCTCAGAAATGGTTCTAAATGTGCAAAATATTAACTGATACATGTATAACATTCACTCAATAACCTGTCGTATTTTCTTGCACAAAGGAAATGGCATTTGGAAAATAGTGATAAAGAGGTCGAGAGTTCGAATCTCAGCATCAACTGACCTCAGTCGATAAAACGAAAATAGGTAAAATCTGTTCCTTCGCCATGTGTTCGGCGATTTGAAATGAAAGTTGCGAGTCCTTCGGATGAAACCTTAAAAACTGAGATCCCGTGTAAGGACAGACGTTGGCACGAAAGAGATCCCTCACTGCTCCATGGCCCTGTGTGGTGAATACGGAATTATTTTTTCCGGATTGGTTCGAATTTTATTATAGTTCTTCCGTTGTTCACATGTGCTTAAGATATAGCTGCAGTATTTAATTTTTGGTGTATTTTGACGCACTATGAAGTAAGTATTTAGATTAGCATTATAGGAAGCTTTAATTATCTTCACATTGTCAATTTTTAACCTTGCAATTTATTGTCATGTATTCTTAAGTCAGTTTATTTCTGCAAGTTTTCGTCTATGCATCAATTTGGCATAAAGTAAAACATAGTATATTTTCGGTTGCTGTCAATTATGTCATATCATCAGCATATTACACAATTTAATATCATTTTATCTGTTGAAAGCATACTGTAGTTATGAATCTTTAGAGTTTATACCTGTCATTTACTGTTTAAGCATAAAACCCTTCCTTTTCTTAATTTTCTATATTTGGCATGGTATGAATTATGGATTGGATTATTATGTAATTCACCTTAAAATTATGTAATATTAACTAGTTTCTCTTTGTAACTCTTTGATTGTAATTTTACAGTTTTCACCCTCACTCGAGGAGCAAATAAATAACTTTGTCAAGCAGAACTTTGTTTATGGCACAGTGAAAATTCATAAAAAGTCACATAGGAGTCACCAGGATGAGTTTGTCTGCAGACCCTTTAAGAAGAAGCGAACGTTTCAGGACGCTGACGGTACCGGCTCAGGAGGAGTACGAAGTAAGGGTAGAGACTTTCAACGCAAATTGAGCAACATTAGGAATGAATGGAGGGAATGTTTTGATGAAATTGAAAGATCAAACAGTTAAGTTAGGAACCCTCCAATCAGTTGACGAGCTTCTGAGGAAAGGCTTCGAGGCTTATGAGAAAGAGTCAAACAATTTCTGTGAATATTTAAGAGCTACTCGATCAGAGGAAAGTGCAAATGAACTTGCATCACATTTGTTGATTAAAGAGACCTTACTTGCAAAGGTGAATGTGGCTAGAAGCAGGATTGAGCGGCTGATAAATCAATCAAGTATCCCTAAGGAAGAAGACCACGTGTCACAAAGGTCGTTTAGAGCACTTACTCAGCGGACGATTTCTTCAAGTAAGACTTCCAACCGTTCTATGGAGTCCATTCTTCGACAGAAGGAGGCAAAATTACAAGCTCATCGCACCATGCTGAAACATCTAGATGAGGAATTAGCACTTGAAGCTCAATTGAAACGCTTCAGGGCACAGCGAGAGATGAAGATGGTTGAAAGTGAACTAAGTGTCCTAAAAGATGAACCACGCTTACGAGAGCTTGCACCAAGTCTCTCAAGCATGTCAAAGACTGAAGAATATTTAGAACTTCTCCTAAGGTACAAAGAGGAACGCAAGAAGCATGAAGATGTAGGACAAGTCTCCAAGACTAACAGTCCGAAAACTGATGATTCACAGAAAGAGGCTATAGTTATGTCCACACCAGCAGTCTTTCTCTCCCCCTTCTAATGACAATGTCCCCAGGACACAGTTGAACCCTGAAGCTCAACCGTTTGAACCAGCAGGGAATGGACTATCAATGATCGACGTGTCCACTAAACACCTAGTTAAAAGAGACTTAATACTATCAAGACTATCAAAATTCGACGATAATCCAATGATTTATTTCCTGGAAGATGGGATTTAACGGCATTATGGAAGAGCTTGGGGCTACAGACACAGAAAGACTGGAGCTATTGTGTGAGGAACTTGGACCGGAATCTTCGAGGCAAGCTAAGACGGTAAGAGCCTGCAATGCTAACAGTCCAAGTATAGCAATCAAGAAAATCTGGGAAAGACTAGAAAGGCGCTTTGGAGCTGCGGAGCAGATTGAAATCTACATTCTGAAGAAAATAGAGGACTTTCCAGAAATTACCTCAGATCACTTTCATCTTCTTTACGATTTAGAAGATTTTGCATCTGAAATCGCATCTTTAAAGAGCCAACCTCAGTTTGGAGTGTTGTTCAGTTACTTTGACTCTAAGAAAGTATGAATGAACTTGTTGAAAAACTTCCATGGAACCTGAAGGACAAGTGGGCTTCAAAGGCTGGCTACAAAATACTAGCACAAGCGAAGTGCCGGAGTGACTTATCCACCTTTTTCAGTTTTCCTCAAGTTTCTGGAAAGTATGGCAGAAATGAAGAATGATCCCGCATTTCAGTTCGAGAAGAAAGGCAGCAGGAAACAGTCAAACTTCCAAACTCAGCAGCCTAGACAAGCTTCTGGCAAGTTTTCTGTGAACAAGACTTTCCCAGTGACTAAAGTACAAGCCAGAAAGACAGAGGCCATTTCTACCAATGTGTCAGACATGTGTCCACTACACAAGAACAGTCAACATTTCCTGAACAACTGTGTACCTTTTCGCCAAAAGCCTATTGGAGAACGTAAGAAAATAATCTTGACAAATGGTATATGCTTCAAATGTTGCAGCGGCAAGAAGCATAGGGCCAAGAACTGTAAGGCAGATGTTAAGTGCAGTGTGTGTCAAGCATCATCAAATCCCACAGCCCTTCTTGTTGAATCAACAGAGGCACAAGATTCTGGACATTATGCTGCGAAGGACAAAAGGGGGAATCCTTATGAAGGGGAGAACATACCCACTGTCTCTTCAGCCTGCACGAAGGTGCATGGAATGAGTAAGTCTTGTGCGAAGATAGTACCTGTTCGAGTTAGCAAAATTGCTAATCCAAGGAAGTCGATGGTAGTTTATGCGATTATCGATGACCAGAGCAACTGGTCATTGGCCACTTCCTCAGTCTGCAACTACTTCAAGGATGATGGTGGTGATGTCCCTTATACACTTGTGTCCTGTACTGGAACAGTTTCGGCAACTGGAAGATTCGGTACTGGTTACACAGTTGAATCCCTAGATGGCACTTGTCAGCTGAAGTTTCCAGAATTGATAGAGTGTAACGACTTACCGAGTAATAGAGATGAAATTCCATCCTGCCAGGTTGCCACGCAGTATCCGCACCTGAAGTGCATTGCATCTGAAGTCCCCCCACTTATTGAAACGGCAAACATAGAACTTTTAATAGGTAGAGACCTTACGAGTGCTCAATAGTTCATGAGCAGATAGTTGGGGAGGAAGATGAGCCGTTTGCACAGAGGCTTGCCTTAGGATGGGTCATTGTTGGCCAAGTTTGTTTTGGTGGAGCCCACCTGCCAGAAGTCAGGACCTTCAAAACATTTGCATAGAGGAGTGGTAGGCCCTCAACCTTTGAACCATGTAACAATGAGTTGTTAATTAATGATAGACTGTTCCAGAAAACCGAACATGATGAAAAGATACGACTGTCGATAGAAGATAGAGAATTCCTTCAGTTAATGGACACATCATTCGAGAGGGATAACAGTGGATACTGAGTAGCCCCCCTTCCTTTTAAGCAGAATCGTCCACGCCTACCTGACAACAAACTACAGGCATTGCAGCGTGCAAGGTCGTTTGACAAGAACCTACAACACAACCCTGAAAAGTTTGAGCATGTCAAGGAGTTTATGGTAAAGTTGTTCAATAGGGGCCATGCAGAGAGAGCACCTGTGATTGAAGATGACGTAGAACGATGGTATTTGCCAATATTTGGCGTCTATCATCCAAAGAAAATAGGATCTATAAGGGTTGTCTTTGACTCATCTGCACGCTACGAGGGAGTCTCCTTGAATGATTCCTTGATGAAAGGACCAGATCTTTCCAACAATTTACAAGGTGTGTTGATGAGATTTCGATTGGAACAGTATGCTGTGATGGCAGATGTGCAGCAGATGTCCCATAATTTCCGTGTGAAGAGAGACCACCGAGACTACCTTCATTTCTTTTGGCAAACTAACCATGACTTGAACGCTCCTTTAGAGGAATTTAAGATGACAGTACATGTATTTGGGAATAGTCCCAGTCCGTCAGTGGCAACATTTGGGTTAAGGAAGTCAGTTTCATCTGCGGACCTGGACATTTAATACTTTGTCTCTCATAATTTTTATGTTGATGACGGACTGATGAGCTTTAGTACTGTATCTGAAGCAGTAGACCTTTTTAAGCGCACTCAAGATGCTCTCTATCATGGAGGTTGCTTACGCTTACACCAGATTACCTCTAATTCGGTTGAGATTTTGCAACATTTCCAACCAGAGGACCTCAGCAAAGATCTCATTGGGCTCAACATAATGCAGGACGACTTACCGGAACAAAGGAGCTTGGGCATTGCGTCGAGTATTGAAATGGACAAGTTCATATTCAGAGTAAACAAGGAACCAAGGCCGTTCACACGACGAGGCGTCCTGTCGGTCATAAATAGCCTTTTTGACCCCATCGGATTTACAGCCCCGGTGACTGTGGTGGGGAAGATGCTTTTGCGGGATCTTATGACTTCAAAAATTGGCTGGGACGACCTACTCCCAAACACCTTTCAGATCCAATAGGAAGGATAGGTAGATTCACTTAATGCTCTTGAAGAGTGCATATACCACGTATGTATTGCCAACTTTCCACACAACAGGCATCACATTTGGAAGTGCACATTTTTACTGACGCGTCGAAGGAGGCAGTGGCCGCCGTGGCATACTTGAAAGTGTTCCACAAAGAACATGCGGAGATAGGATTTCTTCTTGGCAAGGCCAAAGTTGCCCCCACACATGGGCACGATCCCAAGGCTTGAACTATGTGCCTCAGTTCTGGCTGTTGAGATAGCAGAAACTATCAGAGAACAACTGCAAGTTTCCAAAGATGCCTTTACCTTCTACACAGATAGCCAAGTCGTTTTGGGATACATCTTCAATGACGCTGAGAGATTTCACGTGTATGTGTCGAATAGGCTGAGCAGAATACGGTCATTCTGTGGTCCAGAATGCTGGAGATACGTGATGTCTGAACAGAACCCAGCTGAAGTTGCGACTCGTTGTTGCAGTACCAAAGAACTCCCTTTGAGCAGCTGGCTCTTAGGACCCGACTTCCTGAGAAATAGCGAACAACGTGCAGACCAACCTCCAACCTATCACCTTGTTGATCCCGAGACAGATGAGGAAATTCGTAAACAGGTGACTTGTTCAAAGACCACAATCATTTCTCAGGGATCAGATTCTTCTCAACCCAGAAGTATGTCTACATGGTGTGAACGCTTTGAAAAATTTTCTACATGGGCAAGTCTGGTTTGCGCTATTACGCGCCTTAAAGGACTTTTGTGTAGGACCAAATGTGACAAACCAAATGCAGTTGCCCTGAAAGAAGATGCTGAACATTTTATTATTAAGCAGGCTCAACATGACAGATATTCATCGGAGATCCTTGCAATCAAAGGAGGCAAACAGCCACCACGGAACAGCTCTTTGATTCCCCTTAACCCAGTGTTAGACCAAAATGGCATCCTGCGTGTGGGCGGTCGAGTCAAACATATGAAGATTTCTGACGTAACTACACAACCTATTATTATTCCCAAGGACAACCATGTTGCTACATTGTTAGTACGTCACTATCATGAAGAAGTTCATCATCAGGGGAGGCACATGACCTAAGGAGTCATTAGAAGCGCAGGTTTCTTGGTTGTTGGATTCCGCAGACTTGTAAATTCTCTGATTAGGTCATGCGTTTTGTGCAAGAAATTGCGTGGGAATCTCGGATGGACAAAAATGGCTGACCTTCCCCTAGAAAGAATTGAGCATGGCCCTCCATTTAGTTTCGTGGGGGTAGACACCTTTGGACCTTGGCCAGTCGTTATAAAGAAAACTACCAGAGGTGTAAGGACTACATCCAAGTATTGGGCCATTCTTTTCACCTGCCTAGTGTCGAGAGCAGTACACATAGAATTAGTTGGAGATATGAGTAGCGAAGCTTTCATCAACGCTCTGAGACGATTTATGGCGATTCGTGGCCCTGTACGCCAGTTTCGTTCAGATAGGGGTACAAATTTTATTGGGGCAATAAAGGAGCTAGGGATGAGTGCAGCCTTTGATGAAAGTGGGACAGTCCATGACTATCTAACAAAGTGTGGATCTACCTGGGTTTTCAACCCGGCCTATGCTCATTATTTTGGAGGCTCCTGGGAACGCCTGTCGTCGTATACTGGATGCTTTGCTGTTGGAGAACAGACCGAAGGACTTAAACTTTGATGTTCTAAATACCTTCATGAGTGAGGTGAGTGCTATCATGAATACTCGCTCTTTGTTACCCATTTCCAGTGCTCCCGAAGCTCCATCTATTCTCTCTCCGTCCATGATCCTTACACAGAAAGAACATAACTTCTCTACATCCATGAATGTTACAGGATTTGGAGATAAAGATGCCATGAGAAGTCAGTGGAAATTGGTTCAAAAACTGGTGGATGACTTCTGGCGTAGATGGCGGCTTGAGTACATCCACTGTCTGCAAACTCGCAGGAAATGGCAGTTTCCAGGGACAACGTTCAAGGTCGGTGATGTGCTTTTAGTCAAGGACGACAGTTCTCATCGAAACATGTGGCCCGTTGGTGTCGTCGATGAAGTATTCCCAAGCAAGGACGAGGTCATTCACAAGGTCAAGGTCACCATTGTTCGTGACGACATTCGTATTTCATATGTCAGACAAATCACAGAACTGATTCATTTACTTGATTGCGAGTGATTTATTTGTTGTGCAGCCTATTGTGCATTATTCTATGCCTATAAGTGTTCAGAAATTTCCAAAGCTTTTATTTTGATATTATGATACATTTATTTGTAACACAGTAGTCAACTGAACTATAATCCTTGTTATAACATTTATACTTTTTGTGTTTTCAACATAACTCAATGTATTTTTTGGATATTTGTATACAGAAGGCATATCTGCCCTTTGAATTATGTATTAGTCTTTATTTAGATAAATGGCAATTTTTTTTGTGAAAATTGGAAGGGGAGTGTGGTGAATACGGAATTGTTTTTTTTTTTTCCGGATTGGTTCGAATTTTATTATAGTTCTTCCGTTGTTCACATGTGCTCAAGATATAGCTGCAGTATTTATTTTTGGTGTATTTTTGACGCACTATGAAGTAAGTATTTAGATAAGCATAATAGGAAGCTTTAATTATCTTCACATTGTCAATTTTTAACCTTGCAATTTATTGTCATGTGTTCTTAAGTCAGTTTATTTCTGCAAGTTTTCGTCTATGCATCAATTTGGCATAAAGTAAAACATAGTATATTTTCGGTTGCTGTCAATTATGTCATATCATCAGCATATTACACAATTTAATATCATTTTATCTGTTGAAAGCATACTGTAGTTATGAATCTTTAGAGTTTAAACCTGTCATTTACTGTTTAAGCATAAAACCCTTCCTTTTCTATTTTCTATATTTGGCATAGTATGAATTATGGATTGGATTATTATGTAATTCACCTTAAAATTATGTAATATTAACTAGTTTCTCTTTGTAACTCTTTGATTGTAATTTTACAGTTTTCACCCTCACTGGAGGAGCAAATAAACAACTTTGTTAAGCAGAACTTTGTTTATGGCACACCCTGAGTGTCGAGTAAATGTCAAAATTTTAAGCCTTTCACTTATATTTGGTGGCGTCTCTATATAAATGAAAATTCTCGAATGGGACGTTAAACAACTTACATTCAATAAATCTCTTGGAAATTATAACATAATCAATTAAATATGGACAAATAACGTAGATAAGGTAAGTATAAACGAATTTCATAATATGTTAGCTTAGTACTAAAACTGTAAGAAATTCTTTTAAAAGATAAACCACTCCAGGCGAATTTTACGGACAAAAAAACAAGATGGAAAAAATTAGAAAAATCAAATAAGCTGATTTTTAACATCTTGCTATTTCTCTTCTGTAAACCTTTACTAGGTGTAATTTGTCCATATGTGTAATTTTATTAAAGTATCAGCTAATATTGGTATTCGCTTATGGAAGAAAGTAGTACATGTTATCGAGTAAATGTAACATAAGTTCACTTTTCGCTCCTTTAGAAATATCTTTACAGAAAATAAAGAGGGTTAATGAATGAAGATTACACAATTTTACCATGATAACGCTAGTTGTGCAGTTTGGGGGGGGGGGGATATTACAGGTATTTGATTCTCAGGGTTAAAAAAAACATTTCTTTTATCAAGTTTTGGAATAGCTAGGTCACTACTAATTATGTACTCATTAATGATTCCGATTGATTATAGTCTTGAAATATGACACCAAATATGTACGTTGGAGGCATCAAAACCATTGGCATCTGGTAATTTATCACATAAGTCATCAAATGAAATTCCTCATCTGGCATTACATTGACACAGTGGTCATTACTTGACTTAGTTATTTCCAATTAAAATAAAGTTTTGAAATCATATATTGCCATATCCTAATCTCTTTTGGATGCTAAAGCTGAACTTGATTCGTAAAAGTAATGTGTCTGCCATTTTTGTTCGCGAGTCTCGCTACCCTGCAGACCCCTATAAATAGGGAAGGACTTTGTCACTGTTCAGTGTCATCAGTCGACACCGGTGAAGACGGACGTATGATATACAGAACTTGATAGCGAGAATAATAACGTAATACCTCGTCTAATGCAGGAAAGAAATATACTAAATAAATTTACAATTATAGTTGTATAAGTCAGTGCAGCATACAAACAACACAGATAAACGTAACTGCAATAACATATATAAAAACAAAGGTAATGCAAAATAACCAGCACGAACACGGGTCGCCATTCCACGCCGCTATCTGTGACAATAAACAAGGTGTAACGAATGCGACGAGTATACCCTAGCATTGGTGCATCGTAGATAATGCTATCGAAAATTGCGTATGCCTATTTATGAGTCGTGTTCAGCTTTAAAGCTGCTAAACACGCCTTGATTTTCTTTGTGAATCAAATTTATCCTATGCCATTTACTGTAATTAAGCCACTTTCTTATTTTCGTGTGATTAATTTTAATGAGGCTCGTTATCGCGAACATTTATAGCCGCGAACCGGTCCTTATTGTCTCTGTGTCCATAGCAACAGATCTAATTCTAAAAAAAGCCTTGTTCGCGAAAATTAATCGTCGCGAGTATGTTACATGTACCCCTGATAAATCTCATAATTGACATTCGTCGCGAATAAAATGTTAACAGTAGGCTTCATGATTCATGGATTAAAAAAAGATCAGTTCAGGAATTGAAAGCAATTCAAACCATTTTTGCATAACATATAGGTGTATGCAACAGTTAATTACAATATTATTTTTAATACTTTGAAACTTTAAAACCAGAGCTTAATCCATATGGGTTTTTAGTCTAGAGTTTAGTAGCGAGCAATAATGAATTTCACATTTTGATGTCGATATTGGCTGACGTTTTTGCCATTCTAATTTTTAGGTCATTATTTTTACGTCGTGGTATGAACATATGTATTCCTCGTGCACGATAATGACAAGGAGAACAAGGTTGTTCTTACTGGTCGGTATCGGGTGCGCACTCAAACGAGAGAACAAAAAAATGTGCTTTTTTTTAAAATTAAGAAACACTTCAGAAAATCAGTAATCCTACCTTGGTCAGAAATATAAAGGTTGTAAGCAGTTTCTCCCCCACATTCTCTGGAATAGATTCCGTCTATGCTATCGCAACTGTAGTTGCAGTGTGAAGGCGAATATTCAAACATAGAGTGAAAATTGACGAGGCCTTTTAAACAGGTGCATCTATTTAACTAACGATAAATTTGAAAATGGTTATTATATCGTTAAAGCATCTTTGGTAATTTAATCAACAGTTTTTAAAGGAGTGGACATGAGATTCTAAATTAAACAAATTGATGACATTCGGGAAACATTGTTTTTAAAAACATGGAACGAGCACTGTAATTGTTGATATTTGCGATTCAAGGGTTGTGATCAACTAGTTGGACTTTGCACAAATCACTGTGCACAGTCTGACATTACTGGTAGGTTGGTTTGGCTTTTTTTTCAAATTTCAACTCTAATTTTTTTTTATTATAGTACTAATACTTTTATTCAATGCAATACAGTTGCGAGGTTTGTAGTATTAAGGATAAAACTTACTTTAATTTTTATGAAAGTGCAAGAATGTGTCAATGAAACGCATCCAAAAATTTGAAATTTGAGGGTTTTTCAAGATATATTAACTTTATGAGTTTTCTCTCTACAAGAAAGGAGAAAAAATAAACCTCAAATATGTGACAAAGTCCATTTAAAAATCTTGGCTCCAATGCATTTAATATAAATATATACCTTAACAGCAAATGTGGATGAATTTTCATTTTTACAGATTTCTTGACAAGCTCCCACAAATTTTCCTTCCATGATTACATCAACCCTCGGATAATGATTTGTGATGTTAGAATCTGGATAACATCCTCAAAGAGATAGAAAATTATATTATTATACAAACTTAAGGTATAATATTATTTTAGTAAATATATAGCATTGAAAAAGCACAGCTCATTCAGAATAAGGGTTCTATTTAAACTTACCAATTATTTTTATCCATTGTGATAATCTGATGTAACGTCCGGTCCAGTATTCTCTGTTATTCATTCCTGTAGTTTCTGTAGTTAATCCACGACCTTGACATTTCTCCTGTGCTTCAAACCAATTTAAGGAATCTTTTTGCCCATCGATTGTGAAAACGTGTATAACTGTATATATATAAAAATAACCTAAACGTCATACCTTTAATGTTTGTCATTTTAAGGCTGCATGAACAAGCAAACGCTAAAAACAATGTTTCCTCCACCTTAAATCAAATCTCGCAATATCTGACGATCTCTGTATAAAGGACCTGACAGGATCACTGTTCAGTGTATTCCGTCGACACCGATGTAGACGGACATATGATAAGCAGCACTCAGTAAAGTATCAGTCACATTATCCAGCGATGGGGTAAACGATGAGAAACCGATGCGTTTTTTTTATGAAAATGGCGTGTTTGCCAGCCGGACACAACTAGAAATCGGACGGTGACTGAGGCCATTTTGCGAATCGGTGGGGTCATCGGTAGGAAATAATTCGTAGTTAAAATTCAGCGATGTCACCAACGATGCCTCACATCGCTCCTCATCGGCAACCCATCGTTAACACATCTTTCAAGTATCGGCCGATGTATTGCCGAGCATCGTCCAATATCCGTTGAATCTGAGGTCATCGGGGGGTTAAGTGGTGTTCAACAAATAACGGCCGATCATCGGTCGATGTTCGACCAAACATTGGACCGTAGTCGACCGATGTACAAACGATGTTCACCAATGTATGAGCGATGTAACATACATCGGCCGATTATCATGGAACATCGTTTTATGATTAGCAATGCATCGCTGGGCCTTTGTAAGTCCGGCCGGCAACCACGCCATTTTTCTCATAAAACTTATTGGTTGCTCATCGCATGCACATCGCTGGCATGGATAATGTGACTGATACTTTAAGGACTACTAGACCGATGTGGACCGATGTTGGGGCATCGTTAACACCATGGGTTACTACCGATTGCCACCGGTCTACGGTTACCGGCCGGGAAATGTGACCTAGGCATAAGCCAGCACAAATACGGGTCTCCATTCCAGTCCAAAACCCGTGACAAGGAAGCAGTCAGGTGAAACGAAAGGGAAGAGGATGTCTTAAGGACAGATGATACAAACAATTTTTTTATTTAAAAAAAGATTTAATATCATGTCACAAGTTTAGAAAAGTGGATGGTTCTTAGAATATTTTCTCCAAAGAACTGGAAAATGAAATAGACTTGGAAAATGTGAGTAATTATTTCAATAAAAAAACAAATATAGACAAATCACATTCAGTAAAGGTTTACAGGTGAAAACCAATTTCAGAATATGGTATCTTGGTGCTAAAAGTATAATATAAACTTTAGAAAAATATACCAAGCCGGGTGAATTTTTAGAGGAAGATCATAATGACAAAAAATTAGCAATATCACATAGGCTGATTTTTACCATTTAGCTTTTCCTTATAAAATGTTTTCACCTGTAAACCTTTTGTTTGGAATATTTATAATGAGGTATGATAATATTTGTTCAAATTTGATTTAGTCCGCAAATGAAAAACCTAATAAACACAAACAGCTTGTTTCAGATAGCATATATGAATATAGATCCTATCCAGTGAGCTTGCGATAAAAAAGATACTACAGAGTCGGACACATCTGCTTCATATTGAATTGGATATCAATTATACTTGGTAAAGACTTTAATGAAAATCTAACAACAAAGATATACGATAAACGTAATAACTTTAACTTTTCAATCGTCAACGTTCCATACTTTTGCAGCGATAAACCTTCAACGCCTGCATACAGGCCAGGGTTTATATCTCTCAATTGATTCGATATACAGTACAAGAGTACAATTAACTTCTAAAACTAAGTTAATCATGGAAAAACAAGTAAAACAAGAATGCCAACAGTCTCGTTTTGTAATTCATATAGTCGATGCAATGACCTTGTCAGCTAATTCTATATTGTTGGGCCAATCTTTAGATGGTAAATTGACGATGGTTTTTCCATCAATTCCCTTTGCCGACAAGGAGCAAATGAAAGGTGTGACCTGTCCGCAGGGGATGCCCACTTCTCCATGGTACCTGATCCCACCTCCCTCTGTTTTGGAGGTCTGTTTTTTTCTCTCTGCTCCTACTTTGTATTGTCAGAATGAATTTTAAGATGCATTAAATTTATATACAATGTTTGTAAAATAAACTAATTTGTTAGATAAATTCTATGTATAGGCAGAGTTGGATAGTTTATAGTTTTATCGGTGATTGGAAAAAAACATAATTGAAGAAATGTCGGATGATCTATATACGTACAGTACATGAGTGGTGGTATAATTAACGTAATAAACACTTAATGTTGTATTCTTGCGATTTTTGTTTGTATAAGCTCTAAACCAGCTATTACAGATTAAATTTTGTAAATTCAATCATAACTATGTTAGAGATTGTTTTAGAGGATGTTTCATTTACAAAATTAATTGATCTTCCTAGAAAAAAGCAACATGTAGTAAAGATCTTAAAGGGATATGTATTAATTGTCCATTATTTTAGGTGTATAACGAATATATTCCTTACTTTTTATTGATCTTTTTACATCATTACAGGACAGTGAAATAATTTTAATTTTGAAAGAATAAAACCGATGTCTACAACTTTGCAATTGAAGGTCATAGAGAAGTGTGTATCATATACATAAAGTTATGATGCGGTTTACTCGCAAATATTGTCTATAATATTTGGTTGAAAATTGAAGAAGGGTCGCTTTCGTAATTTGGGGTCCTTCGGATGAGACCTTAAAAACCGAGGTCCCGTGTCAGCGGCAGGCGTTGGCACGATAAAGATCCCTCACTGCTCAATGGCCCTGAGTGCCGAGTAAAGGTCAAAATTTGAAGCCCTTCACCGGCATACGGTGACGTCTCCATATGAGTAAAAAAATTCTCGAGAGGGACGTTAAACAATATACAATCAATCAATCGTAATTTTTGTAACCTTGTTTACAAACAAGCAAGAAAGACGGACAACGTTCATTTTACAATACCACTAATTGCTATGGTAAATAACCACTTGATCTGAGGCTTAAAGAGGCAGCACGAGTCAATAAAACTAGCATTACCTTACTACACGTTATTACTTTCAATAATACATGTAACACCTCTTACATCGTACAACATATTCAGTGCTTTAAACATCTTTGAATATGCACATATTGTTATTTCTCCAGAATCCTGAAAAATATTGATTAAAATTATTTGTAAAAGCATTCATTACCTTAACCGACAGCTAGAAAGTAGTTTTTTTTTTATCAACTTTTCAAATAAAAAAAAGAACTTAATACTTTTAGAAATAAAATTGTGTGATACATGTACTATGTAATATATAAAAAAGAATGAATGCAATCATCTTTACCTGAAAAAATTGCAACTGTAATTATAGTTTTTGCTCGAATCATTCCAATCATTTTCTTTCTTCTGTAAATAAACTTTTTTTAAAGGTTCACGCTTTTATCAAGCAATACTCTTATTTGCTGCAATTTCTTTGAATTAACTTCTCATTACTAAAATTTATGAAATTATGAGAATAAACCTTTTCTGAGATAGAAAAAACCGTAAAAATGATATTCGTGGGATTCGAACACTAGCGACAAAAATCCAACATATCATACTGCTTTGAGATTAACGCGCTAACCACTATGGTATACGGCTATTGGTGCATTTTGGCATTTAAATCGTGTTTGTGATATGACCCTTGACTTAATGGACTTGAAGTATTTCCCGGAAAGATGCGAATGTTTTGTAAGAAAAGTTACTTTTAAATTATAGTAGATCTTCGCTACATGTTTTTGTAAACCAAAATATGTACATGTATATTTAATTGCAAACTTTTAAGATTTTCTTTCAAACGAATGGAGCAAAGACCCATCCATATTAAAAAGTCTTGTTAAAATATAAAAAAAATTATCGTTTTCAATCTTTTTAGTGTTTGTATGCTTTTTCATATACAAATATTTTCAGTGTTTGTGATATTTTTGTAAATTGTAGATATTTTACATTAAGTATACTTTAATATTAAATGAAATATGAAATACAATAAGGATATAATTGAGATTAAATTATCCACTTCTTCTCTGTAGCACTGTAGGCATTTTGAATAATTTTAAAACCTGTATTACCAAAATTTATGTTTAATGGCATCGCCAGTTAAATGTTTACTCAGATTTATGACGTTCAGTGTCTCATTGTTTTGATATGGTTACCCAGATGATAAGTGTATTAATATTTGTATCTACTTAGTACATATTTATGATTGTTTACTTTACAAGGTAAACTTTTATTTGTCAGCTGATCATTAAATTACTACAAAAATGACCTTTCACAATTGGCACACGAGCACTTTAGAACATTTTGCGATCGGAAAATTTTAGTTCGCACGAGCTTTCGCATACGTTGCACGCTGTCTCGCATTCATTACATGTGTTTTAGTGGTCGCATCAAGTCTCCTCAAAATAGTCTACATGCACACTATTTAGACGCGACCAAATGCGATCCAAATTATCGGAATTCAACGCACGAAAATTAGTACGAACGTCTTACAACGTTTTATGTACTCCTAAGAGTGATGCACGATTTTTAAAGATCGTAAGATGAATTGCAGCTGTCTTTGCGTGTGTTTTGCGACCATGAGACTGTTGCTCAGCATGTCACATGTAATCTTGCAACGTTTTACTATCATTGCTTGATTTATCACCTTCAGTTGCCATGCTTTTCAACAGGTATATATACCTTGTATAATTATAAGCATCTTAACTATATCAACTGGAGAGCGTCGGAAACGGGTGGTATATATACCTTGCCCTGTGACTCGCACGAACATTCGTACTATGGAATGCATGAGGGCACGAGCACCGCACGTCCATTCGTATTGTCGCACGTTCAATCAGTCGTGCAATCCTATCGCATTATCTTACAACACTCGCATTCATTCTACAACAGTTGCATATAGACGCAAGACATATTGCAAGATTTAATGTATAACAGTCGCTTTAGATCGTGTGAATTTCGTACGAACACTTCTTTTATTTGCGATTATTTTGGCAACAGTTTACGATCCTAAACAAAATTATTTGGTCGCACGAATATTTTGTCGCTTCTGCTCGTGCGCCAATTGTGAAAGGGCCTTAAGACAGAGTACTCAAACGTAGGACTTTCATGTGTTGTAAATGTATACGTACACTATTTTTCAGCTTACCATATATGTCATATTTTCAATAAGACACGTAGAAAAAGAGGTATCTAATTTCATCTAAAGTGTTAACAATACCAAGGATATCGATTAATATTCATACATGTACGGTACATGTCTTAAACAAATATCTAAACTACATGACTATTATGGCAGATGAGCAACATATATAGCATACGTTGAAAGTACGATACTTTAACACCTTACATGTAAAATGTAATTGAAGAAGTTTTGCAACTTTATCCTCACACTGCTTCATTTTTTTTTTAATTTCTACGATATCTGTACGCTCAAGATGTGTTTATCACATGCAGCCATTTTATCTATGTTCATTGATAAAGATTCTTCCAAATGTATTTACAATATTATTGCACAAATTCAGATTGAGTTGTCTGAAGATAATATAAAATTGATAATTAAAATAATATCAGATAATAGGGCATCTCACAACAGTTTCTGAATGTTTTATCCGGATGGGTGGAAAGGAAAACAGATTGTGCAATACATAAATGACAATATCAAATCTGTCGATAACAACATAATGTTATTATGTTTTATGCCTCATACAAAAAAAAATAGACAAGCAAGATTTTTACCTACCTTCTCTGTTATGTATCCTTGCTAGAAAACCGCACTTCCTTGTGTTTAAACGTAACATTCATGTGCACCTTTCTTAAACAAATACAAGATGACCTCTTTAAGTTGATAAAACAGGAAGAATAATCGATCAAAAAACCTTTCTGATTTTTTTATCTTATATCTAACGAGCATGAATTCAATGCTTAAAATAGGTTAACATTGATAATGGATAACTGGCGAGAAACTGATTATAAATACATTTAAAAATGGATACAATCGATTGATTTTTGTAATTGTATATATTTTGTGAGATTTTTTCCCAGGAATTTTGAGGATTAAATTGATACATAAAGCTTTTGTGATAATATTTTCGTAATAATAAATGAATTGCTGTTAAAATCTAACTGTATTAGCCTTTCCCAGCAAAAGAAATGTTTCAAATCTTACTACATAGCATTATGTTGATTAACCTATGTGCATTTTATTTTTACTTTTCTGTTTAAAATTTAACAGTGGTATAGATAAAATAAGCGACAATTTTTTTTTGTAGTTAGTTTTTATGCTCTGATTTGCTGTACAATTTTCCATTGTATAAGGAAATGATATTTCTGGCTGTGTGATGCCATATAAAGCCGGGTGTTAGAAATGTCGTGGACTTTTAAATACATGTGTATGTTATCCCTTTTCTTAAAGTAATATCATATTCAAATTTGATAAACGTGCTCAAACGATAAATTCAAATTATTAGAATTTTAAATGCATGCATATCATTCAAAATCTAATGTTACACAAATAGAATCATGGAGCTCTCAGAACAGTGAACTCAGTAAGTCAGTTATGTTTATAATCATTATTTATGAAAAACCTAGATCTTCATTGTAAAAATAGTTAGATTATTTCATATGCGAAATTTGGACTTGAGATTGATTCGATAAAAATCAAAGTACTGAAAGTACTGATAGGCGGAAGGATGATTGCAAGTTCTCATGTGCAAAACTTTAATAACACATATTTGAAGCATAATCTGTTTTTAAGGGGGGGGGGTGATAAAAATTTTGATGGATTGTAATATTGAAACCAAGGAACAAAAATAAACAATATGTCTTCCTTTTGAAGCGGAGACATGAGAATAAGTCACATCAATAGCAATATGAACATTTTAACATATATTATACCCCCCCCCCCCCCCGCTTGAAAAGTGGGAGGGTATACTGTAATCAGTATGTCCGTCTGTCCGTCTGTTACGCTCTGGGGTACTCATCTCTTATCTGCAACTCTTCTTATACCACTGAGTGAAATTTAATGAAACCTTCACAGAATCTTAATTACATATTGCCATTGTGCACCTCCTATTTTACTTTTAACAGCAAAACATGGACTTTTCCATTATAATCATATGGTAGGCGGGGGTATCATTTAATGAGCTCATTGCTCACAGTTTCTCTAGTTTTTGTCAAGTATAACAAGTTAAAATTGAAATGCCAGTTGCAATACATAAAATTTGTAAGATATGGTTTTTGGGAACAAGAGATGGATAATTATAAACTTTCACACAAAAATGAGTACTAATGAGTAATAGAAGACAATAAATATCACAATTGCTTTTGTTTTTTTTTATGTGTATTAAGTTTTAATACCAATGAAACAAAGTCTTGTTATAAAACAGCTAATTGAATTAGGGTGCAACATACATAGAAGACCTTACATAGATTAACAATGTGCTTGTGGTGAATTGTTTTCATTCAATACACGTATGGCCCAGGTATAACAAATCACAAGTCTCTAATGCTGATGACAGGTGAACCCTGTGTAATGATGTCCACAATAAACATGATAAATGGAATATTTTTCCAGAAAAGCTTCTACCATGGCAGGTCCTTGAAAGCCAGACAATTTTATTTTTATTCCTGTGGTAAATTTGTCTTTGATGATTGTAAAATATTGGTACATACATCCCGGTATCAGTGGTGATTTCTTTTCTGGAGATTATCTTCTTAGTATACCATTCCCCTCACAACTGTCTCTTGGCAGAATTTTCTACAAAGTGTGTAATTGAAAACAAATTAAGAATATCTCATAATGTTTATTTACAAAAATTATTTTACAATGTATCCGACTTTCAATAAATGAAATCAAGGACTGCAAATAACTTTTTATGATATATTTCAATATATTTTCTAGGGAAGTCAATTTTACTGGGTATTCGATCCAACTTCCAAGTATTGAATACTAAAAATATATAAGTACTCGGTTACTCGGATGTTTATCATTTCTTATTTCAAGGTACACACGTTTTTATCAAAAACTTATCAATTATTTAAAACATGCAAAAAGAAATTAGCATGTTGTCTTCATCTACACCTAGCTGTAAAACACCTGTTATCGCCTTGAGCTACATTCATTCATTCATTCAGTGAAATCTGACGTGCATAGAAATTAATGCCACTATATCCACTTCAAGAGTTAAGTGGGTATATATAAATAACAAAAGATTCAAAACTGCTGAAAGTCAACTTGTGTAGTAAGTTTAATCATGATAATTATAGAGTACCAGTTCGTTCGATAAGACCTGGCCATAACAGTTATCATATTACGATATCTAAGACATGCATACATAGGGAGGCGACATTTTCAAGCTAAAACAATAAAAGATATACGGGTGACAATAAAAGACTAATTATACAGCGTTAGTTACCTTGCTTATTTTGAAGAGAAGGCCTGTCACTTCCATTCAATCAGTGTCAATCATTTGTGCTCCACGTGGGTTTGTTGACAATAATTTCACGCTGAATCGTCTTATGTTAGATTATTACGCGAATGTAGTACATACAATATATATATACAAATAATTGATAAAAGGAGTTGCATACCTTTTTTCTTCTATTTTATACAAGATTATTGAAAAGATAAGTTCCTCAGTAGCTATGTACCTGTTATTAATTCTTAAACATAATTACCTACTTGAATTATTTTGTCCCTCGTAATATTTCTAAAGATCGCTTCAGGACCCCGTGCTAATCAAATGTTGAACCCGATTTGTTTATGTGTTGTCGTTCGTTCTTCTCTCAAACGTGAAACGTATCGGGAGTACTAAAATAACTATTCGTTCTATTATTAGGCTATTATTGGACTAATTTTACATTAATCAAAATAAATTGTTAAAATAAATTCGCATACTCACGCTTTTTGACATGATAATAACGATAAAGATTGGGAAGGGGGTCGAATATTATTTAGCGAGTTGTCTGCCCTTAGTTTGCGATACATCCGTTTGGAGTACCATGAAACCGGGCAAACATCTTGAGAGGTCGAAAGGACAACAAAGCAAATGTAATAGGCGGCTTCCGCCTAAAAACTATGAAGGTATACAGCAGAATCGTCAATGTTTTCGTAAGAAATGGAATGACAACGTGGTGCAACCTAAAAATAGGATATCGTATTTCCACAGTGAATCCAGCGGTGACAAATGAAAATCTGCTATCCAATTTTCACAAATGCGGTGGGACACAATTGACAATTTACCGCATTTTGAGATCTTGATGTCTATAAAATAAAATTATTTCAAATTCTCTAGAGAGTGCATGAAAAAGACGTCGGAAAGGGGTGATTTTCCCCGAAATTAATAATCTTGAAGTTTAATTTTTGGAAAACTAGCATAAACTTTGAATTGTTTGAGAAAGACAAATTGTGACGGTAAAGATGGATTCAATAGCAAGAAAGCTTACAATTTATCTTGTAATAGTCCAAGATCAAAATAGCCTTTTGCTTATGATCGAAATGATTAAACTTGATGTCAAAATCAAAAGAAAGTTGAGACTAAAGCAAATGTCTAATAAAACAGCAAAAGTTTCGCGTATCAACGCGAAAATTACGCGTTTATTTGCGAAAGGTTCGCATTATATCGCGAAAGTTACGCGTTATATCGCGAACGTTTCGCGTTATATCGCGAAAGTTTTGCGTTATAACGCAAAAGTTACGCGTTAAATCGCGAAAGTTTCGCGTTATAACGCGAAAGTAACGCGTTTATTCGCGAAAGTTTCGCGTTATTACGCGAAAGTTACGCGTTTATTCGCGAAAGTTACGCGTTATATCGCGAAAGTTACGCGTTTATTCGCGAAAGTTTCGCGTTATAACGCGAAGAATTTATTTTTTTTACCTACGAAAATGAGGTCATTGGGCTTTCGTATGTCAGCTTTTTTGGGTAAGTGAAAAAAAAATTTCTCAGGTTGGCCCCCCCCCCTACTTTCAAAAACGATGCTACGTGCCTGTTTTCCCTTATTTTCCGATGACGACAAGGAGCAAACGGCGGGTGTTATCGGTCAATAGGAAATTGTTTGCCCTATTCCTATTTTGTATTCCTTTATGGACCTTGATATTGAATACTGTTCGTTATCTTCATATCCTTCTTCGGTACCAACAAATTTGACCTTTTAACCTTAACCTTTGTAATTCGACTTGCATTTAAGAAATTTCACCCCTTGCCATAAGCTGCCATATGAGGAAATGTTTTGATAAAAGTTCGTATTTTAAGGGTTTTCGATTGCGCCAGACTGTGTGTGAAATGTACGGGGGTATAGTAGTGAGAATCATCTTATAAGGTATTTTTTGTGTTACGATACTGGCAGTGTCTCTCTTAGCTTGTAGCTAAGCATGTTATCTTTAGAATTATGTGACATAAGTTCCATTGAATAAAATGGAATATTAACATTAAAACCCAAACCGTACGTTCCTCGTCTGCTTTACATAAATACATAACTAGATTTGCTGATGCCGGGCACAATTGATACCATAAAAAATCATAGTTGATTGTATATTATTTAACTTCCAATTCGATATTTTTTCACTCATATAGAGAGGTCTCCGTATGCCTGTGAAGGGCTTCAAATTTAGACCTATACTCAACTTTCAGGGCCAATGAGCAGTTAAAATTCAATAGATTATTGGAAGACTTGTTTTCCGAAACCATATATAGATATTGTTAATCAGAAAGGCAAGCATCTTTTAAATATGAATTTCAGAGTACTTGTCTGTACATGCAATCAGAATGTTTTTTTAATAAAATAATTTTGCAAATAACCAATAACAAGGTACATAAATTTACGAGTTCAATTTTCATAGAAAAAATTATCAGTTACTGAACTAAATAGTGCCCGAAAGCATGTACTCTCAGTTATCGTCCGGAAAAGTTTGTATTTAATTTTTTTTTTAGCTCATACAGTCCCTGAAACGTTCTACTTTCCCACCTGAATGGTGAACGAACGCTGAACGAACGGTGAACGAACGCAGAGCGAACGGTGAGTGAACGATGTGCGAATGCTGAACGCAACTTGGTGAACGATGTGTGAACGGTGAACGTTGAGTGAAGGATAATACATGTAATCAAGATAAGGCAAAACAGGACGAGGCCATTAAACGCACTAATTCTCAAGAGGTCAGAAAAGCTGAAATAATTTGGTAGTATCCTGGAAATTTTAGAGTCTAAATTGTTCAAATCTTTACCATCGGGGTAAGAATGGGACTAGAATTAAAAGTAGCCAAGTTAACATTGAAATATTCTGGAACAATCTTTAAAGATCTTCTCTAGAGCCGCTTTAAACATCTTCTCTAGAACTTCCGTGCTAGGAAAGCTTAATGCTATGAGAACGCATCATGGATTGTGTTTAGTCCAAATTGTTAAATCATGACCTTAGGAGATGGATTAGGGTCACTATAAGGAGTTCATGATTTACATTGAGACACTGTGGGAAAAACTTAAAAACTGTTCTCAAGAAACACCTAGCCAGAAAAGCTGAATCTAATATGGAAGCATCCCAGTGTGATGAACATTCAAATTTGTTAAATCATGATCCCTGGGGGTAGGACGGGGCCACAATAAGAAGTCCAAGTTTTTACATAAAAAACATAAGATGTTTTTAACTCTTCTCAAAAATCGTTGGACAGGAATTAAAAGATGGAACAAATTTAGTAACATCCTAGGTTGGTGTTATATCAAGATTTTAAAAACATAATCCCTGTGGTGGATGGAACCACAAAAGGGAAGACCAACTGGGCCAGAAAAACTAATTATTATATGGAAGCATTCAGCGGTAGATTAGATTATACGTTAATCAAATCAAGACCCCGGGAAAAAGCGGGTCTTCATTGGGAATCCAATTTTTTCATTGAAAATAGGATTTAAATTTATACCGAAATGTAATAGGATCGGGTCACATTAGATAATACAGGTTAGGAAATCTTGTTGACAATAGTGTGGCCAAAGTGTTACATGGGCCATGTATTATTAAATATTGTTCAAAAGTAGTCCTGTAGTATCTCCTTCAATGCTGTTAATATTTCAGTGAGGAGTAAAGGAAGCGACCTTATGGCCTTCACTGTACTTTATTCAGTCTTCAGTTAACGTAGATATAAAAGAAATTCATTTCATAAAAAAATCCTGCTTTAAAAGCATTTACTTATAGTGTTTTATATTAGGATCGATGTAATTATATCCATAATCTGAATTGCTCTGTAGATTTAATGGTTCATGCATATGATCATATGTGCTCTCGAGTTCTTGTTGAGGGTCTGCGATTGAGATACTGTAATCAGACATATCTCTATTGCCTTCAAAAGTGGCGTGATGATACGTGTCATCTGTATCTTTCTTTCGAGAATCTTTGTTTCTCAGATGGTCGTAATCTCCCTCCTCAGTCTCATTGTAAGGACTCTCCGAATCTAACATACTATCATCAACGAATTCGTAGGAAGATGGTTTTTCTAGCACAAAATATGTGCTTTGATTCGAATTGTTTATCTCAGAATAGGTACTACTGACTTGTTCTTCATCTTGTGGTGTCATTTGGCCTCTAAAAAATTGAAGAAAAAAAATTGTAATTATTTATGATTCAAATTTCAAAACTATATAGTTTAGTTAACTAGAATGGAAACTTTTAAAGTGACAGTTCAAGCTTTCATAACTCCCATTTAAAATTTTTATGAACAAAAAATAATTACAAAAGAAATATACTAATTCCTATAAACATTTAAATGTCAAAAGCGATGATCATTTACTATATATTGCATGACTTCTCTGTGAATATGTTTTATTCTTTCAGTTCAACATAGAAAATATTCATTGGCTGCGTTTCATAGGGCTGATTGTCAGTTTGCAATTGCTTACTGCTGTTCGCACAGAGTTGTACCCCATGCATATGTGTTACCTTTCAGTTGAAAACTGAGAGCATGGAGCAACATAGAACAGAAATCTTGTTATTTGTGACAAAAAAATTTCAGATATGTCCAAAAGTCGTATTAGTTCATATTAGATTTATTTATATTTGTCTTCTTTTATTGAAGTTATGTATTATGTATATGTTTGCATTTTATTTTTTCCTTTCCTATAATATCTTCTATTGCTTGAATAAGTTAAAGCTCTCTTTCGAAAGAAAGTCATTGATCCTAAATTATGCATTTCATTTCAAAAGTGAAACACTGGGAATCTTCCCTAGAACTATCTTATGGGCAAAACTGCTATCACTTAGAAAGTAAATATTGTGTAAACATTATTTGTTTGTAATAACTCTGGGAATCTTGGACTTGATTGCCACGCAGGTATATTTCATGATACTCGCTGGCGCTTCATAAAAATATGCATTAATGTCACATGTAATTAGTGATTTACACAAAAATTATTTCATATCAAACTTAAAATATTTAAATTTCTTTTTAATTTTTTCTATGATAACTTCTCGAAAGTTAGTTGAGTTGATTATTTAATCATTCTATCGGAATGTAAATGCTGCCAAGCGATAGGCCAGGAGCTAAGAAGTTCCACAAGTAATACGCACATAAATCTCGTGCATCTATCTTTGTGTCTACATTTTAAAAATCTTAGTTTACTCTTTTATTTCAAAATGAAATGAAATTATAAGAAATCAGTATTTAACAAGGAGAGAATGCCACGGACATCACAGACATGGAAACGTTGGATACTATATGCATATTGGGATTCACAATTATGCATATTATCCCACGTTTCTAACTAGCGTTGATGCCTTTGTAAACTCTACTAACTAGATATTGATTTCTTAAATCATTCTTAATGTCTGCATTTAACGAAATTAAAAGCACTAAAATTCAAGCACCGCTTGAATTTCTCGATTTGTGTCTGTTTATTTATATTATCGTCTTTAAGGAAACACTAGCAGGAGTTTTTTCGTGTATATTTTAACGCAAGAGTAAATAAAAAAAAAGAAATTCATATCAATATTATGGTTGTTTAGGTAGAGAAAAACAGAAAATATAAATATAAGCTGAAGAACTGTAGCTCTCCGAAAAAAAAATATTGACAGACCAGAGAGCTTCAGTGCCATCTATTGAAAAAAAATAAAAATGTGAAGTTTCTTAATTATTTCTCCATGTGCTGAAAATTGGCATCTCAAAATTTTACTAATCGTGTGTTCCTAACACATTTTTGCTGTTTCAACAACAAAATATTTCTTGTAAATGCTGTTTTAGTCCTCCTGGCTCTGAATTTGAGGTCATCGAAATATTCACCTGTTTATACCGCAGTTTTAGTTTGCAAGATCTATAATTCGATCAAAAGCACTTCGTGCCGATGTCAACAACATGTACGTTTTGTAAGAGTTTATGATGAAGAAGTAAGGACTTATTCTTTGAAAAGGTCGGAGAGAATACTCGAAATCGGGTATTATCCGTAAAATCGCGTATAATACTCGATATTAGGGTATCGTTAAATCCGCGAAATCGGGTATTCCGTGCAACTTTCTATAAAAACTGAAGAATAAAGCAACGGCGCATTATGTCAGTAATTGTTACTTGTACATCAGTATCATGTGGATTTATTTTTATTAAACCTTATTCATAAGGTTTACAAATAAGCTTAAAATCACACGACAAACACTGCTAGGGTAACAAAGAGGACACAATGGCGTTATTATTTTTCAATATAATTTCTAAAATCAAATAACTACACTTCGTTTGTCTTAATTTTCCATTAAAGTATTCCATATACTTAATTTTCTTATTGGTGCACTATTCACAAAATGTGAAATTTTAAAGAAATTAAACGACTAACGCCGTGTTATGTATGGCGTCCCTTTCACGTGAAATATAAATTATTCCTAACAGTTAGAGAGTACAGTATAAACGAGTCATAATTGAATATCTCTACCATAATAGAATACCAACGTTATTATAAAGACGAAAATAAAATCAGATTAAATAAATACCCACGGGAAAACAGTTTGAAAATAGAGAATTGAAGGTGAGTATTTTTTTTATGTCAATTTAGCATGGAAATTTTTATTCAAAGACACCGTAAATTTTTTCGGTTGCATTTTAATATCGATACAAAATATGCTATTTTACCCTTTATTTTATGCATTTGTGTAAAAATTGAGAGCGAGAAGTCATAAGAACAGGATTTTCTTTTTCTTTTTTTTTTGGGGGGGGGGTGTTTAAATGAAAGTTAAATGTGATCATCTTTTCATGAGCTTATAATACATTGAATTTCTCAATATAGATCGACGTACAGTCATATTAAAATATGAATTACATAGTCAAGTTTCACATTTCTTATAGTTTTTACGTTTATGAACATGTAAATGAACAAACTGAATTAATGGAGTGTTCAATTGCCTTGGAAAATCTTGTCTTAATTTTTGGGAATATAATTCCTCATCAGACATTAAAATTTCATAAAAATTGTAGCCACCTCCTTCCTTTCTTTATTAAACTGTTAAATAGACAGGGTAAATTTTACCTCTTTGCCTTCTATATTTTTTTTATACAACGCACAATCTGATTGGTTCTAAACAATATGCCACTGTTTCTTTTAGTTATTTTATCTATGATAAAATTAATACTCATGGCAATAACTTTTACTAATACTCATCTATCATGAATTCCAGTTACTTGTAGTCTCATATTTTGTTAGAAAATAACAGCTTGCTTTTTGTTTACCTATATGATTTTTATTTGATGAATAAATCTTCCCTACAATTAAAAATATATGACCGAGTTTAACCGACTGTGACATTTAAAGAAAGGTCTCTTGGACACGTGTAGAACACAGTCAAGGTTGTTTTGTCAGAGGTGGTGAAGAAGCCTTTACCCCCCCCCCCCCCCTTTAAAGTCGCCAAGAAATAGTAAAATATTGGTGACTTATCGAAATTAAACGATCAACAGTTATGTTCTCTCATAAGCTGTATTCCTGAAACTATCACTGTCTCTGCTCAAATGTTGAAGGCATATACTGCAAATATGTATGAATGATAAAAAAAAAGATTTTCCAAAAAAAAAAAAAGAGAAAGAGGGTTTAGCCGAAGTTTTAGACATTTTTAGCTCACCTAAGCCAAAGGCTCAAGTGAGCTTTTCTGATCAAAATTTGTCCGTTGTCTGTTGTCGTCGTTGTTGTCGTCGTTGTCGTCGTCGTCATTGTAAACTTTTCACATTTTCATCTTCTTCTCAAGAACCACTGGGCCAATTTCAACCTTACCACAAAGTATCCTTGGGTGAAGGGGATTCAAGTGTGTTCAAATGAAGGGCCACGCCCTTTTCCAAGGGGAGATAATTATGAATTAGAGAAAAATTAATGGCATTTTAAAAAAATCTTCTTCTCAAGAACCACTGGGCCAGGAAAGATGAAACTCATGTGGAATCATCCTCAGGTTGTGTAGATTCAAGTTTGATCAATTCATGACCCCGGGGGGAGGGTGGGGCCAAAATGGCCGATCAAATTTTTACATAGGAATATATAGAAAAAAAATCTTTAAAAATCTTCTTCTCAAGAACCACTGGGCCAGGAAAGATGAAACTCAGGTGGAATCATTCTCAGGTAGTGTAGATTCAAATTTGTTCAATTCCTGACCCCCGGGGGTAGGGTGGGGCCAAAATGGCCGATAAAAGTTTTACATAGGAATATATAGGAAAAATCTTTATAAATCTTCTTCTCAAAAACCAGTAAGACAGGAAAGATAAAACTCAGGTGGAATCATCCTCAGGTAATGTAGAATCAAGTTTGTTAAAATCATAACCCCCCGGGGGTAGGGTGGGGCCAAAATGGCCAATCTAAGTTTAACATAGGAATATATAGGAAAAATCTTTAAAAATCTTCTTTCCAAGAACCACTTGGCTAGGAAAGAAGAAACTCATGTGGAATCATTCTCAGGTAGTGTAGATTCAAGTTTGTTCAATTCATAACCCCCGGGGGTAGGATGGGGCCAAAAAGGTCAATCAAAGTTTTACATACTAGTAGTCTGGTCCTGATTTTTAAAAAGAAGGCTAGAAATAACTTCTAACGGCAAATAATTATTATTTGGTCCAGCATAGTTTTTTAACCTATTTCGAGTATGCTGAATCCGAAAAAATATGCTGGCTTTCATGAAAATGGCGTTAAAGAGGTCAAAATGGCAATTCAAAATGGCGAACATCCAATTTTTCAAATTTTCTGTTAATGTCATTCAAAATGGAGAAGTAATGAATGAATATCTAACTGAGTGTAATAAAACTATAAAAATTATAATAGTATGCTAACATTATTAGTTAAACTCAGAAAATTTAGTAGTTGCTACACTTAATTCGAATTTTCTCTGATTTTTTGTCTATTGTTTCTAAATTCTTCTTTGTTCAGGATTTTACATTTGCAAATATCCATACACTGCAGAATTGTATTTTCCCCTCTACATCTCACCATTCTACAATTGAATGATAGTGCAGCTGTAAGTTAAAAGTCAAAATGGCGATTCAAAATGGCAGATATTCATCTTTTTATTCAAATTATTTAATTCTTAATGTCGTTTACATAGGAGAAAGGCCTAGGATTTGTGAATATTTTACTGAGCGTAGAACAACCATGTAAAATGACAATAGAACACTAATGTGATCACTTTAAATCGGAAAATTTAGTCGTTAAATTTGAAATGTGATAATTAGCTCAAAATGGCAATTCAAATGACGTCTTATAACTCGAATTTCGTGAACAATTCTGGTTCGTTTTGCAGAAAATAAATAACAGTTTGTTTTTTTATTCATGAAATAATGTTCAAATATGCAATGAAAGTTGGAGGATATTTTTGTTTATGACTTGGGATTTTTATAACACGGATTTTCGTTTAATAACTTCTATTGTTAAGATAAATTTTTGATGACAATTCCGAAGACATTTTACCTTTTACCTGTCTCACCATGCTTCTTCAGATAAAAAGTTAATAATATTGCTGTTTTGGGGACAATAGGAAAGTTAAGCTACCCAAAGAGCAGTATCCCCCGAGCATTAAGGCGAGTGAACATTCAGTTGTTGGAAATTCTTGATCTGTTTTTAGTCCAGTGTAGAAAAAAAATGTTTATGTTCATGTGGAAGGTCTAGTGCAACATAACTTTGTATGATTTTTAAAATGATTGACCACAACCAATTATAGGGCTAGTAATTGTTACATCATATAAATCTGAATATATTATGATATCCAAAATATTAATATAAACATATATATTAAGAATTATTAGTATCATATACGTAAACCATAAATCATCTTGATTGTCCAGCTCTGATTATGTGTCCCTACATTTGCATTTTGTTATTCTCAGTCAAAAATTCAAATGCATTTTTAAATATTTCATGCTGTGAATGGATAATTTTGTATTGAACAGTGTATATAAATTTAAAAATTTTGAAATTTACAAAATCTGAAAGAAGAAAATGTTTGTGTTCAACCCCCCTAGATTCTTGATACAACTTTACACTATCCTAACAAAGAAGTGTAAATCAAGTTGCCTTGTAAAGTTCTTGAAGTGTTCAAGAAAATTGTGTTGTCAAGAGAAGTGTTGACTAGATCGAAATTAGGAATGGCTTAGGCCTATTGGTATGAAAGCTTGTAAGTGATAGGAATCACGAGGAATCTGCAGGCGCTCTTAAACTGCATAATTTTACAACTTTTCGCACCAAAATATGCACACAATGTGAGTTCAAATGATCAAGATTGAGAATGTTCTTGCTAATAGAATGACCTTTCTACCCTAAAAGACAACAAATCTATACGAGGTCACAAAATAAAGAGCTACATGTCTTGAATACCAGAAATTTTTTTATACCCCCCGCTTGAAAAGCGGGAGGGTATAGAGTAATCGGTATGTCCGTCCGTCTGTCTGTTACGCTTTGGGAGTACCCATCTCTTATCCGCAACTCCTCTCATACCACTGAATGAAATTTGATGAAAGGTTCAAAGAATCTTTATTACATTTTGCGATTGTGACCTCCTATTTTACTTATTTGATCCGACACATATTTTGGGTTTCCCATAGCAAAACATGGACACTGTCATTATATTCATATGGGAGACCGGGGTATCATTCAGTGAGCTAATTGCTCACAGTACCTCTAGTTCATTTTGCATATGGTTTTGGAAAACAAAATAGACATTTTACATTTGAACATAAACGTGTTGTTCCTTGGGTGTTGGTTCATTGATTGTATATTGTTTAACACCGAGTCGGCAATTTTTCAGCCATGATTCGGCGGACTATCAGACTGGTTTAAATAATCGGTTTTTGAAGGATTCTGGTTTCTATGGCGGCCCCCAGTGAGCTTACTCTTTTTTTGACTCCAGAGAAACGATCTTTTACATGCCAAGGTTGTTGTCATCCTTGACACGGGGCACCATTTTACAAAAGGCAAAAGGAACCAGAATTAAGCAGTTTCTACGAAATTCGAGTGTATCAGACGTCATTTTGAATCGCCATTTTCAGCTAAATAACACATTTCAAATTTAAACGACTAAATTTTCCGATTTAAAGTGATCAAATTAGTGTTCTGTAGGTATTTTACATAGTTGTACCACGCTCAGTAGGATATTCACAAATCCTTTCTCCTATGTAAACGACATTAAGAAATAATAAAAAAAAAAATGAATATCCGCCATTTTGAATCGCTATTTTGACTTTTAACTTACAGCTGCGCCATCACTCAGTTGTAGAATAGTGATATGCAGAAGAAAAAAATACAAATCTGCAGTGTATTGATATTTGCGAATGTAAAATCCTGAACAAAGCGGAATATAGAACAATATATAAACAAAAAATCAGAGAAAATTCGAATTAAATGTAGAAACAAACTAAATTTTCTGAGTTAAACTAAAAATGTTAGCATTCTATTATCATTTTTATACTTGTGTTACACTCAGTGAGATATTCACACATTATTTCTCCTTTTTGAACGATATTAAGAGAAAATTAGAAAAATTGGATATCCGCCATTTTGAATCGCCATTTTGACCTCTTTGACGCCATTTTCATGAAGGCCAGCATATTTTTTCGGGTTCAGCATACTCGAAATAGGTTGAAGAACTATGCAGGACCAAATAATAATTATTTGCCGTTAGAAGTATTTTTTTCTATAAATCGGACCAGACTATAGGAATATATAGGAAAAATCTTTAAAATCTTATTCTCAAGAACCATTGAGACTGGAAAGATTAAACTCGTGTGAAATTAACCTCAGGTAGTGTATATTTAAGTTTGTCCAAATCATGACCCCGGGGGTAGGGTTGGGCCAAAATAGCCGATCAAAGTTTAACATAGGTATATATAGCGAAACCTTTTAAAATCCTCTTTTCAAGTACTTCAAATCCATGCTTAGTGATATTTATATGGAATCATTCTCAGGTAGTGTAGATTATAGTTTGTTCAAACCATGACCCCCTGCGAGGTTAAATTCAAGCCTCACCCCACCCCACTCCACCCCACCCCACCCCCCAACCCCCACCCCCCCAAACTCAGTAAACTTTCAGTTCTGATCTGATATGTGCTTTTTCCTAGCATTGCTCAGGTGAGCGATGTGGCCCCTGGGCCTCTAGATATCATTACATTATTTACACATTCATAAATAGATTTGATTTTATGCACAAGATGAATGTGAAAGTAATTAATGACGCATAATTAGATACGATAGACAATCCCTTGTTTATACATGGCATCATATCTTGTGCGTGAAATGTGTTTCCGTATAATTTGATTTATTTACAAATTGTTCATGTTTGTCGTGTTGAAGTGGAATTATTATAAATTATCGAATTCTGATACTTTACAAGTCTGTTGTGTTGGGAATAAACATTAGGAAGATGCATATACTTTCAAGGTAAGAAAAAGTATAAAGCAAATCGAACGCCTTTTTGTGTGCAGATCATGAAATGCACTGAGCTCCAAGGGTATTTGTTGTCCTGAGCGCATTAATCTTGACGCCCAAATTCTTACTTGGCTAGTGATACCTTTAGAAAACATGTGTATCTAGATGAAAGTTAACTCGGCAACATGCGCCATCCTATTGTTTAAGTTTTATTAGGTGATTTCACCTCCTATACCCGATTTCGCGGATTCAACGATACCCTAATATCGAGTATTATGCGCGATTTCACGGATAATACCCGGTTTCGAGTATTCTCTCCGATGAAATTTACCTTTAAAATTGTTTCAACTGAGGTGCGTATTTTGAAGAGTTAATCCAAAACCCAGCAAAACTGCTAGTATTTGTGTACCATTAAAATACAGTTTTTTCCTGTGGGTGGCACAGTACCTCTCTGGTCATCAATTCATTTTTTTCAGACCATCGAGCTATAGATCTGCAGCTAATATGAATATTGGACTTTTAATATATATGAAAGAATCATAAGATCATACGTAAATCTTGGTCCCTGATTCTGATGATATGCTGTTGAATCGTAGTTAGAAATATTTCCATTGGAAAAAGGTTTTGTGTGTTGATACGTATCTTCCACATTTTTCCTCCTGGAATCTTTATCTCTCAAATGATTATAATCCCCCTCCTTTGTCTCATTGTAAGGGTTGCTATCCGATAATTTATAAGTAGTTTTTTCTTTCACAAAGTATGATGGATTGTTGACATCTGTTTGTGTTTTACTGACTCCTTCTGGTTTTTGTAGCTTTCTTCCTTTTTCCTTGCAACTCTTTCTCATATATCTGCGTCTAAATAAGGTAAAAGTGAATTACAATAAGCATTACGATCTTCAATCTTTTGTCAGGAAGCAGTTACATATATGTTTGGAGTTCCATCTTAGGTTAAATAACACATACTTTTTCCGAAGAAACTTGATTATATTCATGTATTCAGAATTCTTTCTAACTAAAAAAAGAATATATATATATATATATATATATATATATATATATATATATATATATATATATATATATATATATATATATCCGATAACCCAATAACTTTATGATTGAACAATTCAACAAAATTTAGGGAAAGTTGGATAAGATGCGTTTTTAATTCAATGTTTTTCAAAAAGTTTCGAATTTATTTCTTCCATTTTTATGAACAATTTGTATTCATAAAGTTATGAAGATCATTCTCCTGGGACAAATATTTCATTGAAGACAAACATATTTTTTCTAATTGGCTTTCAAATGCAATCAACATTGATTACTAGTAAGAGTGTTCAAAGGGACGCATTGTATCCTGATTTTAGCTCATTTAAGCATGTAATAAAAATCTAGAGTTGTCATCTACATGTGTTTATAATTGCTACTAGCATACATGTAGATAGTATTTCATGCAAATAGTTCATAAATGCAGAAAAAAAACATCCCAGCATAATATAAGACTGCAATAGAATTTGTCAATCCAAAAAATATAATTCCCAATGCCCAAATGAATAAGAAAGTTGAAATCATTATAAGTAGCTACTTATCATTTAACGTGTGCTAAAATGTGTTTCAAAGTCTTTATACCACTTGCCATTCTGAACGATCCGTTGTGGAATACCGATCCCGATGTATTTTCATAATATCTTAATACCAGGTTGTGTTGTTACTGAATATCATACAGTTTGAAAGAACAGTATAATGAGCTCATAAACATGTAAAAATGCTAGTCATCAACACACAGTCTCTTAAAATTCAAAAATCCTAAGTTTGATAAATTTTCCGGGGAATCTTTTGCAAAGTAGGTTCAAGGTCAAGGTCAAGTAAATTGTACGCTGGTGTTTTTCATAATGTTTTATGAAAATCAGTGCATATGCTAAATAATGTAAAATTACTCCTGAGTTATAAGCAAAAAAATTGCTGTATATTGGCAATTTTAATTTTTGGTAAAGTGGATTAAAGGTCAAGGTCATGAGGTCAGTAACCATGACAATTTAGAAATGCCATAGTGCCAAGCTATAAATGTCCAAATATCAAGTCCATATCTCTTACAGTTCTTGAGATACAAGGTGTGACAGACGGACAGACGGACAGACAGATAGACGCCAGGTAAAGTGATTCCTTAGTGACGCTCTGCTCCGCAGGCGACACAAAAAATATAAACTGATGTGAAAAGTTAACAAACAATCCGAAAATCTGTTGATATTTTTGTTGGAGTTTTTAAAGTAGTATTAACTGTACATATACTTTTGAAGAAACAAGGAATTGACCACTAATAAAACGAGAAAAAAAAAACATTTACACAGGAAAAAAAATTTAATGAACTAGGTCAGTCAATAAAGCGTTGTTTCTTCTAAAGTCTGCATGAACACTGTCCAACCGCATGTTAATATTTTTGTCAATTTGTGAGTATTGATACCTTGCTGCTTTTTTCCCCTTCAAATATCTTTCAGAAAAGCTAATATTTGGATTTGCTAGTAAATTTTCCGAACTCCGTTCGTACATGTTTACATTTTCTACAATTTCCGCTTTTATTAAATTAGAGTAGTATATAGGGGGACATTATACCCCACTTTTTGAGGTTCAAAATTGAGGTTCAGTGTAGACCAGGAAGGTAATTAGGGAGGACCGTAACAGGAAGTCAATAAGTAGTATTAATGCGAGGATTAGAATGATGAACAACGTTTCTTCGTTATTAATTTGATTTCATTTGATTTATGAAAATATGAATTGATGAAGTTAACATAAGAAAAACCGATTTCACACCTTTGAAAATATATTGTGAAATTAAGTCTGCAGAAATATTCTCACACCTTTTTTTCAGAACTTCAATGTAAACGAAAAACAGCTCCAGTAGATATAATTAGACGTTGAAATATCAATTGTATTGAGTATATTAGACAATCGTGACTCTTGGTGAAATACTTCTATAACAAGTTGATCACACTTGTTCTAATGCAAACAATAATACTAATTATATATTAAAACTATTAAGCGTAGTATGGTGTATTAAAAAAAGAGAAACAAGTCTGATTTATTGATAAATATGATTTTATTCAAATATATACACATATTAAAATCGAATCCACGTTGTTTGAAGTCTGTAACGAGATTTTGCTTTAATGTTTTTATTTTCAATTGTTTTTTTTTCTTTTTGAACACTGGCTTTTCTGTGATTAGCGATTCCTCGGATTCCTTCGTAGATAAATTGGCTGATGTTGTTTCAGGTTTTATCGAGTCCTCGGATTCGGTCTGAGTTGACATGTCAAGGTTCTGTGATTTCTCCGGGTGTGGTAGGGCTATCGTGTTTTCAGGTACATTTTCTGCCACGTCTCTCTCCGCGTCTGCTTCGGAATTCGCGCGATGTGTCTCCTGAAGTGTCATGAGGCGGTTGTACTTCTCGTAAGGTACCAACACAGATTTCTGCATCACGTCCACCATTTTTTCAGGAAAGGTTTTACGATTTTTAACAAGGTTGTGATGCCGAGTTGATTTCTTTTTAAATAACCTCCTTTTATTTTTTTGACCGTCTTCTTGTAGCCTAATACGAGGAGAAAAGATTTGTATTTTTTAAGAGCTTTTTTCTCTTCTGGATTCAGTAAAATAACACTATGAATGACGTTCGCGGCTATTTCTCCCAACACGTTTAATTGATCTCTGGTGATGGAACTTAATATCAATTTTCTTTGTGCGGGATTTGACTGAAGCAAAAATTCTAAAAAATGTCTCTGCTCTCTGACAGCAGAAGTCATTATTTATATCCTATATCAAAGGTCTACATTTGTTCTTATAAACATGAGTATACTGTAGGGTCCTCTCCCGGAAATATATCTGTTCTGAGTCTAAATCTATCGTCGCCTCTAGGTGACGTGTCCACCACCAGGTAACCGAAAGGACGCTTAGTTGCATCTTTGTAAGCCTCCACCAAGAGTTTAGAACATCCCGGATATAACTGTCGACCCAACATTGAAATTTGCGATGCATCTCTGGCATTTTTCATTAGTATCAAATAGTAGGTATTTAAAGCTATGGTTCTT